>NC_136413.1:21150000-21750000 GCF_051521515.1 Lactuca serriola | reverse complement strand
CACTCCCCTTCGGAGTTACACACCTTTCTCTTTTCCTTCCAAGGGACCCTCTTGGCCATACTGCCACTCCAACCGGTGCCACGGTGCTTGCCCCAAGCGACACCATCCTTTTTGCGTAACCGCTATTCACATACTCTGGTTCTCATTGCAGGGGCTCTCAGTCCCATGCACTCTCTCCACTCATCCAAATCACTGCCTCAGCTAAACAAGATCACTAACCCGAGGCCAGACCTTCCAATGCAATCACACTGCAACATATACGATCCGTAATCTCAAACTGATCCAACAATACCAACAGAGTCTCCAGCATGACTGGACCGACTCTCATAACACATACTAGCCACTCGAGGCTATATCCTTGTGGGTCCGTACACCCAAACTCTGCGAACCCTCAGGTTCTAACTCTGGGAACCTTCCGGTTCCAGCTCTAGAACATGCGCAATATAATCCCGTGGGATTAATGCAGTACAACCCATCACGTACCTCAAACATACAAATACTCTGATCGCATAACCCCGGTTACTTACTCAAGCTTGATCCCGGCTTTCTCTCAGGCCTCCACAATCAAATGCCCTAGGTCTGTATCCCGCCCCGCATACCCGACACTCGCTCTCGTCGGCCTAAACTCTGAGCTGACATACACTGCTGAATCCCAACAGCTAAGCTCCCTCACATACTCATCGATCTCCCGGAGAATTCTCCAATTCTCCCCCACTAAAGCACTGACTAACTGCCACCGATCGTCATTAACGACCTTTCAGAACAATCCTGTACAAAGAGAACATTTACACACTGACTGCTTCCCACAAGCATAAGCAACCCTCAACAAAACACATCTCCTCCCTGATCAATCCACTCAAAAGAATCCGGTCTTTCAATTGTCCACTCTACGACTGCAGATGCTACCCGACATTCAACCCAGTGCCGCATCTCCACTATCAACTCTCACGAACGATAACCAACGAAATTCCCAACAATAACCCGTAACCAAACCCACCACCTGCCAAAGGATGAATACCACATCGAAAACCGCACAAGGCTACCGGCACCAAAACACCAAACTATAACCATACCAACCCATCAGGGAACAACGAATGCCAAAGCGAAAACCTGAAGCACCAATCCATAACCATGCCCAACCCGCGAAACAACGAATACCGCATCGAAATCCACACAAGATACCAGCACGAACAATACGCCACAATCAACACAAGGCAATCAAGACATCAAGAAAGCCTCATACCCGCAGCTGCCTCCGGCACTGCACCGTCTCCCTCTGCCGCAAGCCGATAAGCACGACCCTGAGCCCTTGGGGCTCCGCTCCATCCTGTCCTCCTCCTGAACTCCTCGAGGTGGCCGGTGCTAGAGCCTGCACCGGTCCTGCAGAAAGTTGTGGACAGTTGACCCTCAAATGTCCAATCTGCCGACACTGATAACAATCCTCAAATCCCGAATTGGCACTGACTGCCGGCAATCCCGTGCACCGTGCCCCTCCTTTCCGCACTTGCGGCATGCACCACCGGACCAACAAGCTCCGGTGCCATCCCTCCCACACTTCCCACAAGTGTGGCCGCTCCGATCCCCCCCATTCTAACATCTACGGTCCTGGACCGCTTCGGCGCCGACTGCGACTGCATCGGGGCCTGCCTCAGCTCACGCAACTGTAATTCAACCTCTAACTCACGCCACATAGCGGCCTCCTGCAACTCCAACAAGGTCTCACACCTCCGCGCAGACACGAACTGTCTGATATCCCTCTTGAGCATACTCAGATATCAGGACATCTAAGTCTGCTCCGAAGCGAACTTCAGGGCAAAACATCGCCCTCTCAATAAACATCCTGGTGATCTCAGTCACCGACTCCAAATCCTGCTTCAGCTCAAGGAACTTCCGAGCCAATCTCTCCTTTTCCTCCCGCGGAACATAGCAAGTACTGAACATCTCTCTGAATTGATCCCATAAAACCGCAGCCCTCTGCACATCGGAAAATGACCTCGTAGTCAATCTCCATCAATCCTTCGCTCCTAGTCTCAACAGGTTCAGAGCACACCTCACCCTCTGATCAGCAGGGCATAAACTCGTGGAGAAATACCCCTCCACGTCTGATAACCATCTCATAGCAACAATCGGGTCCTGAACCCTATCGAATGTGGGAGGCTTCGTATAATAGAAGTCCCGATACTGAAAACCCCGACTAGCTCCTCCCCTCGCCGCTACTACAGCCGTTGTAGCCGCCGCGGCAACCGTCTCTGCGAGAGCCGCATATCGCTCGTCGAAATACTCAATCATGGCGGTCTTGATCGACCCAAACAACTCCGGCAACTCAGCCCGGAACAATGCAGCAACCCCATCACGCAGGATCCCACGAATCCTCGCATCCCGCTCGCTCGTGCTCGTCCGATCGATAACCTTCGACGGCACTGATCCACCCGGAACTCGTTCTCCAGCTCCCGATCCTGATCCGGATCCGCTATCATCATGCCTCGAGATCTCCATAATGAAGACACCCTACCAATCTCAGACACTTCCCAAAATCCTGGGATCCAGCTCTCACAACCCTACCCTAGAGACCATGGTTTCCCTGATACGCGTATGGGTCCTGTGCTTTCAGTAGTACGGGCCCATACTACCTTCCACACCTACCCATATTTGTATGAAGTACTACCACAATACCCTAGGGAACATGCATAACAACTTTCAACCCTCACCACTAGAGGAACACTGAGAACATCCCATAAGGGACCCTAGGCTACAGGCATCACATATCAGGCAACATTATCATGAATTCCTGAAGATCCCTAGCCTAACTCTAGCATGCTGTTCTATCAAGCTCAAATAAACAAATATCATGTATGGTATCTTGGGGTTACTTACTGGCTCCGGCTGATCGTACCTCCGCGTCCTCCTTTTACTAACTTGAAAACCATTTTAATTTCTCATTTTAATTTTTCTTTTTAAAATCCTCCTCGATTTGAGACTGGAGTCACACGAATGTTTCCCCAATTCACTCAAACCAAGGCTCTGATACCAACTTGTAACATCCAAAATTTCAAAACAAATAAAACTTTTCAAAATCACCCATTTTATTAACATCGTTGCAAAAAGGTTTTCAATACATTATTAAACAGAGTAATTTCCTAGGTTCAATTCATAAAACACCAACGCGAGGAACGGTACGATCACGCCTTTGCCTTGCCGCAGACTCTTGAGAACCTGAAATATAAAACCACAACTGTAAGCCCGAAAGCTTAGTGAGATACCCCCAGAATACCAACCACGTATACGCCTTTCCAGGCCCTGACCTTCCGGTCCATGTGTCTCAGGGGACTTCCGTCCCTGCTGGGTAAACCTTCCGGTCCTACCCACGCCGACCTTCCGGTCCATCACACAACATAATCGCCTTCCGGCCCATAACATATTGCCTTCCGGCCCATAACATATCGCCTTCCGGCCCATAAGCATATAATGCATATATAAAATAACAACCAATCATATAGCAGTTCATAGACAACAATCGATCAACAGATCACATATCATAGCATTACTCTAACAAGATACCGGTCTAGCCGGTCACTATCATAACATTACCCTATGAATCAGTCAACATACTAAATGCATACATACGCCTTTCCAGGCCATGACCTTCCGGTCCACATAGTAATGCCTTCCGACCTGTAACATATAATGACAACTACCCGGATTTCCATCCGGTAAAAAGGGTCGGCCTTGGTGCCATAAACCCTAGCGATATAGTGAGGATAACTCACCTCGAAACTGCCGACTGAACAGATAGCTCAAGCTGCTCCGATCACTGATACGATCTCCACCTCTGGATAGTCACCAATGCACTGAACTCAAACGATAACCACAATTACCAAAATACCCCTGGAACCACTGGTAAATCCTTGGTCAAAGACAAGGTCAAAGTCAACCCCTGACTGACCCTACTCGCCGAGTCAACCCTAAGACTCACCGAGTCCCCAGGCTCAGAACTTCACTCAACCCGCGACCTAACTCGCCGAGTCACCCCAAGACTCGCCGAGTTCAACGACTCTAAGTCCACTCGCCCTTAACTCACCGATTCCTTAAGACACCCTTTCTACACGTCGAGTATCCCCTTTTTACTCGACGAGTTCCTCCTGGAAGAATCGCGGGGCCACCCCGACTCAACTCGCTGAGTCTGAAGAACAACTCGACGAGTCCCAGTTATTCTTCAAACTACTCGCCGAGTCTGTTCATCAGACTCGTCGAGTCCATGCCATGCAGTCGATCAAACTGCTTCCTGAGATAAGTATTGCCCCGAAATACACAAGCATGGGACCTTCTGGACCTCTAAGGTCCTAATACAGGGTTATAGTCGTTTGGGTAACAAGGGTAACACTTAATCTAATCACAAAGGGGTCCCATAAACCCTAATTCCATAACACATCAACATAGCAGAGGATAATTCGAGTTCTTACCTGAATAATGTGCCCTCTGTGTCCCCAAATCCTCAGAACGTGACTCCCTTGCTGTTCCTTTAGCCAAGCCCTTCTCTTCCTTGCACCACAACCCTTCAAAGATCAACAATGGCCCTTAAACTTTGCTCCAGATGCACCCAATCGATTTAGGGTTCTTCTCAGAAGGCCAAAATGAACAATGACGGCCAATAAGTGCCTCTTATACGTCCCAACCTGAACGGTTAGGGTTTCCGCTGAACAGCGTCGACTCGCCTAGTCCATATCTGGACTCGTCGAGTCCAGTCGCGATCCCGCGACCAAGTCTGCGATCCTACTCGGCGAGTCTAGGCTCCAACTCGCCGAGTCCCCTCTTAAAACACCCCCAAATCATAATTATATCAATATTTGAAATTCCGGGCTGTTACAGAATCGCATATAATTCAGTTTGTAAAATTACTTGATTAATCTGGAAAAGGTACAAATCACAAATCAGATTCAATTTTGCTATTTTCTCCGTGCAAAAAGACATGAATGCCCTTCTGATCCTTATCATTGAAAATAGCTCTAGAAAGTCTATATAGTCTTACCTACCATGACGATGCCTTGTGATGCCATAAGATAATATTCCTTCTAATGTTTCTATGTACAAATTTGCATCTTTTGCATTACGTCCTGCAAGGGTTATCAAATATTTACATAATACATAAATATTCCTTCAGATATTTTAAGTATAATGGATGTTTCTTTTTCCATTGATACATAAAGAACAACTTATTAATTCAAGTAATTCAAGGAAATTAGATTTTCCTTATGAAGTCTTAACTTTTTACAAATTTTCAGTTATTTTGCAAATAAACTGTCTAAATGAGAGTAAGTAATCATTTTATCCTTGATTTCCAACAAAAAGATTTCACAATACATTAAGCCAGGTTTTTGGCTTAACCTATTAAGTCATTCTATCTAAATTACGTAAAAACGAAACAGCCATATATAGTTTTCTAGATTAAATGCTTAATCCATAAAGCTCATTAAGCAAAAAAGAAACAGTTATATAAGTAACATGTTCCACTAACTCCAGAACTTTAAAGCAATATATGTTAAAAATTTCTTGTAATAACTTTTAAAAGTTGAAGTGGAAGATAATTGTGGTACCTCAAGCATATTTCTTAAAAATTGTTCTTCATAGAAATAATCTCTACGTACAAACACAGAAGGTAATTTGTATGCCAAAGCTTCACTAAAAGTTCCATATCCAATTTTTCCTGAAACGATTTATGTCAAATGAGTTTGGAATGCAAAAGGAGAGAAAAAAAATTATATATTTTTATCACTAACCAAGCATGCAGTTAGATGTAGTCATGACATCAGGGGTATACACGTGTTTTTCCAGCTTCTAGAAACTGTGAGAAAGCTCCCGTTGATCATCATGTGCCCTATAAATCTGAACCATAGAGGTAGATTTATGAACTCAAATATGATCAACTCCGTACTTTACCAATTTATGAAATCAAATGCTCCAGAAAGGCCATTAATCAATTCCTCATAAGGAAGAATTAGGATCAAAGAATAATGGTTTTCAATTTCGAGTCAACCTAATTATTCATAGTACTAGATTGGGGAAATTCGATTTTAAACAAATTATTAACCATTGAGGTAGATTTTTGCCACGGAAAACAAGAAATTCAAAGATCATTAAATCAAATATTCATAAATAGACAAAAACATAATCTGATAAAGCAATCATCAAAACTAATGTATTAGCAACATACCTCTTTTGACGCTCAACTCATACATGAACAATTGCATGTGTTCCATTTCTCCGATTTCAAAATAGGATCACAAATCTTCACTCCAAATGATAAGTAGAGAATGAAATATCGGTTGCAAAATTCATTGTGGTCGATCGTTAATCTGCACTATGTGAGTTGTGGATCAGGGCATATTGTGGGATCGATCAAGAATGAGATCGAGAGATCGGCCGATTATTGTACAATTGTGCACCAAATCTGAATGTTGCACAATCCTCCACATATAGTAGTTCATTTTTAGTTCTAGGTTCTCAAGAATATATGAGGTCTCAAATGATCATTCTCATATATATATATATATATATATATATATATATATATATATATATATATATATATATATATATATATATATATATATGTGAAAGATCAGAACTCAAAAAATGGTAGGAACCGAAAGGACAAATCTCGAACGTTTATTAATTTAATTGGATGGTTTAGATCTAATATGAAAAAAATGATTAACCTTTATATCATAAGGGTTATTTATGTAAATACGGGAAAGGTGGAGGGTGATTAGATAAAAACTAAAGGACATTAAGGTAATTCAATTTGTATTTGAACGTTACCTCCAGCAATTCATCCGACGAACGAATCATGTGACGTGCCTAATCCCCCCCCCCCCCCCCCCCCCCCCCGGACACTTGTCAACCTTATATCAAGTGGGTTTTTTTTTTGTTTTTTCCAATTTCATTTTTTAGCTAATAACTTTTTTTTTCTTTAAAAAAATCTGAAAAAATCAAAATTTTTAAAATTTAATTTTCTACAAAATAGCACAGTCATGAAAATTTGAAAAAAAAAAATTATTAATTTTTATATTTATAAAATACCCAGAAAAAAAATCTTCAAAAATTATAAAAATTTAAAGAATGTTTCTACTCACTATTCTAATGACTTTGTAAAAATAATTTTAAAAATAAGGTGTTTTAGATATCAAACTTGAATTTAAAAGATTAAAAGTTTTAAAAAAATATTGAACATAATATGATACAAATAGAAATGATTCAAAACATTTATAATTCAAAAATATTATGATTCAATATGTTTATGATCTTTAATTTTTTATGATCTATAAATATTTTGATTCAAATATTTAATGATTCTAAATTATTATATTTTTTATGATTCAAAATTAAATGATTCAAAAATATAATAATCAAAATGTTGTATTAAACAAAAACTTCAGTTAATTTAATATATTATGATCCAAATTAATATGATATAAAAATATATGATACATAATATCGTTATGATTCAAAATATTATGATTTATAATTTTATAATCCAAAAATAATATGATTCAAACAAAAATATGAATGAAAAATATTATGATCGTTAATATTCTTCTTATTTAAAATTTTGTAATTGTTAAACATTAAAAACTTAAACCGATATTTAGCTTAAAAAATCATAAAAAATAAAAAATAAATAAATAAATAAAAACAAAAACACCCTACTATCTTCAAGTATGTACTAAAGATATTAAAAAAAAACAAAAAAAATAGCTTTTTTCTAAAAAAAACAAAAAACTATATATAAAAACATTAAAACCGAACATATATCTATTTACAAAAAAAAAATGAATTTTTTTATCGGAAAAAATAATAAAAAAACAAAAAAAATGAAAAAAATAGAAAAAATCTCATTTAAATGGCGTTCCATTAACGTTCGCCGTACATGATTATTCCTCCGAGTCTGTATTATACTCGATGCACGTGCGGTGTGTGAACACGTTACGACCAAGTAATGTGTTGACGTTTGTGCCCTTGACGAAATGATTGGTTGAGAATAGTTCCTGTGGTTCTTACTAATTTTTGGGTTATATATATATATATATATATATATATATATATATATATATATATATATATATATATATATATATATATATATATATATATATATATATATATATATATATATATATATATCGAGACTTGGTCGTTCGTAATCGTTGGTTGCTTTGATGAATTTTTAAGTTGAGATGTAGAGAATTTGGTTGCTGTTTCAAGTGCTCTTCATTGAAAGTTGGATACTTTTCTACAACATGGTGTAGAATCGAAACTGATGCAATAATGTTTTTTTAAAGATTAAATGCATTTAGGTATAATAATAATAATAATAGTAATAATCACTGCCTACTAAATCCAACAACCTCTACTGTCTACACATTAAATATAAATTGTGCCGTCATACAATTGCCGTCTAGCGGAGTTTTCCATCTTTTTAAACTACTCAATCTCAATCCCACTTTTAAGTTTATAATTAATCCCATCGTTTATGTCCATTAAAAATTTATTTTAAATCATCTCATCAAATATTCTTTACGTAAAAAGCGGTATTTTCCATGGCCAGCACATTTTTCTAATAACAAACTGGCAAACCACTAACTGAACACAAACAACACAATCCTTTGCTCCCATTTCAGGCCTGCATGTCGCTACCCTCGAAAACCAACAGAAATAACTGAACACACACGAAATTACCAAAATACCCTCCACTCTCTACTTTTGCATCATATACCACACATACCCTCAACGAAACCACAGGCAGAGAGAGCTTCTGAATTTTTCCTTTTCACACACACACACTCTCTCTCTCTCTCTCTCCTTTTGTCTCCCTCTCTTTCTCCCTCCCTCCTTCCTCTTCCCAAAGTTGTTTCCCACCAAGAAAAAACAAAGATGGGATGTGGGAAATCAAAACACGCAGTTGTCACCGAGACCACCATCGTGAAATCCACAAAATCCGATGACGGGAAAGAAACCCGCAAAACCAAAACCGTCACGGAGAAAGGCGACTCGATGTCCGTACAAGAAGTCGAAACAACGACATCTGTTGTCGAAGACACCAAGAAGGAGACCACCACAACAAAAGTAGACCCCATCGGTACTGCCAATGTGGGGGCCAGTGTGGCCCCCACATTGGCAGACGAAGAAGTCGCAAAAGAAGATGAGAAGGTCACCGATGTGGCCCCCACAGATGACGTGGACGACGTCATGAAAGCCGTGAAGGAAGATGAAGAAGTTAAGAATTTGGATACCACTGATGCGGTCCCCACATCGAATGAAGTTTGCACGGAAGTTGTGAAAGATGACGAGAAGAAAGAATCCACAATGATAGATGAAAAGGAGGCTAAGAAAGATAATGCGACTCCCACATTGAGGGAGAATGTTATGGAAGCCACATTGGTCGTGAAGGGTGACAAAAAGTTTAAGGATTCCAAAGAAGAAATGACCTATGAAACACCAATGAAAGCCACCGAAGATTTTCCGATCACCGAGTTCACAACCCCAAAAGTCCAGGAACTAAAGGCCAAAGAATCGACCAAAGTGGAAACAAAGAAAGGTATGAAACTTATATGAATTGAAATTCATTATAAATTAATATCTAAATGGTCAAAACATATAAGATCTTGATCACCTCATATTTGTCCTAGCAAAAATCAGGTGAGAATCCATAAATAAGGTTTCATCTTCAAACATAATGTCACCTTCTGTCTTTGTTATTCTAGGGACATTATGATTTATCTCCCTTATATGACGTGTTCCCTTCTAAAATATATGATTAAAGGATCGTTTATCATTAAATCTTACATGGGTAAAGAAATTGAATATGTAGTGATATCCGGATAGAGTGTTGATATAAATGAGATCAGTTTTATTTTAGACGAATAAACTGTCCGAATCTGACTAAATAATCACTTTACAATCTACATTACATTCCAAGTTTCCAACACAGTTTTTACAATATTAAATGTTTTTTAGCAAAATTTATTAGTTTGAACATTAGAAGAGTTTGGTGGGAAAAATAATCAGCAAAAAAAGGTAAAGGTTGTTATTGTAATACTTTAAGCAATGTTCTTTTCTTTTTGCTAAACTCATTTAATTATTTTTGAACAGATCGAATAAAAAAGAAACAACCACTTATAACTGTCAAAATTAAACGATTCACTAAGTTCTAGTGAGAAGATTTTCATTTCTTTTTTCATTATATGTTGCAGAAGAAGATGTGAAGGTGACAGGAGCAGACATTGCTAAAACAGAGACCTCACCCGCAACAGAACCTAAGAAGGTTCCCACCACCGATGAGGTGCATATTTTTCCTTTATTTACGTCTTTTTTAAAAGTCAATCATGTCATTTTTATTATCAAAAGCATATTTCAGTATCAATTTATAACATAAGATCTTCAAGTAAAATATCAAATAGACTAAACATATGTTTCTTTTGGGTGAAACTGTCTTTATGATAACTCTTCTACAATTTTCATTTTTAGGCAAATGTTGTGGAAACAAAAGAGAAAGAAACATGAGATAAAAATGAAGGACAAGACGAAATCCTGGACAATGCATAAATGTGGCTCACGTCATATCATATTGTCGTGGTTTAATGTAATATCTTTGGAAAGTTGCTATATTTTTAGATTGTATACTTCTAGATCTACTGTGAACATACCTCAGAGATTACAATGTATGACATTTAGAAGTTTTCAAATATCCAGTTTCGTTCTTCATCTTTTTACTACCTTATTTATTTTCGAACAATACAAATAATGTCCTATTTGATTAACTCGACTAGAAAGTTTTGCGTTATTGTCATAAAAACCCTAAAACTGATGCCTTACGTTTAAAAAGTTACCTAAACTAATTTTGTATGTTTTAAGCCATTAAAATCAATAAATCTATGTCAAAGGAAAACTTTCGTAAAATTTTGAAGTGGTCATCCGGTAATGTCGGCTGATGTGGATTTTGACCATGTAAAGGTCATAGTTATGCTGAAGTGGAGATGCCATGTGTACCCTAGCTTCCAAACGTTGTCCTTAAGAGTATCACCTCCAAAATCAGCCTTATCCATCGCCTTCAATATGCCAAGGGAGAGGAAAGAAGTGGAAGTATGTAACATCATCTAAGCACTGCCACATCAGCATCCCAGGTGTTGTCTATGTGGACAAGATTTAGGCCACATCACCTCGATTTTACCTTATAATCTGTTCCATTCCCTTGTTTAACAGGTAATTTTATGGTTCAATGCCTTAGAATGCACAAAAAAAACACTAGAGTTTATGAGGTTTTTATGGCAATATGCAATAAATTCGCAAATAGAATGGAAGAATTGTATAGTTTACTAATTTCATCCATAATTATAATTTATAAATACATCTTATCACATGAAATCGTACACACTGAGAGAAAAATTCTTCAAAATAGAAAAGAGGGTAACTTTGGCACACAACACATATATTATACAAAATCAAAATTCAATGGCATGGCTTTTGCATGGATTTGAAAGATTTGTTCTGTTATGAAGAAAACCATTGTACCTTACATTCTTTTCTATCAGATTATCGTTAATCTATGCCTTAGAGCTTGTAAATGTAAGCAATTTTGCACAGATTTCGTTCAGTGTCATCATTCAAAATGTATTTTCGAATCATCCAACAGAAGATTCCTAGTTTTGTACATTTTTATTGGGAATTTTGTTTGGTGTTGGATCAATATGACGAAAACTAGGGCTCTACTGCCAATTCAAACTCGAAGAACACCCGATCGATCCACCTACATGTCGATGAAATACTACATGCTAACAGATTATACAAACTGAGCATTCGTCAAGGCAAATAAATTGCTTATTGATATGACTAATTTCGATTACCAGCTTCAATTAACTCAGAGAGCAGAGCCACAAAAGGGGCAAAACCTGAAATCAGAATCGACCTCCCGTGCGCAGAATTGACATCGGAGGCTTTCCGATGGCCGAAAGTCGGAAGAAATCGGGGATAACGACGGCGGATAGAAAAGGCCGCAATTGTTGCAGTGCATGAGTTGGTCTTTTCCCGGCCACCGCCAAACCGGGACGAAAAAGAGTTTTAAGACGTTATTGGTGTCCACAAGATCCGCCGGTGACCGGCAATTGATACACCTTCCCGCTTCTTGCTTCAGCACCTGACGGACCTCTCGAGTAACTCCTCCTACGAAGAAGAAAAACATGCTGCATATGTGAGGAAATCGCGTTGCAATTATATGCTGTGAGCATGAGTTTAGATTTATAAGGACTCAAATTGGAGGTTTCCGGAGGGTTCTACCAAAAGCAGGGTAAACTCCATTCAATTTATTTTTACTATCTATGTTTTCTATATTTTTTTCTAAAGAAAGAGAGTTTTAAATAAGAATGGAAATGGGTCGGGTACAAACGGTGTTGATTATCCCTCGGATTTGGCAAATGCAATCAGGGCCGTCTTAGCCTTACTGGCACATCAGAGAAGTCTACCGTATGTTCATGATGTTCATGCGTAAGCATGTGCCAGCGGCTTTCCCATACCATTTCCCCATTTCTATCCTCATTTCCGACCTATCCCCAACTCATCTCTGACCTAACAAGATAATAAAATCAACTTATACAAAAAAAAATCATGTTTAATAAGTGATAAAAAAAACAGAGGCCATAATTAGATAATAATTATATCAATCATAAACTCTAACAAGCATTAAAAAGAACGAAGTGATGATATGGTATAAGGACCGTCGAACAAAATGATGATTTAAGAACTCTTGGAATTAGAAATATAATTTGGTATAGAAACTCTCTCTCACATGGTCTAATACAAATCATTTCATTCTTAATGGACTTATTTCATTTTCTCTCTCTCTCTCTCTCTCTCTCTCTCTCTCTCTATATATATATATATATATATATATATATATATATATATATACTAGCCGTTTACCCGCGCCAAGCGACAGGTGCGAATAGTTTTTTCTGAAATTAATTTCTATAGACAAATTGTTTTTATATCAATTTTGAACCGGTTTCGGTTTTTTTTAAATCATTTTATTTGACCAATTTCTGTTATAATAAGTTCAGTTTTTTGAAGTGAAATTTAATTACAGTTTTAAGACCGTTCGGTTCGGTTATATTAGAAAAAACGGAGAAGAATAGTTTCATACATATATTAAAACCTATTACTAAATGACGGTTTGGTTTTAACCTACCTAGTTCTCAAAAAACTTTGGTCGGTTTTTTTCATTCACTTAAAAAACGATTTTAAATACACACTTCTAACTGGAGCGAGCAATCGAAAAATGATATTGTTTTTCACATGGGCATAAATTGATAATACTAACTTATCAAAAGTCTACTTAATATATGTTTAAGGACCTACTGAAATAGTATATAAATTTTAATGTAGGTAAATTTACAAGAGTATCATAAAAGTAGTTTATAATGAAAATATGTAAATTCAAAACTGATGTTTCTTTCTACCACAATATCCATGTTTGAGTCTAGTTATTAAAATAATAATAATAACAACACTCACATCTACTTTCAAACATAATTTCCTCAATTACCGCTTCTCATATCGACCATATGCTTTTTAAGTTAATATCCCATAACTATTTTCTCATATCGACCATATGCTTTTTAAGTTAATATCCCATAACTATTTTCTCATATCGACCATATGCTTTTTAAGTTAATATCCCATAACTATTTTCTCATATCGACCATATGCTTTTTAAGTTAATATCCCATAACTATTTTCATTAAGAAGTTGATAAATATTTATATTTCATTCTATAATAATTTTGACAATAAATAATTTTTGTTAGACATATAAAAAAAATAATGCTAGTTTTTTCTTTAATTTAAAAATACGATGCCTTCACTTGAAGCTACTCGATGTAAAGGAGATTAGAAGACAAAAGAAGTGGGGAACTTGTAACAATCAACACAACTTCATTGTAAGGGCAACACCAACAATTGTAGTAAAGAACCATGGTTTTGTGCAACAATAGCTTGAAGGAGTACCACCTACGTACCAAGAAAAACTGATAAAGAGGCTTGGATCAACAACTAACTTCAAGCACATGGGCATAATTGTCCATTCTTCACATGAGAAAACATCCTTGATCATATGATATTCATCCAAAACATGAATTCAGTTGCAACACCAGGATCATCTTGAACTCTAGAAAATTTGATCCAAAACATGATAACTTGAATGAAAAACCAAAAGAAACACATGCCAAAAAAAGACCACTTATCAAAAGCGACCCACCCATATATCATACCACAAATAAAAACTCAAAAACTCAGAGGAAGAAATTGCCCGCATACACAGAAGTACTAAACAACCTAAATGTCTTCTACCCTTGGGACAAAGATACACACACACCAAGCTCACATATTATAATTGTGTATTTGGTACACCACCAATGAAAATAGGTTATGTTTAGATGGTAACTACAATCCCCTGAGTTGGGTGGTTGAGGTGGCTAAATAGATGCAATAAGCACGATTTGTCATCTCTTACACAAAAGATAAACAATTAGGGCCAAAAGAAAAAAATTAACCATTATGTTCAATCTATATCAATGGTTCTCAGAAGAGATGTCAGTCTGCATACTCCACAAAAAGAGATCAGCAAATCCAGAAGATCAAAAGGATCACAAAAATACCCTTTCTTCCCTTCCTTCATCATATTGATTATTCCATTCCACATAATTGATTATAGTATTCCTCGATGTAGGCCCTGAACAATGAGAGTTCAATAATCAAAAGACTATAAGATTAAAAAGAAATGCACAATAATCATAATACATAGATAATTAGGTTTTTTAATACCTTAGTTCAGTATGTATATGTTTTTTTGTTAAACCAAAGAGAGAAAGAGGGAGAGGGAGTGGACAAACAATGTCAAACTGGAGTGAAAACCTCAATCTCATAGCATTCAAATGTACTTCCTTTAATGCAGTTATCAAAGCCAACGCCTATCTGATAGGTATTCCAACTTTTTGTGTCTTCCCAATTGTCTACCTAAAACTATGATATGGTTTGAAGCGTCAAAAACACAAAAAAATAGCATGCCCCTTCATTTTACTTTTGCGTGTACTTTGTTTTTGCATCTATTAGATGAATCTCATATACATAGTAGCTTAAAACCCCCATAATTATTAAAAATAGTGACTTGCTGTAGAAATAAATGAAATAGAAAGTGAGAAGATTACCACCATGACTGGACTCATGCATATAACATTCAGTGACATAAATATACACACATGTATTTGTTCAAAAGTTAAATTTATGTTCAATAGATAGAGAAAACTAACCGTGTAAATAAGTATCAAGTGATTCCAAGATGATAAACTCATAATTGAAGGACGTATTGGTCACTATGTACAAAATAACCTTTCAAATTTATTATATAAAAAAAAAAAGCAATAAAGCTGAGAACCAACAATATACAAAAAAACATAGATGGCTCAAAAGCTCCTCTTCAAGATTGAATTTCTCAAGAGACACGGTTTTAGATGGAATATGTAAAAAAGTACGGATGAAATTTGAAAACAAATAAACAAACCTCCAGACCAACATCGAACAAAAACCACAAGAATATCATCTATACCCACACATCCAACAGAAAAACGTATAAAAAGACATAGATGACTCATTTCTCCAACACAAATCAACAATACGAACCTGGGAAACAAAAAAGTGACGATGGTCGCGTGGGTTTCAAGTGGGTCTAAGCAATGGTGCGATGGTCTTGACTTTAGAATGGTTCGAGGTGTGCTCCTGGTATGTTGTGAGACTGGAGCTGGTGTTCCTGACGGCTAATTAGGGTTGGAGAGAGTAAGTGATGGTTGAGAGAAAGGAAACATTTTATAGAGAGAAAAGATTTCAAAATTTTAAACAGAGAAAAGAGCGTGAGAGTCAGAAAAAGAAAGGATAAAGGATTTGATATACATCGGAAGCGGTAGTATCAGTTTATTTAGATAACGATAGATCCAGGATTAAAGGGGGGCTGAGTAAAAAAAATTGTTGGTGGTCACAAAATATTTCAATGCATAAATTTATTGCACAAATCGCATAAGGAGTTATACCTATGAAAATTCAACAAAATCTTGTAAATGCATATTAAGGTGTGTATATATATATATATATATATATATATATATATATATATATATATATATATATATATACAATGTCATCAAAGCGGGGGCGGGACAGGTTGGGATTGTTATACCCGACCTCGACCCTATCCCCGGTTTTAGCATAATGGGGATCCCCGACCCCATACCTGACACCCGTTTTTGCAAGGAATACCCTCCCCAATTGGGGCGGGTTAACCGGGTTCCCCACCGGGTCGGGTGAAATTTTCATGCCTAGTTTTAAACACAACGGTTAAGCTACCAACAAGCTATGTCAAAGACCTCATTTTTGGATGTTAAAACTAATTTTTTTAAAAACAACGTCTATAGATTTTGGGGTCATAACATTACTATGTCTGACCCGTTGGACTCTATCAAGGAGCTCCACAACTTTTGGCACAAGGAAACCAAAAGTATCAAATGTAAAAGGTATAAACGTGTGTTGATTTTCGATGCACGATTTCTTATGTTTTGCCACTTTGCATGATGCGGCTTTTAAAACAGTTTGTCTCACAGTGAAAACCTCACTTCCAAGCCTACAAAAGGGGAACCCCTGTTAGATCAATACATGCATGTATTTTATAAATCATTTTGGTAAATTACCTCATTCGTTTTTTCGTGTAGGTGCTAAAATGCACATTCAGTGTTTATTTTTCAAAAATTAACTCGTATCATCTCTCGTTTGATTTAACTTTGCACGTGTCATCCATAAAAGATGATTTTGTTGCGAACTAAGTCCATGCTAGATTTGAAATTACCTTAATTGATTTATGCTTTTAGTTTTCAATTAATTTGATTCCTTTATTATGACTTTCCCGAACCCATCTCTGCCTTCTTCACTGCTAATGATCGGGAAGAAAAACATATAAGAGTATACAAGCACTATTCTCCATCTCTCCATCTCTGACGATCCACTTCCCTCTGGACTATGGGTACTATCTTCGTCGGTCCCTTCTAAGTTTTTTTTGTCTCCGTCGTTGCTGCCATAAGGGTCATGGTTACTGTTACTGTTATTTGAATCCAAACTGTCAATGGAGGTGCTGTCGGAAACATAGAGGAGGAAAGTCCATATGAATCCCATTGCAGAGGGGGAGAGGTGGTTTATGGTGGGTTCTACACATAGATAGAGATTATGCCGCCAACTAGGATTTCGAACCACCGCCTAGGGTTTCAGATTGAGCTTCACCGCTTGTTTAGGTTCAGTAACACAAGAGATGAAGTGTACAAGATGAAGGGGTGGTTGTCGGAGGTCAAATTCTTCACATTTGGTGGATTTTAGCATCATCGATATGAGGTTCCAAGATAGTAGTGAATTCGGGGTGACCGCCAATGTGTCTATCTAAATCATTTTTCATTCCCACGACTTGTGGTTTTCGATTTACAGTTTTATAGTTTCATTTTCAGGTTTAGGGTTTAGTTAGATTTGATTCCAGGTTCTACGTTTATCAATTTTATGTGGATCGTCGGATTTTGGGGAAGGAAAATTGTAGAACGGTTAATAATGGTCGAACATAAGGCCGATCTGCCAAAATAAGTGGTGGTAGAGAAACAGGAGTGATAGGTGGTGATGATAATTGGTGAAAGGTGGTGATTTCTGGTGGTGATAAGTGGTGGTTATCGGGGTTGAGAAAGAAGACTAGGAAGAAAGATGGCAATTGATATAATAGTGGTGGTGGTGGTGTTGTTTATATTTAATTAAACAATTTCTTTTAATAATTATTAATTAATAAATAAATCAAAAACTAAATAAATAAGGGCAAAATGGTATTCATATGACCGAATGGATGAAGCTTGTAAATTTTAAACTAACGAGGAATGGTTTGAATTAAGTTTTAAAAATAATGACTAAACGTTTATTCTGGCATATACACAATGGACAATTGGTCTAATTTATCCAAATGAATAGAAAAGTTTCACTTAAATAAATCGATTTGGTCTTATTCGAATTCGGACTTAAAAAAATAAATATGAATAGTTCAAATTAAATTAAAATAAAATCTGAGCCAATTAAATTATAATTTGATTAGATATTTAGAGTGTTTTTTTTCCCTTTTTTCTAAATTAAAATCATTCCAAACAATTAGTTACTCTTAGAAGAGCCTGAAATTTTGTTTAAACATGTTATTCCATCCTAATTAAACTTCAATTAATTTGATTGATCCATTAATTAGAATTTAGAGAGATCATCTTTACCTTAAACTTCAAAACTTAACACGTGATAATCTCAACAGATTAGATATACAGAACATATGAATCTATATTCATACCATATGAGATCAATAATTAGATCACTAATTTTGACATTTAGATGGATCAAATGATTATCAACTATTGAAGATACTCAAAACTCCATTAAAACCTTCGTAGCTTCATAATTAACCAAATTTTACTTCAATAGAATAGATGTGGAACACTAAAATCCTTACCCAAACCACA
The DNA here is from genome assembly GCF_051521515.1 of Lactuca serriola. Classification (NCBI taxonomy): domain Eukaryota; kingdom Viridiplantae; phylum Streptophyta; class Magnoliopsida; order Asterales; family Asteraceae; genus Lactuca; species Lactuca serriola. The sequence continues at coordinate 21,731,387 of NC_136413.1, read as the reverse complement.
TTAAATCATTATTTGATTCCATAATCAAGTTAGATGGATCAATTAGATTGATCTATCATTGCTAGAATACAAATCAATGCTTCAAGGAACAAGATGATTATCTTATATGTATTACACAATATGTATCACACAGTGGAAATATATATATATATATATATATATATATATATATATATATATATATATATATATATATATGGGGGAGAGTTCAATTGAAAAAAAAAAGGTTGAGAATGGGGGAATCATTCTCAGCCACTCATTTATTTTTGCCGCAAAAGCCTCCGTCCTACCAGTGGAAATGGGAAAAAAATAGACATGTGTTTTCCAACAAAACATATTTTCTTAAACTATGATAATCATTACCTTAATATATACAAAAACATAGTCTTTTTCGTTTTTTTTTTTAATTTTTAAGAAACTAATTTTATCGAAAAATTATTTTAAATATACCAAAATTCATGATTTTTTATTCTCTACAAATAGACATCCATATTGATATAGTTTTAAAATAAAATAAAAAATTTTTTTTTTTTTTATATTTTCAGCTATCGTTATTCATATATGAATAAAAATAAATCAAGTTTTTTCTACAATACATTCGTTATTCACTTATGAATAAAAACTATGGTTAATTTTTTTTTACATTTTAAGTATCATTCATATATGAATATAGCATATACTAAACATAGTATATTCATATTTAAATATTAGACGATTCATTCACTTGTGAATATTACATAATATATTCACTTGTGAATATTAGATGGTATATTCACTTATGAATATTAGATAATATTTTCATATCTGAATATCACATAGTATTACATGGTATATCACATGTGAATAATACATAGTATATTCACTTGTGAATATTAGATGATATATTCACCTATGAATATTACACAGTATATTCACATATGAATATTACAATGTGTTTTCACAAATATATATAATTTTTATATGTTATTCACATATGAATAACATCTAGACTTGCATATTCGCTTTTTTGTTTTAATAATCATATACTGATTCAAGCGAGAAAACAAATTCATATATGAATATAACGTGGTAATTTAGTTTATGCATTTCATCAAACAGTTGGAGTGCATACAAGTTAACTATTTTAAAAATGTTAAAAACATCAAGTTATCAATTCCAAATCATCATATTCTTCCGATTTCAACTTCAGATGCGACACCTATGTCTGATCGATTTCTCATTTTGATTTTGATTTCCGAAAATCAGATTGGGAACCTGTGAGTATCGATTATGAGTCCTTCAATGTCGACCGTGACTGCGAGTCAAGAACTCCGATTCCAATTTCATGAACATCGAAGAAATTCCGATTCCAACTGATTTCGTTTGCGAATCTAGGAAATTCCGGTTCCAAACTTTAACAAATCGATGAAATTGATGAATTTGGATTGCGAAATTGTCTTGAACGACGAACCTCCCATCTACGAATATTGATGATTGATTAACACTGGGTGACATTGATGATGGTTTAGTTGAAGAAATTTGGATGATTGTTGAAGGTTGGAGGAGAAATTTTGAGGATGAACGAACTGTTATCGAAATCTCTATAGTTACGTATTTGACATTGAAGGTTATTAACATATTTACAAGTTTGCCACCGTGTCTTTTTATGCTTATATAAATGAGTGGCTGAGAATGATTCCCCCATTTTCAACCTTTTTTATTTTCTCAATTGAACCCACCTCTCTCTCTCTCTCTCTCTCTCTCTCTCTCTCTATATATATATATATATATATATATATATATATATATATATATATATATATATATATATATATAAAGTCAAAACGTGAAAGTATTCATCAATCGCTTCACCAATAAACATCCATATGCAGGTAAATACTAAACTAGGTTTTAAATCTTCTAAAAGTATGATCTAAAATCTAAATATAAGACTAGTCCCTAAAATTAGACATTTTGAAAATGGTACCTTAACCGGAATATTCTTAATATGTGTGGTCATAATGTGAATAGGTAATGACCATTTAAGCCCCAAATTTAAATATCTATGATAGTATCATCGTACTCTCAAATGAACTTAAGCATAGAATGAACCCAACACCATAAGATAAGTCCAACATAATAAATGAGTTAAATCATAATAAACACAATAATGTTTGAATACAATATATTTAATGGGCCAAAAAAGTGTAAACATGCCAAATACAAAAAGTTGGTCCAAGACACAACAGATTAAAACCAAACTTAAGAAGGGTAATAAAATCAATACTTATTAACACATTTTGATTTTAAATTAAATCCAAACTTAAGATGGGTAATAAAATCAATACTTATCAACACATTTTGATTTTTAGATAAGTATTGATTTTTTAAAATCAAATTAATATTAAAGAATTTTGATCATATACCAATATAGTTCAAATTTCATTTATCCACGACTTTCCATTTAATACAACTATCGTATAAATTTTCCATCAAGTGAATTCTTTAAAATAGTCTATAGACTTCGTTTTTAAAGTAATCTACGTCTTAAATAGAACACTTTGTTTTGTAAAATAGTATATAGATCTCGCCAGACATGGTTCTTTATACAACATCTCACCCCTAGGAAGACATAGGCTCTTTGAGCCTTGTTGCATCTATCCAACTATTCGATTGCAATTGACACAAAAAAACAAAATGGGGGTCATAATATCATATGTGGGCACCACAAAGTGAAGATTTATGGATTCGAAGATCATATGTAATAATATATGGATTTATGGATTCGAAAATGTATATGAGAAATTAATATGAACAAATTGTTTGAAATTATGAAGGTATAATAGCAAGTTGGTTATTTTCTTTTATTCCATATTGGTGGGAATAAACATCGTGTAGCTTTTATAAATTTTTTCCTTGATAGACCTTCAAAAGCTTTAGTGGATCAAAGGAATAGGCCAAGCCCACACATGCGTGCCTAGCACTAATCGATGTCGTGAGTGCGCTATTTAGGCGCACGACGCATCAGTTGCTGAGAGCTGAGGAACTTTTATTTTTAGCAGTTTCGGGATTGGTTGACTCGATCCAAATTCGTTGGGAGCTGTGATTTATGCGCAGGATGCATCGGTCGCTAGGAGTCGAGGAGCTTTTATTTTTAGTAGTTTCGGGATCGGTCAAGTTAGACTGAATTTGCTGGGAACTGAGGAGCTTTTATTTTTAGCAATTTCGGAATCAATCGAGTCGGACCGAATCCGGTTCATTCAGGATATTCTAGAAGGCCCAGTAAATGGCTTGCTTGGAGAGCAAGGTGTTGCCCTAGGGTTTCTAAGGGTCGGCCCATAAGGGTTTTCTGATGCCTTCTAGATTTTGCGAAATCTATAAATACAAGTATACAACTCTCTAGGAGCCGTATTTTCTGCTCGAAAATTAAGAGCTCTCTCTCTCTCTCTCTCTCTCTCTCTCTCTCTTGGCGATTTCTTCTACTTTCTAAGTATTTACTTTGCGTTTATTGTTTTTCATTGTTGTTGGAAACTCAGTAAATCTGCATTAAATCTTGTGGTTTTACTCTGTTGCTTACAATCAATAGAAGCGAAATAAAAACTTTTAAAGACACGAGTTCATTCTGTGCAGTTATTCCACGATCAAGATCAGTCGTCAACAAGTCGGTTTTACATTATTGTCTTGTTTTTAATTTCATTCAACAACGGGGCAGTCTGCTTCTACTCCTTTCTTACGGTCAGATCTGTTCTAGACAAAACTTGGTAATTATAATAATAATAATAATTAAATTTATTTATCACAATTAATCAACAAATAATTCTCAATATTATTTATCAATTTCTTTGCGTGTCTATTAGATCTGATTTTCAACACAAATAATAATATATAGTATTAACTATTAATACAAAGCAAAATAATAATAACAAATAAATAAAAAGACAAAATAAGGATAGATTTATTTTTTACGAAGGGTAAGGGTACAGTTTATTGTTGGTAAAAATCACTAAATCCGAAAAGGGATTAACAGTTTATTCTTGGTAAAAATCACTAAATCCGAAAAAGAATGTATGAAATTGTTAGCATTGTATAGTTTAATTATATGTTAAGTATATATTGTAGAGGTGGGCACCACAAAATGAAGATTTATGGATTTGAAGATCATATGTTGTCATAAATGGTTTACCCCTATGTAATAATGCTTTCTTCGTGGTGTCTTTAACCCCAGACTCCCAGAGAGAGGATCGAAAGAGAAGAAGGAAAACACAAAAACCCTAATAACATCTGATCAATGGCAGAGGATCTCAATTCCCACCCCTTCAAAAAAGGAGCAGAGGTCGAAGTCAGCAGCAACGACAACGGCTTCCGAGGAGCCTGGTATTCCGGCACCGTAATAAAATCCAAGAACAAAAGCAACAACAATCATTCAATACTAGTGGAATACAAGACGTTAATGGCGGACGAATCTGGAACCAAACCCCTCCGTGAAACCCTTGACGTTGTTCAGTTAAGGCCCCTTCCCCCTCGCGAGAAACGCGATAGGAATTATAAGTTTAGCGATGAGGTCGACGCCTATTACAACGACGGCTGGTGGGAGGGAGTCATCACCGCCGTCCTCCCCGGGAATCGGTACTCGGTTTTCTTTAGAGCCACCAGGGAACAGTTGGAATTCAACCGGTCGGAACTCAGACTTCATAGGGAATGGGTCGATGGTAAATGGGTTCCACCAGTAGAAGAACAAGTACAAGAGGTACATACATGTATATGAATTATAAATTCTGTGATTTGCCATAGAAGTTTATGTGATCTTATTTTAATGAAACCAAGAATTGGGGAATCCACGAGACAGATACGAGGGATTAGGTTTAGAAAATTCCATCATTTGACCTCTTCTAACAGTTTAAATTAGGTAATCATCTCCGTGATTGATTGAAGTAAAATCCAACACTGTAGGAATGCAAGTGTCAAATAAGCGTTGAATTGTCGAATCAGATTGTTTGTTTCTTTTACTGTAATACAAGATATGCATACTGAAACGTATTTTGCTTCAGGTGTCGTTGTCTATAGAGTTGAAGATTAACAACAAGGATAGATTCAAGAAAGGGGCATTGGTGGAAGTATGCAGTGATGAAGATGGTTTCCAAGGTGCTTGGTTTGCTGCTACAGTAATCGAACAAGTAAGTTCAGGAAACTTATTGATTCAGTATAATTCATTGAGAAACGATGAAGATACAGAGTTTCTGACAGAAGTGGTTGATAGCAACCACGTACGTCCTCATCCTGGTCAAGAGACTGTTGACCATTTCCGTGTGCTTGAAGAAGTTGATGCTCTGTACAATGATGGGTGGTGGGTGGGTGTGATTTCTAAAGTTGTTGGAAAGCAAAAATATGAGGTTTTTTTTAGGGGAACAAATGAGGAAATGGTGTTTAAACAATCTGATTTGAGGCGACATAAAGAATGGATCTCTGGAAAATGGGTAGCTTCTAATTTGGTAGGTATTTATAAGAAATAGCATGTTTTATTCATCCATCCTAACTATTTTGATGATTTGGTAGTACATGAATTGATATTTGTTGACCGATTAGAGGTCTCTACGTTTCGTTATCGATCATCTTGTAACATAGATATGTGGCTTGCGCATGCCCGAAATCAAAGGGCATTAAGGTCTTTTCATGAATGACATATCTTCTACAATTATGAGTTAAGAAAGGTTTTTTTTGCTTTCATATAAGGGTTTGGGATGATCCGAACTTGGTTAGAAGAATGGCTAGTGGTGTGAAAAGAGCACAATACAAAACAAATAAATAAATTAATAAATAAAATAAAATAAGTAAAATAAAAGAGAGATACTTGTGGTAGATGCAAAATTATATAAACAAGTAATTCATTATAGTATTGCTAGTGTTAAAGTTTTAATAAATAAAATAGAGGGTTAATGACCTAGGAGGGTAACGAACTTTGGTCCTTGTTCATATTTAGGTAACCATGTTTTTTTCCATATATATTTGACCATTGAACTTGTTTGACATGTTCAAAAAATGGTAATATGACTAGTAACTTTCGGTGATATTCCCTTATTATGAACAAGTCAAACAAGTTTACTTGTCAAATGTATACGAAAAAAACATAGATACCTAAATATGGATAAAAACTGAAGTTCTTTACCTGTTTTACGAAAATAAAAATGGTTACCTAAATATGGACAAAAACTAAAAATCCTTACCTGTTTTGGTAATATTGGGTTATTTACTCTAAGTAGTCATAAGACTCACTGATGTGACATGAAATCGGGCTATTGGGTCTTGGTGTCAATCTGGACTAGGTGTCGTTAGTGAGTTCCTAACTTGATTCCCAGCTACCATCAAAGAACAAAATTGTTAGAACCATCTCAAGACTGTGCCTAGGAGCGGCTCTTAGAATCGTCTCAAGATAGTGTCAAAGTGTCAGAGCAGGCTTCGACGGTCAAGTTAGACCGATGTGTATAAAGAGATGGTTTATCATATATAGATAATCATCTTGGTGGGAAGAGTATATGAATATAATGGAGGAATGAGAGATCCTCCTCATGGAGGAGGAGGTGTTCTATTTATAGATCTATGTCAATGGACAATTAGGTTAATCTTGGGCTAGCCTAGTTCATGCCCAACTAGTCGTGGGCTAGGTTGTGCTGCTAGACCTTTAAAGCGCAAAAAGCCTAGTCCCTTAAGCGCATACAACCAAGCCCCTGACTAACGACATTAACTTCTGATCTACAACCCAGATCTGACACTAATACCCGATGACCCTATTCCATGGCATATCAGTGTGTCCTATGTCTACTTGCAGTTAACATAAAAAATAATAAAATAATTAAAAAAATAAATAAATAACCTAAACGGGCAAGGAACTTTGACTTTTCTCACATTTAGGTAACCATGTTTTTTTTAAAATACATTTGACCAGTAAACATGTTTGTTATGTTCAAAATAAGGTAATATCACCTATCTTTATCAGTCATATTACCATATTTTGAACAAATCAAACAAGTTTAATGGTGAAATGTCTACGAAAAAAAACATAATTACTTAAATGTGGACAAATACCAAAGTTCGTTACCCTCCTAGATCATTAACCCAACTCAAGGACACCTTACATTTCATTTTTTAAAAATTTACAATGACGAGTCCAAATTCTCAATTAATATAAACAACATTATGGTGAAGTGTAAGCAGTGTTCTAAAAGGCGCGTCATGGCGTGCACCATGGCGTGAGGCGTGGCTTCGCCGTTACGAAAAGCTTCATAACGTTGTTGTTAGGCGTGATGTGTGGCAAGGCGTGATATGGCACGCCATGGTGCGTTATGGCGTATTATGACACGTGTTTTTTCGTTTGAGACACAATTTTTTACTTTTTGTTATGTCTTTTCAAATCGGAGATACAAGTATTGTGGTTTTTGTTAACTTTTTGCTATTAGTTATTGATCTAACACTTCTAAAACGTAGTTATATTTAATATAAATTTATATTTATGTTGTAATATAATTTTAAATTAATACAAAATCGTCGACTTACATCACGCCTTGAAAAACGTCATGGCTCGCCATGGCTCGTTAAGCTTGAGGTTTGGCATTGCCACCACGCCACGCCTCATGCCATTTAGAACCTTGAGTGTAAGTGAGTAGCATCACGTAAGTAGTGGTATCGTACACCCATGGATAAGACTTTTATTTAAAAATACAAGTGATAGATAAAGGATATATTCATATGAATAAAAGTGAAGTTATATGGTAAAAAAAGTATGTTGTTTTTGTTAAAGCATATTACCACAATAGGTAATGCATAACATGTAGGTATTGATGATGAAAAGAGGATACAAGTATGAGTTAGTTATAACTTAAGAGTGGAAGTATACCATGGAATAGTTTAAAAGAGGTCTATTTTTATATATGGGGTTTTGAATGCATATACATTGATTTATTGGATGAAAATGATCATAGATAGAAGTTCAATCTTTGGTTAGAAAGGTTGGAATGGGATGAGCTTTGTGTTGTATCCTTAAGGGGAACTATGTTTGTCGATCATATTTAAAAGCTAACACATGTTATTTAGTATCTTATATGAGTTGCATATTATTATAATTGTAAATTATGTGTATGAAAATGTTTTAAAAGGAAAAAAACGGAGATGTATTACTTACCTAGATTCTGAGACCAAGTTGGATATTTTTAGATTTGTGATATGTAGTTTGGGGACATAAGATAACTTATGAAGGGTTATGAAAAAGGGTTTGTTAGAGTTTTGTTAAGAGAATTAAAAGCAAGAAGTTGGAATATATCGTAATGTTTGTAAATTATATAGGTGTTAGGGTGGAAGGTAACCTTACCCTCAAAACCGTAAGACTATAGTTTTAGAGTGGATCACTACCATTGCATGAGGTGAACTAGAAAAGGGGTATCAAAGCTCTTTCATGTGTGGAGAAGGTACAAAAACATATATTGAAAGACTTAATAGGATTCTTTTAAGGTGGAGAAGGTACAAAAACATATCCTGTAACATCTAATTTTTCAGGTATTCGATTTTGACCCTTGAGTTATGATTTGTTTGCAAGATTGATCCCCAATGGCATTTCCGTGATTTTTGGCCGTGTGTGCGTACGTTGGGCGCATGTAGCCAGAGTGCAAACCTTAATTTTTAGGGTTTGGACCCTATTTAAGCATTTTATGGCCTCATGCACCCTCTTATCTTTATCCCATTTCCTTATTTTGAAACCCTAAAGTGTGTGAGTGCCTTGTGAAGCTTGAAGAGCCTATTGGTGTCATTTTGGAGCTCTTGGAGAAGAACTCTGCAGTTAAGCGTGCTCGGGCGGGAGTAGTACCATGATGGGTGACCCCCTGGGAAGTCCTCGTGCCGAGTGGCCCAAAGCGGACAATATTGTGATACGTGCCAGAGGGGGATGTTACAAATGGTATCAGAGCCAGGGCACGGGTCGATGTGTTCGACGGGGACGTCGAACCCTATAATGGGGGGTGAAAGTGGGTTAGATCTGATCCCACATCGGCTGGGAAGGAGAACTAAGCATTCCTTATAAGGGGCGTGGATACCTTCCCTATAACAACGCGTTTTAAAGCCGTGAGGGCAGCAGATCCCATAAAAACTCTGCATTTAAGCATGCTCGGGCGAAAGTAGTACCAGGATGGGTGACCCCCTGGGAAGTCCTCGTGCTGAGTGGCCCAAAGCGGACAATATTGTGATATGTGCCAGAGGGAGATGTTACAGAATACTCCAATACATTTAAGTTGTCCTTCCGGATGTTTTAGGGTGTGTTATGTCATAAAAATGTGATCTTCGACATTGATTTCTTCCCATGCATGGTGTAAGTTGTCTTAATGGGTCAAGAAGTTAGGGTTTTTTGTTATAAAGGTCTTAATAGTTATGCAAAACCATAAAAGTTAGAAACTTTATGGTTAAGATCACCTTTTAGGGTCTAGATTTGGATTTTGGACGTAAGTTCTTAAGGATTAAGCACTTAATGGATAAAGTTGAGAGCAGCCGCGTACGCTGGGCGTACTAAGGGGTACGATACGCGTACGTAGCCAACTCCCTGATTCTGGCCAACCAAGTATTACACATCGCGTTCATTTTGTGTACACCTAGCGTACTCACTGAGTTAACTCGGTTGACTCGGTTAACTTTGACTTGGATTTTTACTAGGATTTGACCTAGGGGTATTTTAGGTATTTTGACCTGTCTGTTGAGATTGTGTCATTGAATTCATTAATGTGACTGGTAGAGTTAATCTTAGGGTGGCGTGCTATTCCATTTTCTTATTTTTTTTGTAAGGTGATTTTTCTCACTAGATTCATGGGTCGAAGGCACCAATGTCAACCCATTACTTGTTATGTGGAATGCTAGTTGTCTCTATGATACTTACATGAAAGACCAGGATTTGGCCCCTGACACTTGTACGTAAGATCGGGATTTGGCCATCGACATTGCAAGGAAAGACCATAACGGTAGCCCATGACACTTGTATGTTTCGGTATGTGGTATTTTGAGGAACCCACTAAGCTTTGTGCTTGCAGTTTATGTTTATGGTTTCAGATACTTCCGGTTTGAAAGGGAAGAACCCAACTTGATGATACAACATCCTCTTCTCATGATTTCCACATTTTGAGTAATTGTACTTTATTGTTTTGAATATTATGACTTGGTGTTGATTTTGAACAATTAATAAATGATTTGATAGACTTTAAAATAAAAAAAAAAATTATTACTATTTTCGAGACGTTACAGCTTAATGATAAAGTTGGTGTAAGAATAGACAGACAAAAACAAGATTACCTTTTTTTTTGTGGAACTCATAAGGATTTTTAAAGTTAGTATTGAAGGAGGAATTTGGATATTTTAGTTTGGTATGCTTAGTTTTTTTTTGGTCAAGTAATTTGATGAGTTTGGTATGAAGAAAGGGGAAATTAATAGTTGAGAGGCAGAATAGATAAACTCATAGCAAGTTCAGATGACACAATGGAAATAGTAGGAGTTAGGGAGGCGGAAGACAAGATCATGATGATGAAAGAGTGGTCAAAGGGACTACGTAATTTGAGAGAGAATGAAGAAATTGAAAATGAAGTCTTGAAGTAGATGGCTAGTTTGTTTAAAAGTTGTCTTTTACTTATTGTTTCGATTTTCAATCTTTCTAGTATATTTAAAAAATACAAAAAACTTGCACGTAAAATTATAAACAAACAGACCATTTTCGAGTCATTTTCAACTTGAAATTCTCAACCTTAAACTTACCCGTTTCATTTTTGTGTCGTGTCATGTCCACCCTTTTATTTAAACTGACAAAAACTGACACCACACTAAACCCGCACACAAAATAAATGAGTTTGGGTAAGCTATTTCAACTCGTTTAAATAAACTGGTTGACAACGACACGACATGAAAATTAAATAGGTAAGGTTAGGGTTGAGAACTTCAACTCAAAAATGACTCGTTTATATATATATATATATATATACACACACACACACACACACACACACTAGCCGTTTACCCGCGCAAAGCAGCGGTGACGAATAGTTTGTTTTGATTATGGTTGTAACATCCCAAAATTCAAGACTAAAAATTTTCTTTTAATAAAACATTACTTAAAGCAAAATCATCAATCCAATTATAATCAGAGTATTAATTTCCAAAACACATGTTCATTATCAAAGTAAAACATTCCCAGGCTGTCTAATCTATGGTGTGTGCCATGCGATCACCCCGAGCTCTTCCCTCCGCTACCGGAAGTACCTGAAACCAAAACTGAAAACCGTAAGCACGAAGCTTAGTGAGTTCCACACCCTACCACATAGCATGCATAACCACATACTGCACATACTGGGCCACGCCCGCTATCCTGGGCCTCGCCCCCTACCTCGGGCATCGCCCGCTACAACGGCTCCGCCGCTCTAGGCCCCGCCTGGCTTCGAGCTCCGCTCGGATACAGATCTGTTTCACTTAGGCCTCGCCTGTCATAGGGCCTCGCCCACTAACATATAATAGCACATAAACATATCACATCACATCACATAAGCTAAACACATACTAACGAATCTTGTCCTAAGGCCTCGCCTATCTCTGGGCCCCGCCCTTGTCCTGCTACTGATGAGTCATGGAACCCCATCCATACTCCTGTTGATAGTGAGGTACGGGCCCAGCCCACCCTCACTCCTTCCCTAACTTGGGCCTCGCCCCTGATCTACTGCTACTGAGATGTGGAACACCATCCACACTCTGCTATTGTTGAGATACAGGACCTTGCCCACACTCACCTCCCTACCAGGCACATACAAGTATCACACAGACAACAAGTATAAACTATCACATAAACCATTCCTTGGGCACCCGCCCTCTATCATTGGACCTTGGCCCGAATATCACACTAGCATACTGTGCCTAGGGCTAACCCCCGAGTCTTCTACTCATAACTACATGGGCCGGCATTGTGGCCGTAGACCCATTCATACAAAGGGAAACTCACCTGCACTGGCTGAACTGGCTAATGAACCCACTAGCTGCTGCCCGACAACTCTCTGAAATCCTGCTCCACTCGCTCCCCGAGCTACTAATATCAATGTAACACTGAGTCTAACTGACCCCCGAAAGACAACCAAGTCAACTCTAGTCAAAGTCAAAGTCCTGGTCAAAGTCAACCTTCCAGGTCAACCCTACTCGCCGAGTCACCCTATTGACTCGCCGAGTTCATATGTTCAGAGTCCTTCTATTCACGACTCGACTCGCCGAGTCAGTCCATGACTCGCCGAGTTTACTGATTTCCGAGTCCTGACCTGTCCAACTCACCGAGTCTCCATTCGACTCACTGATTCGAGTCTCAACTCGAAGGGTTTTGGGGTTTCGCGACCTGACTCGCCGAGTCCAAGAACAGACTCGCCGATTCCAAGACAACCTTCAACAGACTCGCCGAGCTGTTCATCCAACTCGCCGATTTCCTGCCCAACTTCATCTGACTCGATGAGCTGTTCATCCCACTCATCGAGTTCCTCCAAATCTTCATGCTACTCGCCGAGTCCACTCAAAGGACTCGCCGAGTTCATTCAGATCTACATACATGCAGAGGCCTTTTGAGTCATGCATGGGCTCCAAACAGTAGATCTACCCTCCCCAAGCCTATTCCTCACGTAAGGTTGCAAACTTTACGTGTAGAGGAGGAGATCTAGGCTAAATACACCATGAACTAGCGTTTAAGGCAAAGAGGCTCCATAATCAACTCAAGGGCTGAAACTTTATGCTTCTCAAGACCATAATATGCGTAGATCTGAAGTAGCAACTCCAGATCCGACTTCTAACCCAAATGGATCACTACTCATGGCTAAAAGCCCCAAAACTCACAACCAAAATAGATCTAAAGGAAGGGAAACGACTTAATACCTTTAGATGTTCAGAAATATCTTCCATCCCAGATCTATAGCCCCCTCCTTGCACCTTCAAGATCCTTCTTCCTTTTCCAAGCTTTAATGCACTCTTCAAGACAACAATTGGCTCAATCAATGGATATGGCGGCTAGGGTTTGGCATTTTGGGTTAAAAAGGCAGTAAAGGAACCCTAGGGAAGAGAATGAGACGCTTAAATAGGCTCCAAGTCCCGAATTTAGGGTTTTCCTCGAACAGACCTGACTCGCCGAGTCTCCTTGGCCGACTCGCCGAGTCGGTCACTTACTCCTCTGCTTGGACTCGCCGAGTCGTCCCCTAAACTTAGGGTTTCCTTTCCTTTCTTGGCCTTTCTGAATTTGGGTGTTACAACTCTCCCCTACTTAAACTAAACTTCGTCCTCGAAGTTTGCTATGGCCCACCGCCTACGATCTGCCTCCAATATCCCACCAATTATTCCAACACCAGCTGCCTACCTTCGCTGGCCTTCTGCTCGGTCATTCCGACTAACACTAATCCTTGCGGATAATAGACTCGGGTCACCCTGACCCTGAACATCTTGGAAACACAACCTACTCACCGAGTACTGCACTGAACCTATAGGGGTTCACCCCTTCTTTCCTTGCGTAAATTCCTTGCCTTCCCAAGGCAAAGCTCCATAACCAATCCTATCCTTCACCAACTCCATCACCCCCGCTATTTCCAGAACTGGTCATCACCGTCAGTAACCACTGACACTCCTCTCTGTCAAAACTTGGTGCCAAGCACCCCTCGATTCAACTAACTGAATTCCACCATACACTGCTTACCCGCATTACTACTGACTGAAAATTCTGCTATTCCTTGTCTGCCTTCCGGATGAACTGAGACCACCCTGGTCCCTACCAACCTATCAATGTCTGGATTACCGGCCCCCATCGGTAGCTAGTCCCAACACCATCACTAGTCGCTCCCAGCGACTTCCGAAGAAACTTCGACCACCTATAACTGCTCAATCTATTCTGCCATTCAGGCACTTCAAACCTGGGATCCCCAATCCCCCAACTTGACACTAAGGTCCCTACCAGGTCCCACCTGCGCTGCTAAAACTTACGGGCCACGCCCACGGATCCCACCTGCTTCTATCCTTCTAGTCCCACTAGTCTAATCACTCTCGCTCGGGCCTCGCCCACGGGTCTCACCCAACCATACTACTGAGCAACCCTGCTCTCAGGTCTCATCTACACTGCTAAAATACAATGATATTATTTGAAAACACAATATAACACCATGTCAATTATAAGGAAAATACAACTATTTCTGGCAGTAAAAAAATACATTCCAAAACATAATCGATCTCCTTCTTCATCTCACGTGCCTCACAATGGATAATATGATTACATTTCTTCCTTGATTCCACCATACGAAATAGCTTTGTATACCAATAGCATTTTTGTAACTATACATGAAGAACATGATTCATAGTAAAAATAAAGTTAAATGCTTTAATTACCTCATTCAGATAAGCTCAAACCTCATTTAAAAAAAAAACAGTATTCAAAAGCTTAACATCAGTAACCTGCTAAAGCCAAATCACATCTAAGTTAGAAAAAAAAAGTTGAACACAAGGACTTTAAAACAAATAAGTTAATTCTAATCTTGGTTGCACCATAATATGCCCACCACAACATTTAAACGGGACATAAATTAGCAATAATAGTGACTGGAAAACAAATGTAAGAAGTACCTGAACGGACTATTTTGTTATCTAAACTCCAGTAGCATCTAAATGAACATGTAAATCAAAAGAGGGTCATTATTTCGAGACCAAACTCATCATCACGGATGATTGATCCATTATTGGTCACTTGCAGATACAAACCTGTCCACAAAGATGAATAAGTATTACCTAGAGGATTCCGCTGTAATTGAATTTCCATCCATTTAAAAACAAAACATGCTATGGAATGGAATATCATATTTTAATTCCGTCAAAATCAATGAACTGCACATGCTATTACGGTCAATAATATATGATTAGGAAAAATCAAGAAGCATGTTGATATAAGAGAATTGATTACTGAGCTATACATAAAATTACTCAACTATCCTTAGCTTTAACTGATTAAGAACTTACTTTCCATCTAGCAAAATCAGTTGCATATCTTTTCCTAGAGTCAACTGTCGCTCGTTCACTGGCTCGATTATCTTCCAACTTCAGCTTAGAAAGGCGTCAATATTCAAAGAGAGAAGAGGAAAAGGAAAAAGAGGAAGACATCTGAAGTGTGAGAGACATTGATTGATTAAGTGTAGCACCTGGTTCCTGGTACGTATGACCTATCTAAGTAATTTACATTTTTAGCCCTGGACTCGGCGAGTTGTAGGCCCGACTCGCCGAGTAGCGCCGGTACATTTGAACACGTTTAAGTTGGCGACTCGACGAGTCCATATTCTGGACTCGGCGAGTCCCCGCTGTCTGGATGAAACCCTAATTTCAAGGATTTGCACCTTATTTAAACCAACCTTATGCGCCCCAAGCCCGACCCTTTTCACCCTCAGAGCTCTCTATATCGTCCCAACCCCGTTTCTTGTGAGATTGAAGTGTTTTGGTGTGGTTTCTTGAAGATTTTGAGAGAAGGAGGAGGGTAGATCAAGAGGAGAAGAAGGAGGCCAGATATCTTGGTGTTATTTCAGAGATTCCTTGAGGTATAACTCAGTTTCCTTCTGTTTTTATGCTAAGAGTCCCATAGAGCACCATTAAAGTCCTTCTTGAGCCATTTCCAAGCTTGTTTATGGATTAGGGATGGTAATGAGTTGATTAACCTCTAGATCTAGGCATGTTTGAGCTCCAGAAGCTCAAATCCATGGCCTTTATGGAAGTATATTGCTTAAATGTCCTAGATCTACCATTTTAGCCTTTATTAAGCCTTAAATCCCCATCATATGCATGTATACACGTAAAGTTGGAAACTTTACATGTAAAACCTACCCTAAGAGCCCATATCTATGTATGGCATGAGCTGGATTCACGCAAAATCGAGTATGTAGTAATTGCATGTGAACGACTCAGCGAGTCGTTCATCGGACTCGGCGAGTCGAGTCGCGAGTCCCCGAGTTTTCCCCTCTTCGTGTTTGCTGGGTAAAGTGGTGAGTCATGGGTGGACTCAGTGAGTCGGAAGTCCAAGGCAATCTTCTTACCTCAAGAACAAAATTGGCGAGTTGTTCATACAGCTCGGCGAGTCTCAGCATAAAATGTTCATCGGGTGAAGATAAACTCGACGAGTTGTTCATACAACTCGGCGAGTAGGATGAAGGACTTTTGGTCATCAGTTTAGATGGAGAACTCGTCGAGTCAATGCCTAACTCGACGAGTAGCGTCGGGATTAAGGACAATCGAATAGGGCGGGACTCGACGAGTTGGCAAGCCAACTCGGCGAGTTGGGTCAACTGGAAGTTGACTTTGACTTGGACTTTGACCTGGTCAAGGGTAAAATGGTCATTTTACCCTAAGTACATCTAGCAGTGTTTGACTGAACGTTTTGTGGGAATTATAGTCGGAGGACTTCCGGAACAGCACCAACAACAGTAGTCAGGCAGTTCCCGCTCAAATCAGCAGCTACTCCGAGGTGAGTTACTTTCCAGTAGCGGTGGGTCTACGGCCACAATGTCGGCCCACCAGTAGGAGTTATATGTTAGATGATTGTCTTTGTGATATTTATCTAGGGTTGCTACTACCTGTGGTATGTTTATGTGCTAGTATGATATGATGTCATGTGCTAGTGACAATATGGGGAGATAGTCCCCAGATTACTGGTTGATAGGGCCGAAGGGGCGATCATGCCCAGCCATGCTAGATAGATAATGTGATATCTATTATGTGGTAGTAGTAGGGGTGAAATAGTCCCCAGCATCCGGTTGAGAGGACCAAAGGGGAGACCAGCACCCAGATATGCTAGTCAGTATCCGGTCGAGAGGACTGAAAGGGAGGCCAGCACCCAGATATGCTAGTCAGTACCCGGTCGAGAGGAGCGAAGGGGTAGGTCAGGCACCCAGATATGCCTGACGATATATGTATGTTATGTGGTTATATGGTATGTGGTACAGTGGGGGAACTCACTAAGCTTCATGCTTACGGTTTTCAGTTGTTGTTTCAGGTACCTCTTCGGTCAAGGGGAAGGAGCAGGCGCGGTAGCGGCCCATCACACACGCGCTCTTTGTTTTCCACACTATGAGTCATTCTGGGATTTGTACTCTGACATTATCATGTTTTACGTTTTGGTTTACGACCATGGGACATGTTTTATCAAATGTTATGATCGTATGATATTTTGTTACAAACGTTTTTACAAATCACTTAACCAAAAATGAAATTTTTTGCCCGTATTTTTGGGATGTTACATTAAGTAAGAAAAAGGTGGAGGTTCCATATCGAAAATCAACAAAATAAGAGAAACATAAACAAATTAATACATACATGTAAGACAAGATTTATACATACATAGACAATTTTAAAGGTTCAATATCAAACAAAAATCTCAACATCTAACCCATTTACATAAAAAGCGTGTTTGATGGTGGTGAAGTGCATACCGGAGATTGAAGAAAAAACGACCATGAAGCATACAATGGTAGTGAGGTGGGCGGCGGCAGTATGCGGTGATGGTGGTGGATGATGTGGTGATCGTTGGTGGTAGTGGTGAAGAGATGAACATGTGTGGCTGAAGAAGACGTTGAGGGACAATTAAATTGAGAAACCCAAAAAAACAAAATCAAAATCAACTGCCAAGAACAAAAAGAAAACACTAAAATCAAAAGTGGACACTCTTTTAGGGCTTGAGAGGGGTGTTTGGCAAAGGTTGCTCTAATAGGAGAGTATGGTGGTGCGGGGAAAGGTTTTATGTGTGTGACATGTCCCGTCTAGGGTTAGAGAGACGAGGAAATTAAAGACCAAGAAAAGAGTAGAGGATAGGGTAGCGGTAGCTCATAAGAGACTTCTTTAAGGTGGGAGGAAGATGAAGATATAGGAGAAAAGTGTTGAGAAGTAGAGAGAACCTATAATGATTCCAGCTCAAAGACCGACATATGAGGAGTTTATTAACGTTATGAGACCGAGTATTAAGAGATAAAGATCTCATTTAAATTTTAATATTATTTTATTCATAATTTGTTGTACTTTGTGCTTAGAGATTTGAACGTCTTTAAAAAATAATATTATTATATTGAATCTATTTTTAGAAATAATAGGATTTTTTTTATAAGATAGTAAAGATATATATATATATATATATATATATATATATATATATATATATATATAAGTTTTTTGATTCTTTAAATAAACTTGAAAGATCCAAAACCAAAACCATAAGTAAAAGAAAACCTTTAAATAAACTAGCCGTCTAGATCAAGATTCATTTTCAGTTTCTCCATTCTCTCCCAAACTATACAATCTTTTGACCACTCTCTCATCCTCATGATCTCATCTTCCGCCTCCCAAACTCCTAATATTTCTATTTTGTCATCTGAACTTGTTATGACTTTTATCTATTGCGTCTCTCAACTATTACTTTTTCCTTTTCGCCTATCCAACTCATACTCTTTGTGACATCCCCAATTTTCACGGTCAGAAAAGACCGATTTTGTTTATGCTTTATAAAAATCAGAGTACTTCATTTCCAAGAAACGTATTTTATTCATTTTACAATGTTTGGGATGTCATCGTCAATATAGAAACATAAGCATAAACGGAACTTACATTTATTTACACTACTGATCTACATCTCTTTAATCTCTTAGTGTAACGTGACTTCGTATCAACACCTGTGCTATAAATAAACTGAGTGAGTCAGGTTGGGAAACCTGTTGAGTACATAGAGATTTCAACCCACAATAATATAATTATTATGTTTAAACAATCAAACAATCAACCCAATTACCCATCCCCATTATCTTCTTTACTCTTAAGGATTTATCCTAAGAGTCATCTATCCTGCATTCGTTTATTCCGAAGTCCCTTACTTCCAGGGTTATAGGACTGGCACTAAATCCATAGCTGCCAATGTTCGTTCGTAAAACACTAATTCCATAGCTGCTATAGTCTACTCATCGGGTACTAAATCCATAGCTACCAGTGTTTATCTAATAGGTACTAAGTCCATAGCTACCAATTCCTAACAGGTACTAAATCCATAGCTACCGGTGTTTGTCCAATAGGCACTAAGTCCATAGCTGCCAATGTTTACTCACATCATCTTTTATCTCTCATCATTCATCTACCCATGTCATGCCCAACATATTTGTATATATAACATACATATACAGTTTAAATCCTTTAAAACATGTATAAAACGTTCATCCAGCATAGACAACAAGTACTTAGATAATATGTACACATAGCACATAGTTTATATAAAATACATCATATCTATGTGGAAGATGAAATGGACTATGCACTCACCTGAGAAGGTGGTGACTCGGTACTCGGACAGCGCTTCGTTTACTTTAAAATAATTTCCTTCGACGAAACCTAGTATTATTACCACTAGATTTTAGTCTAATATTTACTGTGACTAATTATTAGTCTTATTATTATTATTATATAAGCGTTTAAACAATACTTTCCAACCACTATGTATAGACAGGGGCCAGACATAAAACACCGGAGGGCAGGACCATCTTTTTCTTGTTATGCTACTCTTAACGAGATCTTCGATTCTTGTTCAGGTTGTGTCGGCTAAAAATCTCTCGATCTAATATTCGAATTTCGGGCTGTACACTGCTAATCCAAAACTTCGAAAAATCATAACTTCTTCATACAAAGTCAGATTTGGGCGTTCTTTTTATCGAAGTTCTTAGTTTAACATGTTCTACGACTTTCGTTTAGAGCGCCAAGGCTAAATCTCGCTCTATCGTAAATTCACTATTTACGCCTCCCGGTATCGAGCCGGTTCCGTCGCGAAACTTCGACGGGTCATAACTTCTTCGTTATAACTCGAATTTCGACGTTATTTATATGTACGGAAACCTTGTAACATATACTAAAACTTGGTTGAGATTATTTATTCTTAATAATCTTTTGTCGAAAAGTCGTTTTCGACCCCTATTGCCTCTAAATTGACTAGCCCGGATCTACGGGCGTTACACTCTTTCAACATTTTTATTGTTTCAACTTCACATGACATGACATATTTCAAGGTATACCTTTAACACGAACTCGACATGAAAATAAACGGTTGACACGACAAGACACATTAATTAAACAAGTTGAGTTAGGACAAACACTTTCAACTTATTTACTGTTTCGATACGACACAAAACTCGCACGACACGACACGATTACCACTGCCCCAAACACCAAAACGCAATGTCCAAACCCTCATAAACACACTTGCAGTTTTATGTATGTATTTTTGGGTAAATTATACCATCCGTTCCTCGTGTATGTGCCAAAACGCGCGTTTAATCACCGTCCCTCGTTTGGTTTATCCTTGCACACTTCATCCCTCAAACACGATTTTATTGTGAACTTAGTCCATTCCAAAATTAAAAGGACGATAATACCATTGTATCTTTATTTTTCAATAAATAATGTTGTTGTTGTTGTTATTATTATTACTATTATTATAAATTAAAAAAAATAGAAATCCCCATCACTTTCCCGCTGCTCAGTTTCTTAGTAATCATAAACATATACATAACTTGATAAGACCCAAATCAGAAACAAACACAAAGAGGAGACCCAAATCGTCAGCCAGTCGTCGGCCACCACTATCGTCCCCACCTCTGGTGAATCTTTTCGCTCCATCTATCACCATCTCCACCGTCGACACCTGTTTTGTGAACCGTCGTCGCCACTATCGATCAATATTAAAACCTAATGTCGCATGAAACTCTCACTATCGCTACCTCCATTCGATCTGGGATGATGGTTCTACCATGGTGTTAACTGTGACTCTTCCAGATGCACATCATAAAGCACAATGGGATATGACAACGATCTAGGGATTGAGTTGCAAACCTTCAGATGGTGACAACGATTTAGAGTATTTTTTCGAACCTCCATAGGTTGTAACTTTGTTAGGGTTTCTGATCCGTCGTTGCCAAGGAGGGGTGTAAATAGGAGACGGTAGTGGAGGTCAGACATCAAGATTTGTCGATTTGTCACCAAGTATGAGATCAGAAGTGGGGGTTGATACCGTCAATGGGCGGGGGTTTGACGTGGTGCTCTTCTGCGAGAGAAGGGGGAAGAAGAATGTTGAGGATGCAAGTGTGAGATCATAAGAGATCAGATTTAAGGGTTTGATGGCATCGATGGGTGAGGGTTTGATGGCGTCGGAGGTGTCTTGTAGTGGCGGGAGATATCATCGGAGTCTGAATCGGCTAGCGTGGGTGGTAACGATGGATATGAGATGTACTAAAGAAGAAGAGGGAAATGAATTGATTTACTATTTCTTATTTAAAAGGCAATTATAATATTTTTTGATAATAAACAAATCAATAAATAATTAATAAATAGAAACTAAATATAAAGTAAATAAAAAATAAATAAGTTTTGTTGTACTTGATGTATATATGTAAACAACTATTGATGTGTGGCTCCTTATTGTACACGTATGCTAAAATGTGACCATTGTAGAAAGTGTTATTTATTTATTTTTTATTTGCTTTTTTTTTTTTTTTTTTTTTTTTTTTACCTTATAGCAGCCTATCAAGTATCACCTTTGTGGTTAATATCGGATTAAATAAGGGTTTTGACATAAGCCCTACGCCTCCACTTTCTCCCCATATGAACTCTCGCACAAAAATTGGGTTTTAGAAATTGAAACGTTTACGGCTGAATCCTTCTCCAAAATTGTTTCTTCGATAAAATTGGACATAATACTGAAAGTTAAAATCAATGACAACATCAGAGGATGAACAATCGAAGGTAATAAACTATTTCATGAGCTTGCGTCTTTTTCATGAACTTGCGTCAATGGTTTCAGAATTTTCCTTTATTTTCCGCAGGTATCTTGCAACAAGGATAGATTCATGAAAGGGGATTTGGTGGAAGTGTGCAGTGATGAAGATGGTTTCCAAGGTGCATGGTTTGCTGCTACAGTGATTGAACAAGTAAGTTCAGGAAATTTGATGATTCAGTATAAATCATTGAGGAACGATGAAGACACAGATTTTTTGACAGAAGTGGTTGATAGCAACCACATACGTCCTCATCCTGGTCAAGAAGCTGTCGACCATTACCGTGAGCTTGAAGAAGTTGATGCTCTGTACAACGATGGATGGTGGGTGGGTGTGATTTCTAACGTTATCGGCAAACAGAAATATGAGGTTTACTTCAGGGGAACGGATGAGGAAATGGTGTTTAAACAATCTGATTTGAGGCGACATCAAGAATGGATCTCTGGGAAATGGGTATCTTCTAATTTGGTAGATATTTTCAAGAAGTAGCATGTTTTATACAAGAATTGGTATTTGTTGACAGATTAGGTCTCTTATTTTGGTTTATACATTAAGGATCATTTTGTATTTTGGAGGGCATTAGTGTCTTTTAATTGGTTACATCTCATCTTCACAAATATGGGTTAAGAGAGTTTCTTTAATTCACTATAAAGTTCTCTTAATAAAATCTGAAAAGTAGAGAAATTGACATAGAACCTGTATTCTGAATGGCAATGGCGTAATTATGTAGTATATGTTTGTGTTGTTATGTACAATTTTTACAACAATAAAACGGAGGGTATTGATTGCCAAATGCGATCTTTAGTGTAACTTTTGTGGTTGATATCCTGTGTAGGAAGATGGTTGCAATGACAATGGAAGTCTCTAAGGCTGCTAACTCATTAAATAGTTAAAAAGGATTTGGGTTAAAATAATTGATCATGAGGATCGAAGTGTGTTGTGTATTCTTAGTTTATTAGTATCTTTTTCTTTTTTGGATTTTATAAATAATTAATGCATTATGTAGAGTTAGTCAGTAATATGATCGTAAATTGGAGGCTGATGTTGATCATCTTTTCAACAAATATCACCAAATGATTATGCGGTTCGTGAATAAAAGTAAGTGAATTCGAAAGATTTTTTTTTTTTGACAAAAGTGAATTCGTGAACAGCTCGTGAATTTCATTACCCTCGCAAAACAGCTTTTATCACGTTTTCTGAAACATTAGCCTAGTGTTTCACTAGTAGCTCCCTCATGATTGATTTTGATCTTTATGCATTTTTTTTTGTCATGCATAAGTAACAAGTATTTCGCTAATAGTCTACGAAATAACTCCTTTCGCAAAGTCATTTGGTGTAATAAAAAAAAAAAAAGGTAAACCACTGTGTTGAACACACCCATTATGTAAGGTAAATCGCAGGGTGTCATTGGCCTTTTTATAAGTTGTTGGAGTTCCAAGAAAATAAACCACACTTTCTTAAAATAAATTATTGGTTTGTACATTGTTTAGTAATTGTGCATATGATATATTAACGACTAGGAAAACTATTTAACATACACAATGTTCAACTTTTCCGCTTTCTGCCCACCTAAACAATCTTAAAGTGGTTCGACAAATTTGATACCACCAACGGTTTTCGGTGCTAAATCGTCGAAATAAGTTAGTCTAATATTAGTTATTGGTTACAATTTAATCCCAAATTAAATTTTGTTTACAAAAATGACAGAATACTGGTTAAAATTTCGGAATAACCCCTCGTGGCCGGTTTCGTATATATAGCCGGTATTCCGGATTTTTTCGTTAATTGATCAAAATTTTTGGGTTTTTTCGTTAATTGATCAATTATCCTTAAACTTATTATGAATTTCACTCATCTGCGTCTCAAACTACTACTCATTTTTGTTTTTCACTTTTTTTTTTATCCACCTCTCCAACTTGTACTCTTTCAAATTATTTAATGTTTTAATCTAACACGAAACAACATACTTATAAGGTTATACTCTAAACAAATCAACTTGAAATGAAAATAAATTGATTGACACGAAAATGAACGTGTTTATACAATAATAAAACAGGTCGATTTAATATCAATTAGGACATAAATGATAATTCATAATATATTTCATGTCAAAATCTTTCGGTATGTCTAATATAACAACCATTTTACCTTTTAAACACATAAAATAAAGTCTAGGATTAAGATATGTAAACTATTTTACATTTTAAACACATAAAACAAAGCCTTTAGGTTAGGATTAAGATATGTAAAACATAAGGATCAAGTTAATTTTAATTATATATACATGCATGCATGCCTTACCGGTGAAAAACGAAAAAGAGTAGTAGTTTGAGATGCGGATGAGTGAAATTCACAGTAAGTTTAAGGATAATTGATCAATTAACGAAAAAACCCCAAAATTTTGTTCAATTAATGAAAAAAGCCGGAATCCTAGCTAAATCCGTGAAACCGGTCACAGAGGGTTATTCTGAAATTTTAGCCAGTATTTTGTTTTTTTTTTATAAATGAAACATAATTTGGGATTAAATTATAAATTGATTCAAAATATTATAATTTTATCGGAGATTTCCTCTGATTACCTGCTATAAAAGCATGTTAGAGGAATTAGAGGAAGACGTTGCAAAAACAGATGCCACTTGCCCATAAAGTTTTAGAAATACTCATTGTGGTTCACACTTCACGGTATCAATGTTTTTTTCTATGATATTACTTATATTTATTGAAAATTTTAAATGTTTTAATTTTTTGGATTTTAAAAAACACATTTCATAGAACCTGTTTAAAATTTTCATTAATGTTTTTAAACAAGCAAATCATAATCAATTATCGTGGAAAAATTCCCCAAAATCAATATTATATTTACGTACAAATAACATCATGTTTTCAAAAAAACAAGTACATGGGATGACTCATAATATCAAAACATAATGCAAGTGACAAGTCGAATACTACACCTCAAGTCTTCACAAATTCAAGTCGTAATAACAAGGGTTTTTATTAATTTTTTTGTCTTCACAAATTCGTAATAACAAGCGTTTTTGTTAAATTTTTTTTTTTTTGAAACAACATCTTTGAATTCACATATGTCTACGACAGGACTTGAACCCTCAAACTCAAGAAGAGAGGATAACACCGAATATGGTTGGGCTAGAAACCCTTCGATAGGGTTTCTTTGTTCATAAACAATATATTTGGTTCATCAGTTTACATTTAACACTTGTAATGATACATTGTAGATGCGCAAAACCATTGGGTCTACTCACTACCCATAACACAAAAGAATTCAACCACCTAAGTGACACATTAACACCACTTTCATACCACTTATCTTGTAAATACCTACCACATCACCAATCATTAATACTATGTAACTCCACATCAACATATAAGCATAACCCAGGGGGGGGGGGGGGTCACATGTTATAACATGTACCTCATATACATAACACACCCTGTTAGATATTTGAAAACGACAAACAAATTAAGTGGAAGCTTACTCACAATATGTTAGCGAACACCCCAGGGTTCGAGCTTCTTTAAAGGGCAAACCCAACCTCCATAGGGATTTCTAGGAAAAATTCCCCACACGTGGCACTGCAAGAGGTAGTTTAATGGAATCGAGCTCCCAACCTCACGTCTCACGTAGGTATAAAATACGGTGCATCAACCCTAGCTAGACATCACTTGCACACCGTGTTAGATGCATACCCATAGCCTAAGATGCAAACACAAATTTCATTGTTCACCAATTTTACTGTTTTAAATCTTTTTCAATAACATTGGGCTACTTTGTATTGTGATGATGTGATCCACTCCCAAAGTTCGTGTTTCTATATGAGGTACCACATGGGTTGCCACCCCAAATCTCATAAGTTACAGTTACATGAGGATATTACACACTTATTATGAATTTACAAATTACAAGGCTCTTTTCTATCTTTCATATTACCATGTATGTAGGTATAGTTTCTTGGGAAATAGACATACTAAGGTAATTAACTTTTCATTTTGTTCACATCTGGATAACTATTTTTTTTGTACACATCTAGGTAACAAACTTTTTGAAAGTGTTCACATATAACCGACTATAGCAGGTTACATCCGGTCATAATGAACATATGTGAACACTTCCAAAAAGTTCGTTATCTAGATGTGTACAAAAAAAGACAGTTACCCAGATGTGAACAAACGACAAGGTAAGAGTAAATTACACGAATGGTCCATGTGGTTTGGGTAATTTGTGCGTTTGGTTCGTAACTTATTTTTTAACTTGGATGATCCCTATTGTTTATTTTCTTGTGCGTTTGGTCCCTATCTTACCTCAAAAAACTATTGTGCCCTTTTTAACTTATTTTTTAATTAATTTTCTTATTTATGTATTTATTTGTTATATATTTAAAAAAAATAGACCCCACATATTTTTATCTCCTCACCCTAAACCTGAAACCACATTTGAGAAATTGAAGTTGGGTCCCACCAATCACCATCCTGTGACATCCCCATTTTCACGGCCAGAAAATACCGATTTTGTTTATGCTTCATAAAAATCAGAGTACTTCTTTTAATAAAAATGTTGCGAAATTTGTTCCCAGTAAAACATGATAAATACGTTATCAAAACATTTCCGAAGAAATGTATTTTTATTCATTTAAAACATTTGGGATGTCTTCGTCAATACAGAAACATAAGCATAAACAGAACTTACATTCATTTACACTAGTGATCTACATCTCTTTTAAATCTCTCAGTACAAAGTATCTTCGTATCGACACCTGTGATACAAATAAGCTGGAGTGGGTCAGGTTGGGAAAACTGGTGAATACATAAAGTTTTCAACCCACAATAATATAATTATTATATTTAAACATCAAACAATCAATTTGATTACCCATCCCCGTTATCTTCTTTAATATTCCTTAAAGAATTATCTTAAGGGTCATCTCCTATATCATATTTACTTCTCATCTTTTTACCTCACATTTCATTATATGCTCGTTCCTAAGGCATGAATACGTAGTTACAATGTCGTCTGATCTCGTAATTCATAGTAAGGGTTAGAGTATCATCACATGAATATACAGTCACGACATCACTTGGACTCGTAATTCAACACCTACAGGTTATAAGTCTGCTGGTGTGTAACGACCGAAAAATACAACCAATTTAAAATTTTCAAAAACAACTTGATTCCATTAAATCTTTACAAAAAGGTTTTCAATACAAAACATTTAAGTATTCCCAGAATCACATTACTACAAAATCATGAGGAGCGGTACGATCACGCCTTCGCCTTGCCACGGTCTCCTGCAGAACCTGAAAAACATAAAACCACAACTGTAAGCCCGAAAGCTTAGTGAGATATCCCCAAAATACCAACCACTTATACCATACACGCATAACATGCCACAACATATCTGATCACAGAACAGCCATGCACTTCGGGTCTACTGTGTGACTGGTCCGCCACACCGGCCTACAGTCCACCTGGTCCACCCTCTGAGTCTAGCCATAAACCTCGAGTCTACAGTGTGATTGGTCCGCCCGCACCGGGCCTTCAATCCACCTGGTCCACTCTCTGAGTCTACAGTATGACTGGTCCGCCCGCACCGGGCCTTCAGTCAGCCTGGTCCACTCTCCGAGCCTCGACACGTCTGGTCCGCCCTCTTGGGGCCTACAGCCTATCCGGACCGCTTGCTGGGCCTTCGGAACAATCGGTCCGCCCTGGGTATTTTGGCCTACATCACAAAGCAGGACCCGCCTCAACCCAACTCCAGTCCAAACAACCATGTGCACATATACATACAATCATATAGCAATTCACAGTCAACAAGCAGATCAAACAGATCACATAACATATCATCATCCTAACCAGGATACCGACCTAACATGTCACTAGCATAGCATCTCCCTATCTCTCAAGATACCGATCTCAATCAGGTCTCTAACATATACCATCCTAGCTCTCAGGATGCAAACATATCAAAGCAGAAACATAACAACAACTACCCAGATCTCAATCCGATAAGGGCCGGCCTTGGTGCCTTAGACCCTGTTGATATAGTGAGGATAACTCACCTCGCGAATGCCGATACTCTAAACTGAAGAAGCAGACTCTCGAATCACCAACTTACCGCAAATCCCGAACTAACCATCATAACAAAATAAACATTAGGCCAAGCATACATCCACTTATCGGGCCAAGGTTAAAGTCCAAATCTTATACAAAGTCCAATATTGGCCCAATTTACCAAATTGGGCCCACCTCACCAAATGGGCCTAGATCCAATGTCCATAACAATAATTGGGCCCAAAATACTCTATCCATAAATTCCCAGACTTGGCCCAATAACCAACTGCCCACAAACGGCCCAAACTCAAAGGCCCAAAAGAAAGTCCAACAGGGGGAGTATGCTGGGCGTACCATCCTAGGTACGCGGGGCGTACAACATTGACTCGCAAAGGGAATCGGGGCACTGGCCCGCTACGCGGGGCGTAACTACGCTACTCATTAAGTCATGACAACTCCTTAATGGCTTAAGCTCTTAAGCCCAAACTTCAGATCCATAGGCCAAATATGATTAGAATTCATAAAGTCTCAGACTTTATCACTTGGGATGTCCTTAAGCTCTTAATCCAAGGTCTTAATCCATTAAGACCTATATATCTCACACATGGAACAACTACAGCCCTTGGGACCTCATTTTTCTCACTCAAGACCTCCCCAAAGGTCTGAAAGGACAGATAATCTTGACTAAACCGAAACATGCAACAAGGCGAGGACTTTTGGGACAAGAATGGGGACAAAGCTTCAAAATACATAGATCTATACAATATGAAGGTCAAGCAAGAAGCTTTATACCTCAAACAAGCTCCAAAGGATGGTATCTCTTCAGATCTACCAGCTCCAATCGTTCCTCTTCTTCCTTGACAACTTCTCTTTTCTCCTTCAAGCCTTTCTTTTGCCAAAATAAGCTTTCCAAGGTCAAACACACCCAAATAATGGAGGGAATACGAGATCTAGGGTTTTCTGAGGTTAAGGATGAGCATAAGGAGGCTAAGGGGTGAAACAACATGTTCCTTATATAGTGGATGACCCTAAATTAGGGTTTGGAGTTTCTGAGAGTACGCTGGGCGTACCTCTAGTACGCTGGGCGTACTCACCCGGCCATCCCGCATACATCACATCATTACGCTGGGCGTACATCCAGCTTACGTTGGGCGTACCCAGCCAGACTTCAAAACACATGCATGCCATGCATGCATGGGACCCTTTTTCCACTTATACCACAACGAGCTATAAACAATGATCAACTTCAAAACACCACAACTCCACCAATCTAAACCCGCTCCCAAATAACTTTACATTCATACGGGGTGACGAGAAGCCCAAAGCTTCTAACACATACGCCAGCCCGAAACCTTCTCGGATGAAATTCATTTCTCGCAAAAGGACCAGAATTAACCTTCCTTTTAAATCCCAGGGACTCATAATTACACACTCAAAGAACGGGGTGTTACATGGTGTTTCCACGGGTTGTCTAGAATAGTTTGTGGTCGCCATCTATACTCTAGTAGATGACTACATCTCCAAATTGTCGGACAAGGTTATAGTATCTTTCATCCTACATCACCAATTCATCATCACCTATCCATCACCTAATTATCATCACCTATCTCTCATCATTTTATTTCATCACACACCAACTATTTCATCTACCCATGTTTCATCCCAACATATTTGTAGATATAAAATAAATATATATTTAAATCATTTAAAACATGTATAAAATCATTCATCCATCATAGACAACAAGTATTCAGATAATATGCACACATAACACGTAATTTATATAAAATACTTCATATCTATGTGTAAGATGAAGGGACCATGCACTCACTTGAAAAGGTGGTGAATCCGAACTCAGACAGCGTTTCGCTTCTTAAAAATAATTTCCTTCGATGAAACCCAGTATTATTACCACTAGAGTTTAGTCTATTATTCGCCGAGACTAATTAATAGTCTAGCTACTATTACTATTATATAAGCATTAAACATTACTTATATAACCCATAATAATGGCCCAAGTACTTATTATAAATTTCTAATAACGTTACTATAATTAAATAAACGATATATTAAAAATTGCATAGGCGTAGCTCACTTACAACGGGTTTTAAAGAAAACTGGGCTTTGCTTGGAGCAGCGTTCCCGAGCCGAAAAGCTCTTCTTCTCAGAGCCGTCGAGCACTCCGGGGCTTCCGCCTCGTGCTAGGGAGGTTCCCTAGGCTTTTCGGGGGGTTTCGGGGCTAGAGAAAGTAAAGATAAGAAAGAATGAGAAAGGTGTGAAGAAAATGAGGGTAGGAGAGGTTCTATTTATAGGATGAAAATGGCTGAACTTGGTGCCACATGTCACCATCTAGTGGCAAGACTTGGGGAAAAAACAAATGTCAAAATTGTGTCACATCACCCATTTTCGCACAGCACACTTCTGACTTCTAAAATCCGTAACTTTCACATACGACCTCCGTTTTTGATGTTCTTTATATCCACGCGTAGGTAAAAATAAGATCTACAACTTTCATTTTGACTCCGTCGACTAATTCTCGACTGATCTTAAATTTAACAGTACGAGGAGATTATACTGTTAAATGTCCGCGTAAAATTCATAACTTCTACATACAAACTCTGTTTTTGTATGTCTTTTTACCGTTGAGTTCCTATTAATGATATCTTCAATTCTCATTTAGGTCGCGTAGGCCAAAAACCGCTCGATCTAAATTTCGAGTTTTCGGGCTGTGCACTGCTAAGCCAAATCTTAGAAAATTCATAACTTCCTCATAAGAAGTCAGATTTGGGCGTTCTTTTTATGGACGATCTCGGTTTAACGTATACTACAACTTTAGTTTAGATTACTAAGGCCAAAAAGTCCTCCATTGTAAATTCACTATTTACGTCTCCCGGTGTCATGCCGGTTTTGCCGTAAAACTTCGACGGACCATAACTTCTTCGTTATAACTCGGATTTCGGTGTTCTTTATATGTACGGAACCCTTGAGACATATTCTACAACTTGGTTAAGATTATTCTAAATAATCTTTTGTCAAAAAGTCATTTTCGATCCTTATTATCTCTAAATTGACTAGCCCGGATTTACGGGCGTTACACATTCCCATCTCTCATCCTCCTCAACTTCTCTTTACTCTCCATCTTTGGTGACATTGACGTCTTCACTATCCCTCCTCAACGTCTCTTTACTTTCCATATTTAGTCCTACAACTCCGGCAAACCAACACCATAACCCTTACATTGGATTGTGGCGGTGGAAAATTCAATGAAGAGACAGTGGGTTGTGGTGTTGGTTCGTCGGAGTTGAAGGACCAAAAAAAGAAGGGATTGTGAAGACGTTGATGTCACTAAAGATAGAAATGAAATAAATGTTGATGAGGATGAGAGATGAGATGGTGACGGTGGGAAGTGGGAACCCAACTTAAATTTCTCAAATGTGGTTTCAAGTTTAGGGTAATGAGATACATATATGTAGGGTTTATTAATTTTTTTTAAATATATAAAAAATAATTACATAAATAAGAAAATTAATTAAAAATGGCATAATAGTCTTTTGAGATAAAATAGGGACCAAAAAAAAAAAAACAGTAGGGATCATCCAAGTTAAAAAATAAGTTAGAGACCAAACACACAAATTACTCAAACCATAGGGACCATTCGTGTAGTTACTTACTCTTATATTTTCTGTGTGTTCACATCTGGGTAACTATCTTTTTTTTTGTACACATCTAGGTAACGGACTTTTTGAAAGTGTTCACATATGATCATTATGATCCCTGCTACAACCGGTCATAATGGTTATATGTGAATACTTTCAAAAAGTTCATCATCTAGATGTGTACAAAATAAAGATAGTTACTTACATTTAAACAAACCGAAAAGTTAATTACGTTAATAAGTCAATTTCCCTAGTTTTCTTATCATGTTCATGTTCATGTTTAATACATTAAATACTAAGAACATCGCAATAAAAAAAATCCGGCAAACCTTTACGTTCAAATAAGCTACACAAAATCAAATAAGCTATTGATAAAAAAATTGGTATAATAAATTATCACACTTTACTTGTTAATTTACAAGCTCTCCACATAGAACTTCAATCATTTTAATTATATTTTGCTCTTTTATCTTATTAGGTGAAATTTGTAAAACGTAAAAATAAGTTTTGTGAAAAAAATTTATTATAATGAAGATAACTTAAGTGTTTTTTTGTTAAATTTTCTATTATATGTGTTCTAAGACTAAGTTTAACATGCCACAAGTAACTTAGATGTGGCAATCTACATGAATTCTATCCCAACAACAAGTCGTCGTCAAAGATAAACTTTTAATTATTTTTTTTTTTATTTACAAGAAAAACAATTTGGCACAGTTTTCTTTAACTATGTACAGACGGCTTGTTGTCAACATAGGGTTTAACCTCAACAAAAGCCATATGATCGTGTTCATTTGCAACAACGTCGCACCTAGTTTTCTCTTTCGGTCTCTCAACGACGGTCGACGCCTACAACCACTCCCCTTCACCGGCGACCAACATTTATAATTCTTAGTCCTTATTTTCTTTTTTGTTTGTGATTTCTCATATTTTTTACTCCAATTTTGGGTTTTTTTCTGTTGGCCTTCACAACCCTTCACCATTGTCGACCCTTCACCATCGTCGACCTTTACATCCCCTTCAGGTGAGCTCCTTCTGGTTATTCGCAACCTACACCGTCAGAGGTAAGGTTACAGTTTTTTTTCTCTGTTTTTTTATGTAGGTATAATTCTTGGTCCTTTTCTTCTTTGTTTATGGTTGTTCATGTTTTTAACTTTGATTTTGGTTTTTCCCCATTTGGCCTTCACATCCATTCACCACCGACGACCTCTACACCTCCTTCTAGTAAGCTCCTTTCAGTGATTTGACAACCTACACCGCCGGAGGTAAGGTTTCGATTTCTGTTGTTTACTAATTTTGGTTGGAAATCTGTTTTTTTTCTCATGTTTATGCTCATTGTGTTGTATTGTATAACTGTATAAAACTGAAATTGGGTATAATTTGTTTAATTTTGTGTTTGGATGTATTGTATAGTTGTATGAAACTGGAATTGGATGTATAAAATGTAAAGTGCTTAGGTTTATTAGTTTATCTCATTTAGATGTATTACATAAACTTAAGAAATTGAAATTGGAACTGGATGTATTGTATACATGTATGATTGTGCTAGTTGTTTAGGTTTATTAGTTTGAGTGCACATAAGATGAAGTGATAAAGTGCTTAATTGATAAGTTAAAGTGTTTGTATTTAGTTTTATGATAAATGCTTAGTGATAAGTGCTTAATTTGTTTTGTAAGTGAATGCTTAATGAATAGTTGCTATTGGTTTGTGTTAAAATATATAATATTTTGTAATATTCAAACTCACATTTTGCTATTTAATATAAGGTCATATTTATAAGTATATGTGTAAAAGGATATTACAGGTTTACATATGGAATGTTGAAGGGGGGAATGTGTTCAGTTCATAGATTGGTTTGGGTTAACATGCGGATCTTCGGGTTGAAGATGACCCGAATATTTAAGGCTAGACTTAGCCTGTTTGGGTCATTACTTAGTCACTCTATTCAACTTTGTTACACATACTTTCTCTCTCGATTCATATAGCTCTTGTTTAGGGTTTTCTCTGTAATCAGATATGATCTATCTTCTGTTCTTGATCTTCTTTTAGATTAGGTTGAGTGATTCGTTGTTGAGAGTAGTGTAGGTTTTATGTAGTGAGGTTTATGTTGTAAGTTCTTGAAAACCACATGTCCGTTAATCCTGAAATGATATAATAGATGGTGATGTTGGTTAATTGAGTTCTCACTAGTTTTTACAGTTTGTATTATAAAGTGCTTAATAGGTAAGTGTTTAAAATGTTTTTATTTTCATGATAATATGGTTTGAAAGTGCTTAATTTTGTTAATGACTTAATTGTAATCATTATGACGTTAGCTTAATTAGGTAATACGATTGTTTAAAGTACCATGTCATAATTGAAAAAAACAAAAGTAAATTGTTATAATAGAAAAAAAACAAAATAATATTTAAAGTACAATGCTATAAATGAAAAAAAACAAAAATAAGATGTTATAAATACTACAATTATGAAAAAAGTGAAAATAGAGCGCTTTAATAAATAAACTAATAAAAGTATATTGCTATTAAAGAAAACCTAACTATAAAGATTATTATTAGCAATGTACTTTTATTGGGTATGTTTATTAAAACATTATATTTTCATTTCTTTTTCATATTTGTAATAGAAAACAAACTAATAAAAACACGTTGCTATTAAAAGTACAATGTTATAATAGAAAACAAAATTATGATGCTATAATTAACAGAAGTATTATGTTATAATTAACAAATAAAGTATGATGTTATAATTAACAAAATAATGAAAACATGTTGAATCATTGATTTTTAGTTTAAGTCTCTTCTTTATAATCATCAAGAGCCTATAAATACTCGCCCAAAATTTATTTAGAAATTAATTCGGGCTGTCCCCATTTTGGGATTGTTTTTTAAATATTTTATCTCATTTAGGATGTGAATGTGTATTGCGTTATTATTTGTTTAAGAAAAATTTGGTTGTCATTTTCTCTTTGCTCTTCAGGTATATATTTCTTTATATACTTGGGAGCTAAGGGGAAATGTTGTCGAATTTTTCTCAAATAATAATCATGCAATACACATCCACATATGAGATAAGGTATTTAAAAAGTGGGTTTACAATCTTACCCTTGTGAATACTCAATCCATTTCGTCCGATTTTTACTTCTCAATTATATATTTCTTTATATACTTGTGAACACTCTATCAATTATGTCCGATTTTTTACTTCTCGTTGAGTAAACTTTGAACTCTAACTTATGTTTTATAGCCAATATACAATCTAACTTTCAATAAATACGTATATAATATAATTTTTAATAATGAAACCGTAATGAATATTGATAAGAGTTTGATTAGTGAGAACCGAATGTCTCCAAAATTCTTGGAAGGTCTTAAAAACTTTATGGAGATTGTTGAGAAACATGTCAACTCTGAAGGTAAAGTGTGTTGCCTGTGCAAAAGGTGTGTGAATGTGCACCGACAGTTATTGCCTACGGTTTATGCCCACATACATGACCATGAGTTTCTAGAATCGTATACTTGTGTGATCATCTTTATGAGAAACATACTGCTTCAGATTTAGGATACAATTCGACTCTAAGAATAAACACTTTAACAAACAATGAGATGTTTGGTGTAATTGATGATGTTATGGTGGAACAAAATACAATAAAGAAAATACAAATGAGGAGGGAGGAGGTATAGATCCGAAATTTGATGCTTTGTTTAAGGAGCTCAATATCGATTTATACCCCAATTGTGAGATATCTTCCCTAAACTTTCTGTCAAAGTTGTTGCATATTATAGTGATTAATAAGTGGACAAATAGTTCTTTTGACTAACTTGTAAAGTTACTAAGAGTTTCTTTCCCGAAGAGCAAGATTACAGCCTTACACTATAAATGGATAGATAGTTCATTTGATTAACTGATTTTACCTTGGTTGTCGACTTAGGCACCTTGCATATGCAGACGACTTTAGGTGAAGTTGATGAATCAAGTATGGTTGCTAGGAAAAATGTTGATCATACTATAAAAGATGACAATTTCATCAACGATGACGATAAAGGTGGTGATACGTACTCATCAGATAATTATGAAGATATAAATAACGAAAACCATAACATCGATGATAATATTTTACCTGTATATTATTCTAGTGATGATTATGATTGACGGTATGTTACGGTTATTATATATCTTGATTGCTTATAATATTTGTTAAATTTTCTAATATTGCTTATATGTTTTGTTTAAAATATGTTTATTATATATTTTGAATGGTTATAATATTTGTTAAATAGATGTCGGCACATGTCGCGAAGGGACACATAGGAGGTGGTGGGGCCAGACCTCCACACCGGGGCGCACAAATTTTACCACCAAGGAGCACACAGTTTATCATCATGTTGTAAATCTTGTAAGTTACATGAAATTCTTACGTATTGTCAATTCCGATTCATAATATGTTGTCGGCATAGGGTATATTACTGTAGTGATTTCACTTTTTATTTAATTATCGTCACTTTTAAGTATGCAAATATTTTTTTTAGTGTATGCAAGTATGAGGCGTTTTAGATGCTTCAAGAGATAATTAAAAGGAATTAACATACGAAATAAGGGGAATCGAGTAAACTAACCACTTTTTGTGTGTTTTTTTTAAAAATAACTCATTTAAATTAATTTTTGCAAAATTATTTCCTCCGGAATGGGCCGTTCCGGAAACACATTCGGGCTCGTTTTCTTGTGGGATTTTTTGGAATGCCCATTCTGGAGTATCCATATGTGTTTCGGGCCTTAGATTTGAATTTCAAAGTCCAAAATATATTATGAAATCTAGACCTTGACTTCATTTTAGATCTGGTTCCGACTTTCCAATTCTGATCTCCGAAACACGCTTTCGATTCCGATTTTGATATTCGTCACACGATTTCAATTCCGATTATGATCTCTGACACATCATTCCGAATCTTCGATTCTGATTCCGATCTTCGACACACCACTCCGACTCTCTGATTCCCATTCTAATCTCCGACATGCCACTATGATATGGAAGACGATCATTATGACCCGATTGTTTTATGGCTAAGTTCTTTACTCCAACTTAAGATTTCCGTTTATATTTATATCCTCTGGAATGAACTGCCAACGTTTTGGAGTTACAATAGAAGATGTCAGTGCATTAGGATGCACCAAACCTAGTTTAGTTATTTGTATAATGTGATCATTCACCGAAATGTATTGTTTCGGAACAAAACATTGTATTCCGGAATTCGAAGAACACCTCCGAAATGAACTGAAAACGTTATGGAGTTGCAATTGAAGATGCCATTGCATTAGAACCAACCCAAAAGTAATTTAGTTATTTATGTAATGTTAGTATACATCGAAATGTAGTGTTCCGGAACATAAAATTGCATTCCGAAATGGTCCAGAATGAAAGGAACTGTTCCGGAACACGAGCAACAGGTCTGGAACACTAAGAACTATTCTGGAATGTTGGTCAGTTTCGTTCCGAAATCATGTTTTGGGAGGTGGTTAAACATTCCTAATGTAGATGTCGATCCTTTGCTTCTACATTACGTCTTTTGCCACGAAGTTATCACGGACCCCAGAGCAAAGTAGAGGAAATGATTTTTTTTATTTTATTTATTTATTATTTATTTTTTGAGATTGAGGGTTACAAGTTGTCTTTCATAAAGAAAGAATTTTGTCTTGTCATCGGCTTCCAATTTGGTGACTATTTTGCTGCTTCTGGTTCCAACGTTGCCTACTGTTCTCATGTCTCTCCTATGGTCGTACCTTTAAATAATATATCATCAATGCATGATTTATATCTAGTGATGAATACATGTTTTATGTTTTAATAAATATACAAGGACACAAGAGGAGGGGGTATAAGGAATTTTCTTTTAAAAAAAAAAAAAAGAACGTAGTTGGTACAACAACATGCTACAAGATATTTGTCAAATTAAGGGTTGTGTTATATTAAAGATAGGGGACCAAGTCCTTACCGACAAAGGAAAGGTTTTTAAGGAACAGATAGTCAGATACAAACTCTCTCTTTGGTAGCACTCTAAAGTTGCACTTTAACAACAGTAGGTGGTGCAATTAATATTCTTTCTTGAATCTGCTAATAAAATCAACCTTTGGACTTATACCTATATATAGTCACCTTCATAATTGGTTCAAGCAATAGCATCATCATTCACACACACGCACACACAGATGGATGGCTTAGTGGGATTTCTCTTATCCTTGGTAGCGATAACTTCACTGCTTCCAGCTTACGCTGTTGGTGGCACCACCAGGAGCTATGAGTTTAACGTAATTCTCATTGGATGTTGTATTTACAAGATGTTAAAACTTTGTTTTAGTTTAACATATAGCTAGCTTCATATAAAAATTACGTTTATGCATGCATATATGCAGATTAAGCTGCAAAATGTTACACGACTGTGCCACACAAGGAGCATGGTGACAGTGAA
Source organism: Lactuca serriola (assembly GCF_051521515.1). Lineage (NCBI taxonomy): Eukaryota > Viridiplantae > Streptophyta > Magnoliopsida > Asterales > Asteraceae > Lactuca > Lactuca serriola. The sequence continues at coordinate 21,693,376 of NC_136413.1, read as the reverse complement.
CGGGAAATTTCCAGGTCCTCGGATCGTTGCTAGGGAGGGTGATCGCTTGCTTATCAAAGTTACAAATCACGTCTCCAATAATATTACAATCCATTGGTATATGATCATGATCAGTTGTAAACTTTGCATTTCCAATTAAACAATTAATAGTAATTAATTTTTTCTTTACCTTGTTCGTGATCTTGTTCTTTATGCATATGCATGCAGGCATGGTATTCGACAGCTACGTAGTGGATGGGCCGATGGGCCATCATATATAACACAATGCCCCATACAAACAGGGCAAAGTTACGTGTACAATTACACTGTTGTTGGACAAAGAGGAACGTTGTTTTGGCATGCACATATATCATGGCTACGAGCAAGTGTTTATGGCCCTCTCATCATTCTTCCAAAGCTTCATGTCCCTTACCCTTTTCTCAAACCCTATAAAGAAGTTCCCATCATCTTTGGTAACTAATTATTAACTATACATGCATATATATATATATATATATATATATATATATATATATATATATATATATATATATACAGTTTCTTTAATTAACCTTCATGCATGTTGTGTCGTGTTTAACTTTGTAGACGTTTTATATGCACAGGGGAGTGGTTTAATACTGATCCGGAGGCAATCATTGCTCAAGCAACACAAACTGGTGGGGGTCCGAATGTTTCTGATGCATATACCTTTAATGGGCTTCCTGGACCTTTCTATAACTGCTCTGCTAAAGGTATTAATTTCTACTTTTCTAGCATCTTTTAATTAAGCGAAGAAATGTATCAGTTACGATTTTTGAAAGTAATTTGCAGATACATTCAAGCTGAAGGTTAAACCCAACAAGACATACCTCCTGCGACTGATCAATGCAGCACTCAATGATGAACTCTTTTTTAGCATAGCAAACCATACCCTGAGAGTCGTTGAAGCTGACGCCATTTATGTAAAACCTTTCGACACTGAAACACTCGTGATAGCCCCTGGTCAAACCACAAACGTCCTCCTTAAGACACAGTCAACGTTCCCTGGTGCCAACTTTCTAATCTCCGCTAGACCATATGTAACAGGTCAAGGAACCTTCGATAATTCCACGGTTGCTGGTATTCTTGAATATGAATCATCCATTCCTATGAAAAACCTCCCACTCTTCAAACCTACATTACCATCTTTAAATGACACTTCTTTCGTGACAAAATTTTCAAATAGACTCCGAAGCTTGGCAAGTGCTCAATTTCCAGCTAACGTCCCCCAGAAGGTTGACAAACATTTATTTTTCACCATAGGACTTGGGACAACCCCCTGTGCGAAAAACAAAACATGTCAAGGACCTAATGGAACTAGGTTCGCAGCATCTATAAATAACGTGTCATTTGTTCAACCAAGTGTTGCCCTTCTCCAGTCTCACTTTTTTGATCAATCAAAGGGTGTTTATAGTCCTTATTTTCCTATCAGCCCGTTGCATTGGTTTAACTATACAGGGACTCCTCCAAACAATACCTTTGTGAGCAATGGCACAAAAGTGATGGTTCTTCCGTTTAATACTAGTGTGGAGTTAGTCATGCAAGATACAAGCATTCTTGGAGTTGAAAGCCACCCTCTTCATCTCCATGGATTCAATTTCTTTGTGGTAGGTCAAGGGTTTGGGAATTACAACCCTAAGAAGGACTCGAAGAACTTCAATCTAGTGGACCCTGTTGAAAGAAACACAGTAGGCGTACCTTCTGGTGGGTGGGTTGCCATACGATTTATTGCAGACAATCCAGGTTGGTTTAATTTCTATGCATGGTAACTTAATTTCTGGTTTTTTGCGATATATACTAGTTGATATATACGTTCTAATATTAATTATTTGTCAATTTGATCAGGGGTATGGTTCATGCATTGCCATTTGGAAGTTCATACCAGTTGGGGTTTGAAGATGGCTTGGCTTGTCTTGGATGGAAAACTTCCGAACCAAAAGCTTTTACCTCCACCAGCCGATCTCCCAAAGTGCTGAAGTTACCTGTTTGACTCCTTTCAGCTTGATTTTTGTCAACAAATCAATTTTAGATTTGTATTTTTCTACATATACACAAATTACTTTTCTACTTCTTGACCTTGAGTTTCTAGCGAGTTGACTAGTAACGGGAAGAAGGCTCATCATTTGTATAACCAGAGTTACGTTCATAAAATTAAAACCATGTTGTTGGGATAAAGTCTTTAACTCCTTACCTATCAATTTTTAGAAATTAATTAATAAACATGAAATAATTGTAGACTCGTGTATATATGTCTTTTTAAAATCTGAAATTTGGACCACATTGTTTGTGGTTAGATGCAAATCAAATTTGAGATAATCCAAAAAATCATTTCCCAATTTTAGGAAAAGCATAGATAAAAGAAAAAAAAACACTAAAACCATTAAGGACAATAAGCGAGCTCGAATGCAATATCTTCTAGGGGTGAGCAAAAATCGAACCGACCACAAAAAATCCAACAAAACCGCAACCGACAAACCGAAACCGATGTAAAAACCAATGGTGCGGATTTAATTTTTGCAAAAACCGAAATTTTGCAGGTCGTTGCACTTTTAACCAAGAAACCGGTCCATCAAACCAAACGGCACAAAAATTATATAAAATAATAAATCACTAACTTATATTTATTTATATTCTATAATATATACATGTTATTTAGAATATTAAGAAATACTAATACATAATATTATATGTGTACTTTGAATGTTAGACATTAAGTTTTAACCATTTAACCATGATTCCATATCATTCGCAAAACTTATTTTCAAACTAGGCGAATGTTTGCGCGTTGCATAGAAGCATCTATATAACTGAAATCTTTACATGTTTTTTTTAAATATAACAATAATGTTATTGTTAAATTTGATATAATAATTCGTATAGTAAGAAGATATAATATATTGATTATTTTGTAGAGTAAATTACACAAATGGTCCCTATGGTTTGGGGTGATTTGCGCGCTTGGTCCCTGACTTATTCTTTTAACTCGGAAGGTCCCTACTATTTGTTTTTGATATGCGCTTTGTCCCTACTGTTTGTTTTTATTACGCGCTTTGTCCTTACTGTTTGTTTTTGTCACGCGTTTGGTCTCTGTCTTACCTACAAAGACTATTATTTAAATAGGGAAAATTGTGAGTTAGGTAAGGTAAGGTGAATGGGTGGGGTTGGGGTGTGTTTATTTAAATAAATTAGAAAATCAAGGGAAAAAATAGTCATTTTAGGTAAGATAGAGACAAAGTGCGTAACAAAAACAAATAGTAGGGACCCTTCGAGTTAAGAAAAATAAGTCAAGGACCGAACATGCAAATTACTCTAAACCATAGGGACCATTCATGTAATTTACTCTATTTTGAATTATATGATAATATATACATCTATTAAAACTGCATAATCTCAATCTTTTGAACGACCTCTACCCGCAGGTTACTCGTAAATAAAATAAAATATGATATATAGTTTAATGTTATTTATAGTTGTAGTTATTATTAATTAATTTTTTTTAAATTTATTTGCTTAACGTTTTAATTTCTATCATTGTAATTATTTAAAATATCAAACAATCATTTTTATTTTAAAAGTAACAATATAATCATTTATATAGAGTTATTTTTAACTATTGTTATTTTAAGTTATTTTAAGCTAATTATTTGAAAACTTTTAATGATTATAAAAATATATTTAGGAAATATTTTAGTTAAATTGATATTACAATTTAGCTTTTGCATTTAACACTACAATTTATCATTTTTAACTATTCATAAAATAGTCTTTGGGTTTTTTTTAAGTGAAATGAAATTTATATTGAAGTTGACCTTGTAATGTTATATTTAAATTAATAATTTAAGTATTTTGTCCAAACTGTTCAAAAGTTGTAGTTTTAAATTGATAATGGTTTACATACAACAACATATTAAATCTAATAAATTAAGTATAATATGTTGAAAGTTAAATATATAACTTTATAATTAGAAGTAAAAATATTATTTTAATATTGAAATTTAGTTTATTTATTATTACACTTTAGGTTTGATACTTATTTAACCTTCTTAACTAACTTATAATCATTATTAGAAAGACACTACAATTTATCACTTTTAACTATTTACAAAATATTCTTTGTTTGTTTAAGTTAAACTAAAATTTATATTTAAGTTGACCCTATAATGTTATATTTAAATTAATAATGGAAGTGTTTTATATAAATTATTCCAAAATTGTATCTTTAAAATGATAATGGTTTACATCTAACAATATATTAAAGTTAATAAATTAAGTATAATATGTTAAAAGTTAAAAAAACATAACTTTATAAGTAGAAGTAAAGATATTATTTTCATATTGAAATTTAGTTTATATATGATTACACCTTAAGTTTGATATTTATTTAACATAACTAACCAAATTATAATTATTATTAGAAATAAATTGAAAAGTCATGGGAGTTTCAAATGAATGTGATGAAAGAAAAAATGAATGAGAGTTTCAAATGAATGTGGTGAAAGGAAAACTGCTAGCTTTATAATTATATTAGGTGAATGCCCGCGCGTTGCGCAGAAACACCTATATAGTTGAAGTCTTTACAAATATATGATTTTTTAAATATAACAATAACGTTGTTATTAAATTTGATATAATAATTTGTATATACCAAATTGATATAATATATTGATTATTTTCAACTATATGATAACATATATATATATATATATATATATATATATATATATATATATATATATATATATATATATATATATATATATTATAATTTCATAATCTCAATCGTTTGAATGACTTCTACGTGCGAGTTACACATGAATAAAATTAAGTATAATATATGATTTGATGTTATATATAGTTGTTTTTATTGTTAATTAATTTTTTAAAATTTATTTGCTTAATGTTTTAACTTCTATCATTATAATATTTAAAACATCAAACATTGTTTTTTTATTTTAAAGCTAACAATATAATCATTTATAAAGAGTTGTTTTTAACTATTGTTATTGTAAGTTATTTTAAGCTACTTATTTGGAAACTTTTAACGATTATAAAAATATATTTAAGAAATATTTTAGTTAAATTGAAATTACAATTTAGTGTTTGCTTTTATCACTACAATTTATCACTTTTAACTATTTACAAAATATTGTTTAGTGTTTTTAAATGGAACTGAAATTTATATTTTAGTTGACATTGTAATGCGCAGAAACACCTATATAGTTGAAGTTTTTACAAATATATATTTTTTAAAATATAACAATAACGTTGTTGTTAAATTTGATATAACAATTCGTATATTAATTTGATATAAAATATTGATTATTTTTAATTATATGATAAGATATAAATCTATTATAACGTCATAATCTCAATCATTTGAATGACTTCTACTCGCGAGTTACACATCAATAAAATTAAATATTATATATGGTTTAATATTATTTATAGTTGTTATTTTTAACTAATTTTTTAAATTTTATTTGTTTAATGTTTTAATTTCTATCATTATAATTATTTAAAACATCAAACATTATTTTTTTGATTTTAAAGGTAACAATATAATCATTGATATAGAGTTATTTTTAACTATTGTTATTATAAGTTATTTTAAGCTACTTATTTGAAAACTTTTAACGATTATATAAATATATTTAGGAAATATTTTAGTTAAACTGATATTACAATTTAGTTTTTTCATTTATCACTATAATTTATCACTGTTAACTATTTATAAAATATTATTTGGTTTTTTTAGTGGAACTGAAATTTATATTTAACTTGACACTGTAATATTATATTTAAATTAACAATTTAAGTATTTTGTCAAAACTGTTCAAAAGTTGTAGCTTTAAACTGATAATGGCTTACATGCAACAACATTTTAAATCTAATAAATTAAGTATAATATGTTAAAATTTAAAGACATAACTTTATAAATAGAAGTAAAGATATTATTTTAAAATTGAAATTTAGTCTATTTATAATTACACTTTAGGTTTGATATTTATTTAACCTTATTAACCAACTTACAATCATTATTAGAAAGGCACTGCAATTTATCACTTTTAATTATTTATAAAATAATCTTTGGGTTGTTTAAGTTAAATAAAATTTATATTTAAGTTGAGCCTATAATGTTATATTTTAATTAATAATTTAAGTATTTTATAAAAATTATTCAAAAATTATACCTTTAAAATGATAATGGTTTACATCCAACAATATATTAAAACTAATAAATTAAGTATAATATGTTAAAAGTTAAAAAACATAATTTTATAAGTAAAATTAAAGATATTTTTTTAATATTGAAATTTAGTTTATATATGAATACACTTTAGATTTGATATTTATTTAACCTAATTACCAAATTATAATTATTATTATTATTATAAGGAAATTGAAAAGTCATGGGAGTTTCAAATGAATGTGGTGAAAGGAAAAAAGAATAGGGGTTTCAAATGCATGAGATTCAAGAAAAAATGTTAGCTTTATAAGTATGTATGATAATGATTTGTTTTTATTTTTGTATTTAAAACCATATATATATATATATATATATATATATATATATATATATATATATATATATATATTCTAATTGACTAATTATAAATTTATAAGAAAGTCAACCAAACTCTAATTTTAATTTTTGCATCAACTGTTTGTATTTAAAGACATTTTAGAAATTTTGTTTTTACATATTTGCTTTGAGCTGAAAATTAACTTTTGCAAATAAACGGTTTCAAAAAAAATAATAGGAAAACCGTACCATACTTGTTTACATGCACATTGTTTTCACCGTTTAAAAAAACACACAAATAAATATAAAAGATCGACACCAAATTTTAGAATTATTGGTTTAAAACCAAAACTACATTGATACAAAACCTAAACCGCATTTAAAAACTGCAAAACTGATCCATTGAAAAAACACACCAAGGAAAATGATTTTATGATCTTTCACTATAGAAGTAACCCGCAAATTTTGTCGCTACTGCCAATATCATAACAATTAAGACACAATAACTTTTTTTTAAATGTCAATATATCCACTAAAAGCAGTATGGTTTGTGACCTCATGTTCCATACAACTTCTAAATCAAAACTAAAATATGTGTCTAATTGAAGAGGTTTTGTACACTCCTTCATTGAGACTATAAAATTTGGAGGTTTTGTACATTCCTCCAGTGAGTCTATAAAAATAATTTGGAGGTTTTGTACATTCCTCCGGTGAGTCTAAAAATTGTAGGGGTGAGTCTAAAAATTGTAGGGGGCAAAAAGGATGGATTACACATCCTCTCTAATAAATCAATGTTTTTTTGTCATTTGTCACACTCTTATTCAATTTTTCAAATGTTATTTTGTAGTTAAATTATTTGTTTAAAATTTTTATTTATTTAAATTATTTGTTTAAATTTATAAAATAAAAAATATTTATATTATAATAATTCATTATTTTTTCTTATTTTCTTATAAATTCAAAGTTCTCAAATATTTTGACATATATATATATATATATATATATATATATATATATATATATATATATATATATATATAACTCATGTAATACATGAGTCTCACAACTAGTACTCTAATATACTCCTAAATTGCAACTACTCCTTAATTACTTATTCAATTTCTTTCAAATCTGAAACCAAAAAGAGAAAAAAAAAATCCGTTGGCTGCTTTCTGGATAAACCTGCATGGTTGACTTGTTTGACCATGTTTACTTATTATCTGATATCTAATATCTTATATCATTTTCATTTTGCTATTTTATTCTAATTTCGTGATATTTGTCTAAATGTTATTTTGACCTAAAAGTTTAATAATAAATAAAGATCGATTTAATAATAAACATGATATTGATGGTTTCATTTTCATTTTCACCTGTTAATGCACGGATTAAGTCAAAGTATAATGATGATTTTTTAACTATTATGTGCGTTTTTCATATATTCATTATACATGTTCATCGACCACACACATTCTCTTAGACTAAAAGGAGTGGGAAGCATTAAACCTCACCACCGCCCTCATCAAGAACGTCAATCACTGTTTCTAACTCTTGCCAATGGGGTGGCTAAGCCATCATCGACGTCTGACCAATGAGAAAAGAGATGGAGAGATGAAGTGGGATGGTGGGTTGTGATATGTTGTCTCTAAATTGTTTTTTTTTTCTTAAAATCAAACCTATTTAAATGACATCACCATTACTCCCTAATTTTTACTAGATGGACATGCTAAGCTTATGTAGCTATAAAAAAGTCAAAAAAGAAACGCATTTGGCAGCATGTTAAGTTCAGCATCGCTTCCTCTAGCCTTAATGTCTTTTGGCCTATTCTGTTACATGTTTGCCACAATGGCGAACATAGGGTTTCCAGGGTAACCGGAATAACCTCTCAAATTTTGCAGCACAATATAATTTTATTTTTTGAAAATTTTCCAATATAATGTAATTTTTTTGGCGTATGAGATTTTATCTTGTGTTTGCCATTGGTTTGGGATGTATGATGTATCTCATAAAACTCAACATCAAAAGGACCTTTTTTGCAAATACTTTACAGAAAGGATGTCATTTGTAGGGATGTCAAAAAGTCTTGTGGGACCCCGATCCCGTGGGGGCCCCGTCCCGTATGGGGGCATTTGTTGAAAAAACATGGGGACGGGGGCGGGGGCAGGGGTTGGTAGTCCCATCCCGAAACCCCCGTGGGGGCCCCGTTAATAAATTATATAAATTGACATATATTAATTATATAAATATAATAAACAATAAAATGATTTTTACGTACAAAAATTCAACAAAAAACATGTTTTAAATTGTTTGTAACATGTAAAATTATGTTATTTGTTATCCAAAAAATAGTTTCTTTTAGCCCAAACAATAACTTCTTTTAGCCCAAATAAGTTAGCCCAAAATCAATCGGGGGCGGGGGTCAGAAGGGGAATTCGGGGGCGGGGGCGGGGGTGGAAATGATGGAGATTTCGGGGGCGGAGGCGGGGTAACAGAAAATTTTTGGGGGCGGGATCGGGGGATGCAATCCTTGTCCCGTTTGCCCCCGTTGACATCCATAGTCATTTGCTACTGCTTGTGAAAAAAGAACCAAATTGAAACGTCTTTTGCAAATACTAATTAAAACAAGGACCAAATTGATAGATATTGGTGTACGAGAGGGACTAACTAAAATTTCACGACCATCATAAATCAACAAACCCTAGACTTCTATCATCCGCCGAATTTCTCACGATGTGTTGAATCTTGTATTCACAATCGAAGAAATGCCCTCATCGGCCCTATTGGTGTTCATGTTGCAAGTATAGGTATGTTTTACATCATGTATTGCATCATGTTGTTTATTGCCTATTATATATTTGCAAGTCACTTAATTTTTTTTAGTATTCAATTAAGCTGATTATTAAATAAAAAGTTTTCTAAGATATCTTACATAGCATTTGGCCGATTTCTTTAGATCTAGATTTCCTAAAAAATTTAGTTTGATTCTCTATTTTGCTAGTTACATATCATAAAAATTATCAAACTTTGATATCGATGTTGTGTACAAATATGAATCACATAAAGACAATTGTTTGAATTTTATAGATCGAGCATTAGATCTGCTTACAAATTGTTAAATCTGTTAACACTAGTTTTTATTCCTTTAGCTCTTTTTCTACCATTTTTATGGTAGAGATTATTGTTAAACACTTTGCAAAGTCAGTACCAGTTGTCGATCTTAAAGATTTTAAAACTCATGGTATGTTTTATACCATCTGATTGGTTAGTAAGTTTGGAATTAATGTTGAGATTATGTTTTTTTCAGTTACCTTGGAGGTCTTAAAGGTTGGATTTTCAATTGAAGACCATAACGGCATTTTGTCCATTTTAAGATTTCATTTGATGAGTTTAATGAGTATGTACTTACCATAAACTATTTTTGATATCTACAAAACCCAAAAATCTTGGTTTCTTGATTCTCATCCAACAAGATGTTGGAGCTCTTTATGTCACGATGTATGACTTTTTTTCAACGATTACAAAGGATTATGAAGGTAGTCTAGCCCACAAGCAACACCATTGCATATCTTGAGACATTGGCTCTACATGAGACTTGTGCATCCAAAAATATGTGTTGTGCTAGTGTCACGTGAGAGTGAGTCTGATGCTTCCAGATAGACATTGGTGTTGTGTGTGGGTTAGCATGCCGTCATAATCCTTTGTTATTGCAACAAAAAGTCATGCATGGTGATATAAATAGCTCTAACATCATGTTGGATAAGAACTACGATACTATGATTTCAAGTTTTTGTATGTTAAGTATATCTAAGAAATTTTCTAGTTGTAGATTAGTTTTTGTTATGAACTATTGTAATTGTAAAAAGTAAATTTAAAGAAATGAACTTTGGGGATGTTCATCTTTGCTCGCATTGAGTTATATTTAATGTTATATACGTTTGATATGATCTCCATATGTTTGCATTGTTGAATATGGTGCTATATTTTTATGTTTCTTTTATATGTGTTCTGCCATTGTGTTTGGTATTTAGCCGTGCTTGAATTGTGCATTGTGCAATGCATGATCCAAGCAAACGTGTAAAATGATTTAACTCAATCGAACATTAAAAAATACCTAATGTGTCTTACCCCCTTACGGAGTGTGCTATTTGGAATTTCCTAATAACCCATCATATGGGCCTCTTACCAACCTAGGACGCTCTAATGGGCCTTTTCTATTTGGGGGTGGAGACGATTATTTCTCAACTATTTGCAGAGATTAACATGGTAGTAGCATTTGGTATACACTAATTAGAAATGTAACGGAATGGAGCATTATATCGGAATGAAAAAAGTCTTATTTTGTTGTCATAAGGAATAAAAGTGATTCCTTCTTTTTGGCTGAGTTATTCCTGGGGGATAAGTGTTTTATTCCTCATCGAAATGGAGTGATATGTCTTTGTATTTATAAATTACTTTTATTCATATAGTTTTCAATAGTATTAATCTTTTCAAAAAATTTAAAATTTTTATTTTTTATTTTTTATGTATAATTATATTTCACGATTTCATTATATCTAATTCTTTTTATTTTATAATTTTGGGCTAATCTTATAAAAACCATAAGTTTTAGACCGCACTTTGCCAAAAGTCCTATGTTTTTTTAAGCAAACATTAGGTCCAAAGGTGGAGTGAGTCCATGAATCTTTGTTGCTTCGGTCCCCTATGCAACATTGAAAGACCGGGACAAATTTGGGCAAAAATAGAGTATTCCCAATATGTCCTAATAGTTGCTTCCACTGAAACATAGACCATGCAACCTCTGACTCCACAGCCTCCGATCATGCAACCTCCGACGACCCTTCATCCGACTCAGGTGCGGAAATCGTCTTCCTCCGACCATGTTTTCGTCTTTAATGTCACTCAAACCACTTCCACTTCGAAAGAATGCGCGCACTCAAGAAAGCGTTTACAAATGTTTTCAAATTAACAAATCGAGGTTCCAATACTTCTGTAACAGTAAAAAAAAGATGCAACATATGATATTATTTTCATAATTCGAGCTCAAGACAAAATGGGTTTTCTCCTTACAATCACTAGGGTTTTAAAAGGGCTTATAATTGAGAAAGCTATAATGGAATTTGATGAAAAAGAAGATTATTTTGTGGTAAAGTTTCTCTCACTGATTCAAATGGGAATAAGATTGAAGATAACGAGAGTTTGATAGAATCCAGAATGCATTGATGGACGCCATTAATGGCGGCGAAGGTGTTGTGGTGAGGTCGTGAGGAAAGCACGGTAAAGATTTCAACAGTTTTTTTTTTTTTTTTTTTTTTTGTGTATTTCAATCAATTTCATGTAGACCTGGTAATGGAGCAGGTTTGGACCGAATTGTTATTGATCCAAACATTTTAACAAATTTCAAAATCCTATCCAAACACATTCCGTAACCCGCAGGGTTTTAAATAATCAGACATATACTTTTATCCACCGAATCATTGAATATTCAAACCCGTCCCATAACCCAAAGGTTTTTTAAATAATCAAACACATTTTAATTAATTCCTAAAATAAAATTTCTTAAATAAAAAAATGTATACTATATCTTAATACTTCAAATAACAATTTTTTAAATAAAAAAATTGATTTAGAAATGACATTACATACTCGAGGAATTTCAATGGGAATTAAAAATCAATATTGCAACTACTTTGAATTGATTTATGATTGTCGGTTGTAGTGATAGTGAATAGCAATGCCAACTTTTTTGATGTTAAAAAATGATTTATTGAATTAGAAATGGATATTGATTTCTTGATGAATATAAATTGAATGACATTATGATTCTTGATAGAAGTCTATAAGTTTATAAACCGACTTATCGATTCCTATGTAAAAACATTTTTTTCTTTGGCCTTTGCCCTTTGGACTTTCGATTGGAATTAAAATTAAACGTTAAAAAGTATAAAATATAAATGTATAATTCTAAAATTTATATGGGGCGGGTTATAAATGAAACGGATTGGTGATGATCCATACCCGACCCATTTAATAAAAGGGTTAGCGGGTATGGACTGTTAACGGGTAAACGAATCAAAAACTACGCTCCAAACCCATATAATTCTTACAAGTTTGGATCGGATCAAGGTCAAACCCCGCTCCATTGTTGGGTCTAATTTCATGGTGGGATCAAAGTTCATTGCTTTTTCTAGAACCAAGAATAAAATTCATTGTTATTTTTGGTGCTATATAAAGTTTTCCATCAATGGATAATATGGTTATTTTTCATCAATCACCAGCTATAATCAAACAATATGGTTTCAATCAGATGCGGTCTTATTTAAAATTTCTAACTCAATCAACAACTATCAAATGGCTCTGTACTGTGTTTGCACTTCCAAATATATATATATATATATATATATATATATATATATATATATATATATATATATATATATATATATACACACACACACACGATGATTTTATATTTTGTTCATATATATCACTTTAAAATACATATTTTCACTAAAAATATGCATTTTATAGTTTATATATGCATTTTTTTCTTTTAACTATGTATTTTTTTTTAGTTTTTATTACATGTCCTTTTCGAATTATGTATTTGAGTTAATGTTCACTTCTAAATATATATAAAAATCATGGTTTTATTTTGGAAGAAAAAAGAACAAAAACATTATTCCCCCCTTCAGGCCACATAATCAATATAATGAAGTGTGGAGAAATTACCACAAAATGCCCAGGATTAGTGGTAAACTTCTTAATATATTGGACGTTTTGGTATTTGATTACCACAAATACCATGGCTTAGTGGTAAACGTGTGATTCTTATATATTGGACATTTTGGTGTCTAATTCTCATTTCTTGTGTTTTTGTTTTATTTTTTCAAGAGTTAAGATACCAATTGAAGTGAAAAAAATCTTGGTTATTGTTGAAAAACGCTTTAGAAGGCATTACACTTGGGGTAGACTTTTATGATAAAAGATGGGTAAAACATGTTTCTTTTATGATAGTGGTAAGATCACCGTTGTTTCAGGCTTTCAGCCAAGTTAAATGGAAAATCTGAGAAAAATCTAAAGGCTATTTGACAAGATCTGAATTTCTAAAGACTTTGAATTTTTAACATGTTTGTTTGAAACCTTTGAATTGTTGTGCTAAATGATAAGAATTACTATTTTACCACTCTATGTATTTTGTATTTAAGTATATCACTAAATTATAAAATTCCATCAAAATCAATTACTAGAAAGAATTATATATTTACATGCTAAACGTAGAAACACACAAACGTACATTCACTTATATCAAGTTTCAAACTTTTGACAGCAAATGAATTCTTTAAGTCAAGCCACCATGACTCTATCAAACTTTTAACACAATAAACTTTATTTGTAGTTTCAGCTATTGAACTCACTGGAAAGAAATCCATTTCCTTCTAACATGATCTAGAGTCAAAAGACTACCTCATTTATAACTTTAACAATCAATTATCTTCTTCCTAACATGATCTTTTTGCCATTTGGTACCACCCTTGTTAATACATACCTGGAATCAAATGGTGATCAGAAAACACCGAAAACACTTCAATTGGATCAACACTACATTGATTCCGAATATACACTTGCTATCACAGTTCACAAACAATAAATACCAATATGATTTGAAAGATGAAGATGGAAAGTCCCAATATGATGTTAAAGGATGTAGTCAAAGCAAATAACAAGCCAAATATGTGATATTCAAGTGGTGACCAAAAACATAAATAACAACTAACTTTTAATCTTATGCACACCCATCAATATTTTGGGACAAGGCAGAAGGTGGGACTAGATGAGCTGTCAATTGGAACCGAAGCTTGAAAAGTAAACCAGGTAGAAACGCTTTAGTGGAAAAGTTTGACAATAGTAAAAAACTTGGTAGATCCCAAAACAATATCACAACATTTTCCATATGTTATTGTGTTTTAATTGTATAAGCAAAATCAATATTTTATTCACAGAATACAACACCAAACCTTGAAGCCAGGGTCGGGCCAAGACGATTGGAGGCCCGGGGCAAAATAAAAAATGGGGCCCTTTCGAAAATTTTACGTATTCGTATATTACACTATTTTATACATACATAACAATACATTTAAATCCGTACACCATAGAATGGGGAAAACTAAAAGTACAATGCTATTAGAAGTATAAAAATACTAAAGTCCCATCCCCTTTGTTTCTTCATTAACTTGTTCAGTTCTGTTTCTTTACGTAAGTTGTTGACCTCTAACTGAAGTAGATTTATCATCGACAAAAAGTTGTTAGGTGAATTGCTTAAATCCAGAATACTTGTTGTTAATAACCTGGAAGTAGTTGAAAAACAATACAACAAGAGAAAATTTTGTACATATCAAAAACATAGAAATAGAAATAAAAAAGAGTACCATTCATAAATCAAAAATAAGAATATTAACATTACATATCGAAATTAAGCAATGAAGTTCAAGAACTGTCTCTAACTAAAAAATATTAACATTTGATTATGTCTCTAACTTGAACAACCTCATAAAAATCGAATTTCAAAAAAGAATAAGAAATTTCAAGAGCGATAGAACATACAAAGATTCACAGTCATATTATCAGAAATCAATTTCACCTTTAACAATCGATTCTGAAAACTGAACCTTCAAATTTCTAGCAATTGAGAAAGAAATCCAATTGAGGCGGTGACTAGAACTCTCGATTCAAATCTCTAGGCCAGATTCCTAAAATAAATCAAATAACCTGATTAACTTCCCATTGGTGCTATATCAGAAAAATGAAATCGACAACAAGAAGGGAAACAATAGAGTTTCCCGTTTTCTGAAATCGTGAAAAGGACGAGACATTAGTCTCTCAATTCTAAAATAACATTCGATTCACTAATGGTTGTTGTGGACGAATTCAGAAAATCAGAAAAGAATGAAAGAAATTGATTAACTTGAAATCTTGAATTAGAAATAGAAGAATAATCGTTAACTCTTGCTTTTGGAGAAGACGTCGTTTGGATTTTCCATGGCAATGTTTGGATTTTCTATAGAAATCTGATTGTTGAAGAGTTACGACGCCTTGGAATTAGGACGCACGCCAGGTAAGTCTCGTTCTCTCCCATGCTCCATCTTTTGGATTAGTTCATGATCAGAGTATTGGGGTTTGAAGTAGTCCAATAGGCTAAAAAGTAATAGAAAATAACAAGTTAAAAATTAAGGCCCTGTAGCATTTGGGGGCCCGGGGCGGTCGCCCAGCTTGCCCATGCCCACGGGTTGACCCTGCTTGAAGCAACCATAATGACTATGATCTTTGACTTGGGAGCATTATCAACAACAAAATGAGACCAACATACATTTTATATTATGTAAGATTCAACTCATAGCCACCAAAACTCCACTAATCCAAAAGGGATGATCTAGTGAAGGAGGGTGTTTGTTTGATGGAGGAGTGCACACGAGTGCAAAAGAGGGAAGGACGTCTCTTTTTTTTTTATACATGCTCAAGTCTGAAAGTTTAAGATACTTTTAAAAAAGAGTAAATTACAAGAATGGTCCCTATGGTTTGGAGTAATTTGTGCGCTTGGTCTCTAACTTATTTTTTTTAACTCAGAAGGTCTATATTGTTTGTATTTATTACGCGTTTGGTCCCTACTGTTTATTTTTGTTACGCGATTGGTTAATGTCTTACCTAAAAAGACTATCATTTAAATAAAGAAAAATTGTAGGGTATGTAAGGTAAGGTGATAGGAGTGGGGTTGGGGTGTATTTATTTAAATAAGTTAAAAAATCAAGGGCAAAATAGTCTTTTAGGTAAGACAGGGACTATTCGAGTTAAAAAAAATAAGTTAGGGACCAAGCACATAAATTACCCTAAATCATAGGGACCATTCGTGTAATTTACTCTTTAAAAAATTAAAAAACTTATATTCATATGCTACCAAACACCTTGAATTTAAATTTTTTAGAGCTTGCCTCATAAATTTTCGTACCTGTATAGGTGGAACCCTTGTACTTTTAATATTGACACTTTCTACCTTTAACTTCTAAAATTTATTTTGAATAATGACAGTTTCCATCCATGTACTTTTTAAATTGTTATTTAGACCCTTTACTTTTAAAAGACTTCGTAAAATACCATTTTCCATCCATCTACTTTTTAAAATGTCATTTTCATACCATTATTTTGAACTTTATAAAATATCACTTTCATTCCCTCAATTTATAAGATTTTATGTTTATCTCTGTAGTATACATAATCTCATTTTCCTCGAGGTGATCAATATTTAACCGTAAATGTTATGCTTTATGTACGTGTCGTAATAAATTCGAATTTGTCTACGTTTAGACATAATTTTCTTTACGTTTCCATGTTTGTTTTAATGTATGCTTTCTACATATGAGTCGAGTCACACATAACACATTTTTAATTATTTGATTAAAAAAGTCCACTTTCTTATTTTTATATATGTGTTGATATAAATTTCAGTTTTTTTACATTTTCGTGCTTATTTTTATGTACATTTATTTCGTATGAATTTGATGACATATAATACGTTTTCATTCGACGGTATATATTGAAATTAGTGAATGATATCAACCTTCTATATTTATCTATCAGCAAATACAACGATACCTCACTTTTATCAATATAATCATCAAAATTCAACTTAAAAAACAGATTGACTGATAAAATTAAGAGATTACCAAACAGCCCGTATTCCCTAAAACTAAATACATCCAAAGTGTTGATTCGAAAGAGAGCCATGATTCGGATGAAAACTACAATTGGCTTGAATGAAAATCAAAGGGTTTTAAACAATGCATTCGGTCCAAAAAAGAAAGTCTATATATGCAATGCAATACTTTATCCACATTAAACCATTATCCATTCAGCTTGTAACTTATGGATATCCAGCTTATCTTTAAAACAAGTGTGCAGAAAATATATATGGATACGCTAATAAAATAGCTTAAATATACTCTGAAAAATACATACATATTATTGGAAAAGATCAAAAAAGAATCAAGACTACACAGCTGTCTAATGGTCTGAATTGTATTCAATCTTTTGAAGTATTACTTTTGTTGGCTGTAACGTTGTAATCCATGGACATCAACTATGCCAGGTGGAAAAACAGGATCAATAGCTGCTCTAACTGCCACCTTAGCGACAGCTGTCACGTTGACAGGTGGCGTCAACAATGGACCCACAAGTGGAATCTGAGTCAGCGGCTTTGCATGTTGGAGAAGCATTTCTAGTGGGGAACCAATCACACCCAGAGGCACTTCCATACTGCCAACACGACGATTCCCATATATGAATCCAGGCCTCAGAATCACATCTGATTTACAAATATTCATATTTATCATTATCTTACACAAATAAAAAAAAACAAAAAAAAAAAAAACATTTCAATGTGTTATCCGTTGGTTCAGTTATCATATAAAAAATAAATAGTTCAGCATAATGTAATTTCAATCCATTATATTTACATATGAAAAAGTAAAAGATGGATAGATGCAAGAAGTTAATTACTAGTTTACTACTAATAATAAATGATAAATATTAGTAATAATGGTAAAAAAATGAATAAAAAATTGATGGGAGTATTTCAATTTTTTCCCTAAAAAAAAAAAAAAAAAAAAAAAAGAGAGAAGACTCACGTCCATATGGATATCTTACAAGCAACTCTGTTTCAGCAGCCCTCTGCATAAATATTAAACAAAATCATCCGTTTATGAAATCAATTTTTTTTATATAAAAACTTGCAAACTTTAAATTAAGGAAATGAGATGAGATGATGTGGTGTGGGGTCCACAGTTACCTTTCCATCATAATATCCTTGTAAAAAGTAATTAATCACTCCAGTGTCAGCAGCAGATATGTATACAAATCTTTTTACCCCTGTAAAAAAAAACCTAATTTCTAAAAATTTATATATTTTTTTCATGAAAAAAAAGTAGAGAAATAAATGAAACCCTTTTCAGCTGCAGCTCTAATGGCTGTGATGTTTGCAGTTCCATTGATCTTGTACATGTAGGAGTTGGAACCAAAACCACCAACACATGACACCTGTCAGTTTTTTAGTGGAGGATTAAATTCTGTATCATAATCAACATAAAAAAAAAAGGCAAATAAATTATTAATCAACTCGATCCTTTATTCTCTCTTAAAGATTCACAACTTAAAAAAAAAAAAGAGTTGAGAAATGAGAGACTACTTACAATAGATGTCACTCCAGTTAAGGCTTCCTTCCATGAGTCACCAGACAGCAAGTCCCCTATGAATAAATAAATAAATAGATAAATACTGAATGCACATAAAAATAAAAAAATAAGTGACTAATTAAGAATTAAGGGGTTGTATCTCCTTTTTTTTCATATTAAGTCATGTATGGTTGAAGTGACTGAATGGATAATGGCATATTGATAAAGTGTTGTATACATAAGGGTCTATTTCTTTTGTAGACTGAATAAACCATCTGAATAAGACTAAATGACCAATTTACCCTTACATTCAAAAACCCAAAATTTCAATTTTAACATAAGAAGAGTTAGGAGGAAAAAAGAAGAAACACAAATAGGTGTCTTACTCTTAATACATTAAGACAAGTTTTTTTGGTTTAACCCATTATTATGTCCAGATTAAGTTAAATGAAACAGTCATGTATACCTTGATGCCATTGCACCTTGTTCGCCCATGATTCTGGAACAGATGACTTGCCAGATCTGTGAAAGAAAAATAACCACATAAAGACTAATCAACAATGTCCACATGGCTTTTGTTGAAGAGAGGTGAAAGGTAGATTAGATAGGCTCTTTGTTGTTGATGAGCTTATATATTGGGCCAAAAGAGTTAAATGTCAGCTCATGATTTTGATTCTATAAATTGGGTTTCATAAATCGTGTTATTGCTAAAGTGTAAAGCTTCTCATTGGTTCTTGTTAAGATCATCTGTGGTTTTGACTAATGAGTAATGATTAATGAATAGTAACCATTTGCAAGAGCAATGATTGTATCACTTCAAGTTAATGATTCCTAGTGTAGCTATTGATGAACAAACAGCCAACTTTGGAACTTAACGTGATAAAAAGGCATAAGATAGGAAAAAACTACAATCGTATAAATCATATATAGTGTTGTTATTTGGGATCATTGGTATTAAATAATGCAACTAGAATCGATAGGATGCAAAACATAAGTTACAAGTAATAAGCATAAACCTGCTAAGGCTAGCAACAGATAAGCCACGATGTAATGCTTCTTTGCATATATGCGAGCCAACAAACCCAGTTCCACCAAGCACAAGCAACTGATTACGAAAAGAGATGAGAAAAATTGAGAATAACACACAAAATTGATGCTACAAAAAGATGTCTGAAACGCTGAAAGTTTAAAGAAGCCAATTCAGCAACAATCTGTTCAAAATTACTGATTACCTTCTCCGCAGGGGGAGGTGGAACATTTACTGTTTCAGCTTCCTCTACTTTAAGTGGTTCATCAATTTTATTAGATTCTGTCGATAGATATCTTCCTCTCCCGATTGAACCTGATGTATTGCTTTGTTTTATAGAACAAAAATCAAATCAAATGAAATACGAACAAATGTTAGTTGAATCATACATGAAAACTAAATGATAACTCAGAAGTCAGAACAATCCCTCTCCACCGAACTATGTAATTCGTTCGATCGACAAAAAATGAGATTTCTTGTTCATGCGTTGAAAAGAAACCCTCGTTCAATTTAGGACAAGGTTTCATGTTTCAGTTTTGATTTAGTGTGGAGTTTTTAGGGAAACAGTGGCGATAGATTAACAGAGACACAAATGAGATTAAAGTAAAGAACTTACAGCAATCTGGAGAGGGATAACCTATACTGGATTAAACGAGACATAATCTATGGGAGTGGGGAGATGGACGTGTCTCGTATTCGAAGTTAAAAAACGAAGCAACGACTTGAAGGTTTTGGAAGCGGACATCATGTACGAATATTATATCGAAGGGAGCCATGAAAGTGCCAAAATTATAATTAATAATATTTAGAATTGTTATAAATCCTTTTATTTTTATATTTTTTTTGAAACGGCAAATATCATTGAAAGAAATCAACGATTAGTAAGAAACTAAATCACAACTAAATAAATAGTACAACAAGATAAACATAAAAACAATTAAAAAGTGATAAGACTTAGATGGGCAAATGACGAACAGATCCATTCCGCCTAGCTACCGCATCCATGAGAACTCATGTGCTTGCACCAAGTATACAACAGAGAGATGATATTATCGGCTACTTTTTGTTGGAGATGCAGTAATATTTTGGAAAACTTTATCATTCCTAGCCAACCAGATGTTCCATAGAAGATAGAAAAACATCGTGCTCATAATCGATTTCTTTTTAGGACATTACCCCAAGAGGCAGTGAAATCAATGAGTTCTAAGGCATCTGAGAACCTCCTGTTGTGTAGTCCGCACCATTTAAATATACAAGCTTGTACTTCTTTCACAAATTCACAGTTGACAAAAAAATTATTAACCGATTCTAATTCCTTATTGCATAATGAACACAAATGATGAGAGTTTTGTATTCCCTTAATTGCCAACTATTCAACCACCAGAATTCTGCCCATTGAGGCTCTCCAAACGAAACATCTAACTTTTAAGGGGATCCATTTTGACCAACAAACTTTATGTCCCTTGTAAGGAATCAATTTAGAATCTATCCTCTTTCTCATGAGATTAACCTTGTATTCTCCGGTTTTAGTCATATTGAATCGAAATCCAAATGATGAAGTCCCCAAACTACCCAGTTCCCCAATATCTTTATACATTTGAAGTAACTCGTGTAATTCATTTGGTTTGGAAGGCTCCTGCTTCCATCTCCAATAAAAACCATTGTTGGACATTCGATCAACAAGATTACAACATTTAACAATTTCTAATAAATATAAGTGAGGGAATTTTAGATGAAACGGAGTGTTCCCACACCAAACATACTTTTAAAAAAAGGATTTTAACTTCGTATCTTGGTATGAGTGAGAATAGTTGATGATGATCAATAATAATCGATGTGAGACAGTTAACAACCTTGGAGATGTTGCACCACACACCATTGATGAACTTTTTGGCAATATATGGAATAGGTTTGTTGTGCAAGTTGTGTATGCTCATTATGACTTCTTTCCAAAGACTTCTATTGTAACGTCCGTGTTTCTGGCTAAACATTATTATAATGATGTAATAGTTATGATCAACAATTATAACCTATTTTGAAGTAATGAAAAAGAATTATTTGAGTATTATGTGATTTATGTAATTTATATACAACATATGTGCTTATAATGATATAATAAAATAATAATAAAAAAAATATGTGTCAAAAATAGAATGAAAATTAGACCCAATATCTTTGAAGAATGTTGAAGTAGTCGTGACAAGGATTCTGTAGATATAAAGAACGCTGAAATCCGACTTATGTCGAAGAAGTTATAATCTGTCGAAGTTTCGTGACTAAACCGACACGACGTCGTGTATCATAAAAAGTTAATTTTTGATAAACTACTTTTTAGCCTTAGCGATCTAAACAAAATTGTAGTATACGTTAAACCAAGAGCGTGCATGTAGAGAACGCCCAAATCTGACTTCGTTTGAGGAAGTTATGATTTTTCTAAGATTCACCGTAGCAGTACACTACGGTACACAGCCCGGAAATCGAATTTTAGATCGATCAATTATTAGCCGACGCAACCTAAATGAGAATTGAAGATCTCGTTAATAGGAGCTCAACGATATAAAGACAGTCGAAAACGGATGTCGGATGACAAAACTATGAATTTTTAACGGACTTTAACTGTCTAAGCCTGTTAAAATATAACTTTAAAAATAAAGTTAAAATTAGCCGACAATGTCTAAACAAAAGTTGTAGATCACGTCGCTACCTACGCGTGGATATAAAAAATATCAAAAGCGAAACTCGTATGCGAAAGTTACGAAATTTAGAAGATACTTAATTTTTGGGTTAAGCTCCGGTAAGTGACACGTGGCAAGATCTGGGTCGCACCTTCTTCCCCACAGCTTGGAACGAGATGGCGACATGTAGCATGCGTACGCCCTGCGTACGTGAGATTTCCATCTTATAAATAGGAAGCGTTTTTCACTCATTTCTCCACACCTTCTCAACCATTTCTCTCTCAAACACCCCCAAAACCTCTATTCTTTCCCCTAGCACCTCCTAGGTGTTAGAGAAGAGAATCTCGGGGTGCCAGAAGGCCTCGAGAAGAAGAGCTTTTTGGCTCAGAAGTTCTGCACGCGCAAAGCCCAGTTCCTCGCTAAAACCCCTTGTAATTGAGTTATGTTTATCCTACTTTAAGTATAACTTATGTTTAAGTTCATTATCGTTATTATGAACCTACAAAAAATATTTATCAGTGATTCAAAGTCGTTATACTGATTGGTCTACTTATGGGGATGATGTCTAGGTTGTGATTTAATGAGATGTTTAAAGTGAGATTTTTCTAACAGTATACTTCGTATACCAATCGAACCCTACCTCCAATATGATCCTACCTGGTTGTTCCTTACTTGATAGATCATGAAAGTAGACTTTGAATTAATGATGAATCTAGACTAATAATTAGTCGCAATAAATATTAGACTAAAACTTAGTGATAATAATACTAGGTTTCGTCAAAGGAAAAGACAATTGTTAGAAGCGAAGCCCTACCCGAATTTTGAGTCGTCGCTTTAACAAGTGAGTGCATAGTTACTTTCATCTTACACATAGATATGAAGTATTTAATATAAATTACTTGATATATGTGTCTATTATATGTGTTCCTGATATCTATGCTAAATGAACGATTTATACATGTTTTGTTCGATTTAAACTGTATATGTATTTTATACCTATAAATATGTTGGGTAAAGATGGATAGATAAATTTGATGATGAAAGATGAAATAAAATGATGAGAGGCCTCGATGTTAAAGCTGATCCAGTTATCTAGCCAAGTATAGATGACGACCACAGACTATTCTAGACAGTCCAGTGGAACGTTGGCAGCCTCACAACCTGTAGGTGTTTTTGAACTATGTGTTCATCTGGTGTACTCCATCCCCCTCATGGTTGCATCACTGACATATATTGTTGAGGAATCCCCTAAGCATTATTGTTAATCCCAAAGATAATCCTTAGTCTAGGTCCCTTAAATTAGATGCTTTAGGGACAGAAAGTGAGGATAACAGGAACGAGTAATTGGGTTGAATGATTTGATGAAATTAAAGAACTTAATTATTGTGGGTTGAAAACCCTATGTGCTCACTAGTCTCCCAAGCCAGACCCACTCAGTTTCTTGTATTACATGTAGTGGCACAAGAGCACAAGTGTGATGATCGGATGAGAGATCTATGGATTATAGGTTGTTAGAATAATAGATGTTTGTAAGGCCTGTACTATTTTTGTTTATGCTTATGTCCTATATTGACAATGACATCCCAACGTTTTTAATATAATTAAAATACATTTCTTCGGAAATGTTTTGATAATGTCTTTATCATAATTTTGGGAAGAAATTCCACAATATTATTCTTCAAAAGGATACTTTGATTTTTAAATAAAATATAAACAAATCGGTCTTTTTTTGCTGTGAAATTGGGGGTGTCACATCCATGTTCATTCATCAGCCATCACCGTCATTTGATTAGTAATGCCATATTTTATGCTTTTAAAGTGCATAATCCAAGTCCACCATCAACTATTGGAGCCAATATTTTTGACCACTCAACCTAGTGGATCTAGTTTTTCAATTCACCGCATCCCCATAGAAATTTACGCCTGATTTTTTTCAAGAGAGTCAATGATGCCTTGGGGGATTTTAAATAGAGACATATAATACGTTGGTATGCTATTCAAAACGGATTTGATGAGCCTGATTCTTCCACCAAACGAGAGTGTTTTAGCCTTCCATGATGAGAGTTTGGTTATGAACTTGTCAACAATAGGCTTCCAATGTTTTATTAACCCCAAGTTAGCCCTAACCGGGACCCATAAGTAAGTAAATGGGAATGTGCCTTCGACGCAACTCAACACTTGAGCCATGTTATGCAATTCGGAGGCTAATGTTCCAAAACCAAAGACCTTTGATTTATAGAAGTTAACTTTTAGACCCGAAGATGTAACAGCCCGGATTTCCAGGTATCTTTTATGCTTATATTTTTTGGAGTTTTGTGAGGGGACTCGGCGAGTTGGAGCTCAAACTCGCCGAGTAGGATCGCGGTTCAGGACGCGAGTTCGCGCCTGGACTCGACGAGTCCAAGGAATGGACTCGGCGAGTCCTCGCTGTTTAATGAAACCCTAATTTCCCGGTCCTAAGACCTATTTAAAGGACCTTATGGCCCTTCATTGCGGCTACCTTGATCGTGAGAGCACCAAAGCAGCTGAGGATTCTTGTGAGTGAGATAAGAGGCCATTGTTCACCAAATTTGTGTGTTTTTGCAAGAAAGGAAGAGGAAAGTCAAGCTAGAAGAGTTGAGGAGCTTGGATCTACTTTCATTTCATCAGAGGAGGCTTCTTGAGGTATCATTCAGAGCTTATTTCCATATTTTTGTTGATATGGTCAAATCTAGGGTTTCTTCATGCCTTATTTGCTTTGTATTTGAAGTGTGAGAGGTCCCATGGGGATATGGTGCTTAGATCTGGACCTTAATAGGTCCAGAGAGTCCCTAATGTCATGCTTTATGTCCTTCCTTTTGGGTTGGAGGCTAGGGTTGCCATTTTAGAGGTCATTTCTCCAAAAAGAGCCTTGTAGGTGTTGTATGGTAACCAAGACATGAACTTTACGTGATGAATGAGCTTAGGAGGGCCAGATCTATGAGTGGATGGAGCAGATCTGACCTCAGAAGCTAGTTTGAGTTGATGCATGGCATGGACTCGTCGAGTCTGAAGAACAGACTCGGCGAGTAGCATGAAGATTGTCCTTAACCACTCAGCGAGTGGTCCTGCCGAGTTATGGGTTGACTCAGTGAGTTAGGGAGAGTTAGAGAGGGTTGACAGATGGACTGAGTCGAGATGGAACTCGCCGAGTTGTTCTTGAGACTCGGCGAGTTGAGTCGTGGTGGCCCCGCGATTCATGCCAGGTGGAACTCGTCGAGTCAGGGGAGTACTCGACATGTCAAAAGAGAATCCTAGGGAGTTGGTGAATACGTATAGACTCGCCGAGTCGCCCTAGTGCACTCGCCGAGTCCGGTCAAAATTGACCGTTGACCGTTGACCAAAGTTGACCAGTGTTGACTTGATAGGGGTAGTCAACCTTAATGGTAAAAGTGTTAATTAGAGATGTATGATGTTATAGAAGGATTATAGCTCGGAGGATCGAGCACGAGTGACTTCCAGGATTCGCGGGTTATCGAGATATTCGAGGTGAGTCTTCTAACTATACTTACCTTGAGTAGGTAATCAGAGTTATGTGACAGAGTATGTGTATGTTATGTGTTGTACTGCATGATGTCTATGTGATTTATGTTGTGCATGTTTATAGAGTTGGAACCGTAAGGTTCCTAGAGTTAGAACCAGTGGGTTCACAGAGTAGGGTCTACGGACCCACAGAGTTATAGCCTCGAGTGGCTAATATGTGTTATGTGTGGTATTTTGGGGAACTCAATAAGCTTTGTGCTTACAGTGTTAGTGTTGTTTGTTTCAGGTACTAGTGATGACCGTGGGAAGGCGCCGACTTGATCTGTACACATGCAAGGGATTTTTATGTGATATGATCTTGGGATTTTGTATGATGTGAATTGAAGATTTAAACTTGATGTTTATGAAAATTAAATGAAAAATGTTTTTATATTTTGCGAAAATTTATTTTGAAATTCACGGTGTTACAGAAGATATGTTAAAACACTTAAGTATCACCGCAAGATTCTTAATACTCTTACAGTCCCATTCACCAACGGATATTGCATCATCCGCGTAGAACAAATGAGCCACAAGAGGGAAATTATTTGGTAAGTTGCTGCTAACATGACTCCTCACACTAATCATAACCTAATAAGAACCCTAATTACTAATCAAGATTAATCTATAAATGAAGGTCTAATTCATCCTTAATCTATCTAAGGACAAAAGACCATTTTGCCCTTCCCATTCACGACCCAACTAGCTAAGGCCCCAAAACCCTAGTTCCAAGGCCCAAAAATGTCCCAAAAGGTTTTCTAAGAGTACGCCCAACGTACTCCCTGCTATGCCCAACATAAAGCTCGATCTCGAGAGAGGGGGCGAGGGGTACGCTCAAATATATCTGTAACCCCATCCTCATCATCATTACCTCCACTGCAATCAAACTCCATCAACCCTCGGTTACCCCCACCCTTGATTTCTAGGGTTTTGTTTTGTTTTCAGAAATGGTTTTAAGAACAATGATTTCATATTCAATTTATGGGTTTTCTGGTGCTGAAACGATTTTAGATTCATGAGTGTGGGTGTTTATTTTGTAAAACAAACCTAAAAAATGGAGTGTCTTGACTGTGTGTTCTTGAGTTATGAACGGGTGTTGGGCGCGGTACTGATGCAGAGGGGGCATGTCATTGCCTACGCTTCGAGGCAGCTCAAGCCTCACGAGGCGAACTACCCGACGCATGATTTGAAGTTGGGGGCGGTGGTTTTTGCCCTCAAGATTTGGCGGCATTACCTCTACGGGGTTCGATGTACCATCTACACGGACCACAAGAGTTTGAGGTACCTCATGGATCAGCCAAATCTGAACATGAGGCAACGTCGGTGGTTGGACGTGGTGAAGGATTATGATTGTGAGATCCTTTACCACCCGGGGAAGACCAACGTGGTGGCCGATACACTTAGCCGCAAGGCGGCGCCGATCAGGGACATGTGCATGAGGATGATCGTAGTGACTCCCTTGTTGGAGCAGATTCGGGAGGCCCAACAGGAGGCTATCAAGGAGGAACATCGGAAGAGTGAGCGTATGGTGGGTCAGGTTTCCTCCTTTGATTATGATAGCCGAGGACTATTGACACTACACTGTAGGGTGTGGGTGCTGTATCACGGAGGCGTGCGTCAGATTTTGATGGAGGAGGCGCACAAGTCCCGATTCTCTATTCATCCCGGGGCGACGAAGATGTATAGGGATCTTCGTCTAGATTATTGGTGGCCCTGCATGAAGCGGGATGTGGCATGGTACGTTGAGCGGTGCTTGACCTGCAGGAAGGTCAAGGCCGAACATCAAAGGCCGCATGGCAAGATGCAGCCGTTGGATATTCCACTGTGGAAATGGGAAGATATCACGATGGATTTTATCACGAAGCTTCCCAGGACCGTGCGTGGAGTGGATTCGATTTGGGTCATTGTGGACCGATTGACCAAGAGTGCTCACTTTATCCCGATTCAGGAGAGCATATCGGCCGAGAAATTGGCCGACATCTATATCAGGGAGATCGTGGCGCGGCACGGGGCACCAGTATCGGTTATCTCGGACAGGGATGTGCGTTTTACTTCCAGATTTTGGAAGAGATTTCATGACGAGTTGGGCACTCGTTTGCATTTTATCACCGCCTTTCACCCGCAGACGGATGGTCAGAGCGAGCAGACCATCCAGACTCTGGAGGATATGTTGCGGGCGTGCGTGCTAAACTTCGGTGGTAGCTGGGATACTTATCTTCCCTTGGCCGAGTTCTCCTACAACAACAGCTACCACGCGAGTATTGACCGTCCCCCATTCGAGATGTTGTACGATCGAAGGTGCAGGACCCCGATATGCTGGGGTGAAGTAGGCCAGAGAGTCATGGGGAGCACCGAAGTGGTGCTCAAGACGACCGAGAGGATCCAGCAGGCTTCAGACTGCTCAGAGTCGGCAGAAAAGTTACACCGACAAGCGCCGATCCGACCTAGAGTTCCAGGTTGGGGATATGGTTCTCCTGAAGGTGTCGCCTTGGAAGGGCGTCATTCGATTCAAGAAGCGGGGCAAGTTGGGCCCGAGGTTTATTGGGCCGTTCAGGGTTGTAGCCCGGGTGGGCAAGGTGGCGTATAGGCTGGATCTGCCAGTCGAGCTCAGCCAGATCCACAGCACTTTCCATGTTTCTCAGCTGCGGAAGTGCCTAGTGGACGACTCAGCAGTAGTGCCGTTAGAGGATATTCAGGTTGATGACAGCCTGAATTACATTGAGCGCCCAGTCGCAATCCTCGACAGGAAGTCGAAGGATTTTAGGAACAAGAGGGTGGAGTTAGTGAAGGTGCAATGGTAGCACCGCAAGGGTTCGGAATGGACTTGGGAGCCGGTGGACGAGACGATGGAGCATTACCCCGAGCTGTTTCAGGATCGAGCAACAGACTTCGAGGACAAAGTCTAAAATAAGTGGGGGAGATTTGTAGCACCTGGTTCCTGGTATGTAAATCTTATTTGAGTATTTTCCATTTTTAACCTTGGACTCGACGAGTCATAGGTCCGACTCGTCGAGTAGAGACGGGACCCCGGGACACGTTTAAGTTGGTGACTCGGCGAGTCCATATTCCGGACTCGACGAGTCACCACTATTGGATGAAACCCTAAGTTTCAGGGGTTTGCACCCTATTTAAACTCTCATTCCGCCCCAATCTCGCCCCCATTCACCCTCAGAGCCCTATATCTCTCTCTAACCTTGTTTCCTTGTGAGTTTGAAGTGTTTTTGTGGTGTTCTTGAAGTTTTTGAGGAGAAAGAAGAGTGAATCAAGAAGAGGAGAAGGAGGCCAAGCATCTCTGTGTCATTCCAACATTTCCCCTGAGGTATAACTCATTTCCCCTCTGTTTGTAAGCTTATTGTCCCTTATAACTCCATTAAAGTCCTCTTTGAACCATTTCCAAGCTTGTGTATGTTTGAGGGTTTGTAATAAGCTGATTGACCTTTAGATCTAGGCATGGTTGAGCTCCAGGAGCTTAGATCTACTGTCTTTTTGGAACCATATTGCATGAAAGCCCTATATCTACCCCTTTTGGTGCATTTAGGACCTTAAAACCCTCATGGTTGTCTATTTACACGTAAAGTTGGAAACTTTACGTGATAATCAAGCCCCAGGATCACGGATCTATGTATGGCATGAGCTGGATTCAAGCAGAATCGACCATATAGTAATTGCATGGTAACGACTCGGCGAGTCGTTCATCTGACTCGGCGAGTCGGTTCGCGAGTCTCCAAGTTTGTCCCCTTTTCGTAGTGTCGAGTGAGCAGTGAGTCACGGGGTGTGACTCAGTGAGTCGGAAGTTGAACCCATCTATGGAGGAACTCGGCGAGTCAATGCCCTGACTCGACGAGTTCAAGACAATCTCCTTAGATCAAGAACGGACTCGGCGAGCTGTTCATACAACTCGGCGAGTCGCAGCATAAGTGTTCTTCGGATGAAGATGAACTCGGTGAGCTGTTCATACAACTCGGCGAGTCTTAGCATAAGTGTTCATCGGATGAAGATGAACTCGACGAGTTGTTCATACAACTCGGCGAGTAGGATGAAGGACTTGAATATCAGTTTAGAAGGAGAACTCGTCGAGTCATCGCCTAACTTGACGAGTAGAAACGGGATTCAGGACAATTGTTTGGGTAGGGACTCGGCGAGTTGGAGAGCCAACTCGGCGAGTCGGGTCAACTGAAATTTGACTCTGACTTTGACTTAGGGCATGATCAGGGGTAAAATGGTCATTTTACCCAAAGGACAGTTAGCAGTGTTTGATTGAGTATGTTGTGGGAATTGCAGCCGGAGGATTTCCGGAGCAGCAGCAGCAGTAGATAGTCAGTTCCCGATCAGATCAGCAGCTACTTCGAGGTGAGTTACCTTCCAATAGCGGTGGGTCTACGGCCACAATGTCGGCCCACCAGTAGGAGTTGTATGTAGATGATTGTCTCTGTGATATTCATCTAGGGATTACTACTACCTGTGTTATGTTTATGTGCTAGTATGATATGATGCTATGTGCTAGTGACAGTAGGGGGAGATAGTCCCCAAGGTATCCGATCGGTAGGGCCGAAGGGGTAGTCATACCCAGCCATGTTAGATAGATTCTAATATTGTGATACATGTTATGTGGTAGTAGTAGAGGGGAGAAATAGTTCCCCAGTATCCGGTCGAGAGGACCGAAGGGGAGGCCAGCACCCAGATATGCTAGGCAGTATCCGGTCGAGAGGACCGAAGGGGAGGCTAGCACCCAGATATGCTAGGAAATATCCGGTCGAGAGGGCCGAAGGGGTAGGTCGGGCACCTAGATATGCCTGACAATATATGTATGTTATGAGATTATATGGTATGTGGTACAGTGGGGGAACTTAGCCCTGTCTAAAATACCCGATACCCGAATTACCCGTTCGATTTTTTCGGGTATCGGGTAAATCGGGTCGGGTAAATCGGGTATCGGGTAAATTTTTTCGGGTAATCGGGTTACCCGATTTTTTTTCGAGTTGGGTAAAGGGTAAATTTTTTGGGTTTCGGGTATACCTGAGTTACCCAAATTATTTTAAAAATTCCTTTTTTTTGTAGAGCTTGTATTATATAGCAGGTATTTGATCACGCTTAAACTAACTATCATTATTGTAAAACATAAATATATTTATTATGACAATACGACACTAACAATATTAAAAGTAATTTTTATATATCATCACGTTCTTTAAAACTTAACTGTTTTCTAGATTATAGTTTTTATTGCAACTAACAAACTCATTATCTTGACAAAACTTCAGAATATGGCAAAACTTATGGCTACATTTATCTTAAACATTTTAAACTTTTAAATTAAGATCTTTAGGTATTTGTTTTTTTAACCTCTTATTAGATTAGATTAATTTGTTAAAAAATTACTTGATATCTCATCTATTATTGACTAAAAAATCTCAATGTTCAAAGCTTGAGTAACTTCGTTTATGTCTCGTTTGATTATATAAACAAGACTAATAAAGCACGACATATTTATTTCATTAAATTTATTTTCAGGTGAAATTCAAAAAATAAATTATATATTTCGGGTATTACCCAAATTACCCAAACCCGACCCGATACCCGAATTACCCAAACCCGAATTACCCGAATTTAGTTTGGGTAGGGTAACGGGTAATTTTTCTAACATGAAAAACCCAAATTACCCGACCCGAATTACCCGAAACCCGAAAAAATTACCCGTTCAACACCCCTAGGGGAACTCACTAAGCTTCGTGCTTACGGTTTTCAGTTTTGGTTTTCAGGTACCTCTTCTTCAAAGGGGAAGGAGCCGGCGCGGTAGCGGCATATCACACACACTCTTGTTTCTGCAGTTATGAGTTTATTCTGAGATTGATACTATGATATTTTGGTTGTTCAAATGTTGTGGATTTCAAATTTGGTTTGCGATGCGAAATGGATTAATTAAACAATGTTTTATTTATTAATGTTTTCTAAGTAATGTTTTAAAAACGAAATTTTTGGACATGAAAATTGGGTCGTTATAGCCACACTCCTTTAATTATTTTTATTTTTAAATAAATAAAATTTTTAGTTTTAATTAAAAACAAAAGATTTCATTTATTAAAAATAAAAACCATTACATTACTTAGAAAAAAACATGACATTACAAAAAAAAAACCCTAGAAAATTAGAAAATAAAAAACTAGAAAGCTTAAACCTACAACTTAAAAAAAACACACATTAAATGATTAAAAACTTGGAAAACAACTAGAAATTAACCACGATTAATGTAACGTTTTTCACGTCTTTCTTTATCGCCAAAACAACTTGAAGCGCATCCCCGGTCATATTCGACGTGTCAATTGCTAGCACTCTCAGGTCGTTGTCCCTTTGTTCCCGACTCTCTTTATCCAAAGCAAGTTACAAAAATTTATCCATTCAATCTTTTAAGTCTTGCACATTCTCGTCCATTTCTTTCAAGTCATCCGATTCTGACGCTTTTCCATTGTCTTTGTTTTTTGTTTTGTCCCTTCCCATTGGTCGGGAGTGGTGGCACTTGAACGGGCTCATCCTCGTTGAGGTCGAAACCAACACGAGCATCCGATGAAGTGTGTTCGGATTTGGATGTTCTTGACCGTTTTGATACACTATCACAACGTCACTTTTGCCACTTTTCCATTGTTGTTTCGTGTTATTATACAAATCGTTAAACAGCATGACATCTTTGTTCATCTTTCCCCATTTTGAGTAGAATTGATGTTTAGAACGATATGGTTGTAGGTTCATTCCTTTGTGGAACCTAGCTCTAACACGTATCCACAAACGATCATGTTTTTGTCCCCTTCCGTCTTCGCGTCCTCTGAAACGTCAATACATGATTGTGCTAATACTAACATTTCTTGAGGTTCCTACATTTTAGATTCCGCCTTCTCTTTTCTTTTATTTCCTGGTTGAGAGGGTTGAGTTTGTGGAACAAATTCTAGTTCGGATTCAGAAATGGGTGTTTATGGTTGTGATTGTGTTTGTGGAACAAACTCTGGTTGAGAATCAAAATCAAAAGGATCAAAATCTGGGTCAAATTGTGGTTGTGTTAGTGGAAATGGTTGCGTAAGGCGTTGTGGTTGTTGGCTATGTTGCGGAAAATAAGGAAGCATACCCCTGTAGTGGTAGAAAAGAGGCGAACAAATCGGTTGATCGAGTAAAGGTATTGAAGTTGTGGTTTTTCTAGTGGGTGTTTTTTGGTTGGTGAGATTTTTGAAGGATGACATTTTTGTGGGTTTTAAAATAAAGAAGATGGTAAAAAAAATAAAGTGTTTGTGAGTGATTTTGATTAATATGATAAGGTATTTATAGTGTTAGTAATTTTCTTTTTTTGAATTTTGACTGTTTGCAAACTGTAGGAATATTTACCAATGAAGGAAGTTCGAGAAACGCTCCCTCCAAAAGTCGTAGTGTGGCCTCATCCACACCTATACCGCACCCATGGGCGGTGTTTGTGCTTACATGTCAAAAGGATTGCGGCCTCAGCTGCAGCCACTCCGCCTAGTCTAAGTCTTATGGCAGTGACGTGTTGTATAGAGTGTATGAGGGTTTGTGGTGATCGAATATTTGTAATTATTTTTAGGTCCTTGTTAGCCTTAATAATATACATTTATTAAATTCACTCATTACCACTAAAAAAATTTGATCAAAAAACATATGTTAATATAATATGCGCTTTAGATTTCTTTGTGAGAATCCAAGAGTCCTTCCTAGAGTATGTAGTTTACCGAATATTATCAAGAATCGTCTCGCCATATCAACTATTAATTGGTGCTCGGATGATACAAATGAAACCAGGATTTCTAGGGTTATTTCCAATGATCGGATAAGTAGAACATTCATATTGTCTTTTGCACAAAAGAATGATGGAAAGTGTCTCTCCTATATTTTGCATATTTTTATGGGATAAAATTATTTTTTGTTGAACCCAATAACCTTAGCTTAGTTTGAGTTAGTACAACATATTTGTCATTATTTGTCCTACATAAAAAAGCAAAAACTTGAGGCTATTCAACAAGATTGACCAACAACTAAGAGTAGCATTGTTTGGGATCCGCAATGCATTGAACTTATCAGAGTTTAATGAATTGACACATTATTTACTATTTGTACATCTCTGCCAAAAATTTTATAGAATGCACTGAACTCTATAGAGTTCAATACAACATATTTTTATGATCAAAAGGTTTCATTTTCACATTCAAGAGTTAAATGATCATTAAACTTCATATCTACATCCGACAATAATAAAGTTTAATCATTTGGATGTCTATCAGTATGTCGCCTCATTCAACTCGCTTACTAAACTATACATTGTGAATGTTGTTACATCAACCATAATCGACGATTGACAAAATATTACTCCAAATCCATAAGCAAATTCCATTAAGTGTAAAAAGGTGCTTCTTGTATGTTATAAACGTGACGAAGTAACCTTACTAGCTTCTCATTCATCGTATCCACATAAACCCCTACGAAAGAAATATAAATTTTACCTCGTGAAATTAACAAATAATGGATCGGCATATACATGCAAACGTTGTTTCCAAAGAGAGGAGTTTAGGCGCCTTATCTTTCGTTTTCTTCTAGGTCACTCGATAAAAGGCGAGTCTGAGATCTCACAGACATTTTCAATGGCTTGGCTCAACCCGAGTTCGGGTTGTAGCCATCATTTAACTCTTTTGTTGGGTTCAAAGACATGCTTGATAATAGAATCTTTTATAGACAACAACTCTGGGAACTCTTTCTTGAGCTTAGAAGCATCCAACTCATTGTTGCTTCTTGGAGCTATTATCACTTTGGCTTGTTCTTCTAAGTTAAAGTTAACCCATTTGAATTTAGGGTCTATGTATTCTTTGTACAATTCCAGGATCTCATTGTGGCTCACAATACCTGGGTTTGTGAAGTTCCAAACCCCTTTGCATTTCCTCTTAGCCATCTCTATTGATATCGGTAGGAGCTCGTCTAGTACACTCATACTGTTGGGTATGTTCACCACCTTACTGTAACGCGTGATCTTTGTTATAAAGTTCCGCATGTTGCTTAGATCTGATGATATCGGCATCCTTAATCTTAACGAGCAAACATTGTCGTATTCCCTTAACATCTCCTCCACCTGAACATTCAAGAAAAAACAGAATCGATTATTATATATATAAAGACCCTTCATGGATTTCTTATATATAAAGTCATTTAACTAAAAGTTGTGGTAATAATTACCATAGCCTTTGTCTTGGAGTAGAACGACCCTGTGAAATTAGGTTCATCTTCTTCCTTGAATCCGCGCCCTGAACCCTGAGCATGATCTTTATCGTATTGAAATATGCACCCGGTAGCGAAGTTCATCAGATAAATACCTTCTTGGTGGCAAACGTCGGCTAAATTTAGGGTTCCAACGACGTTTGTTCTAATGGTTTCGAGCTTATGTGTTTCGCACCAATCCACATTAGGCCTTCCTGTTACACCAGCCGCGTTGATCACATGCGTAGGTCGTAGACTACGTATATCGTTTAACAACATCTTTCGATCTTCAAGCTTTCCTCGCCCATAGGCATAAGGGATCCCCTTCTCCATGCATATTTTTCCCAAGAGTCCTCCTATCCAACCCGTTCGGCCATAGATCATGAACTTAAGCTCGCTTTTCGAGATCCCCGAAGTTGTATACTGCATCATCAAGAACTCTTCCTCGGTATGTGATGGAACACTCATTGAGATCCGAGGATGAGGGTGAAGCGCATGCCCGACGTTGCCCCACCAATCAGGGTTCTCACGATACCATGCGATGGTCATCCTTAACCCAGCTTCCCATGGAGTCCTTTCCTCCCACCCTAGTTTCTTGAGCTTTTGATCATCCAAGAAGTATCGTTTATCGTTGAATGGCCTATCATTTACAAAATGTAATGCTTTTTCGATATCAAACCCGAAAAGATTACAGATATCTCTAGCTACATCCACCACACTTCTCTCCTTCTTTGTCCCGATGTTATAAACATGTCCGATCACGCCTTTATGAAGTATCACATCAAACGCCTCCGCGACATCCCCACAAAACAAATAGCTTCTCACATTCGATCCGTTGCCATGAATTGGCAAAGGGTCACCCCTCATCGCGAGCAAAACAAACTTGGGTATGAGCTTCTCAGGGAACTGGTTTGGGCCATAAACGTTGTTTCCTCTTGTTGTGATGATCGGCAGCCCATAAGATCTATGGTACGCCATCACCAACATTTCTGCACCAGCTTTTGTAGCGGAATAGGGATTCGTGGGAAGTAATTGCGACGCCTCAGGGTTCCCTATATCTGTCTCTAAATCCGATTCGCCGTAGACCTCATCTGTACTCACATGAATGAACCGATTGATGCGTCTAGTGACCTTGCAAGCTTCTAACAACACATGGGTTCCATAAATGTTGTTTGTAGTGAACTCAAACGAGTTTCCGAACGAATTATCTACATGGGTTTCAGCTGCAAAGTGCATAATCGTGTCGATTTCTTCTGCATCCAATAGGTAGTTGATGAGATCTGAACTTGCGATATCTGCCTTGACAAACTTGAAGTTTGAAGATGTGAAACATGGCTGAAGATTCTTGAGACTCGAGCAATAGTTAAGCTTGTCGAGAGCAACAATCTTGTAATTTGGGTAGTTCGACACAAGACGCTTGGTGACATGGGAAGCTATGA
Organism: Lactuca serriola; assembly: GCF_051521515.1. Lineage (NCBI taxonomy): Eukaryota > Viridiplantae > Streptophyta > Magnoliopsida > Asterales > Asteraceae > Lactuca > Lactuca serriola. Next base: position 21,656,696 of record NC_136413.1, on the reverse strand, counting down.
ATCCTGCTGCACCAGTAATGAGTATTGTTTTTGGAGCTGATTCAGATGACATTCTTGTTTAATTTACAGAGTCATGCAGGGAGGTGGAGATCTAGTGAGAGAAAGTGAGATCTGGGATTCGTGCATGGAAAGGAGAGAGTTGGAAAGAAAACAGGAGTGAAGGTTAAGAACCATGATGCGATATAGACGATGGGTTCTTGGTGATTTCGAGGCTCCATGTTTGCCTCCATTTATTAAGTGGAAGTCTATGGTACGTGTTGTATATCCCGCCAATGTGTATTTTCATGCTTCAATTTCATGGAATTGGTATTTTACTTATTGCATCAAAGAGTCCAATAATTGGGATTTATTGCAATCCCCACCTTGCTTTTCCAATATGTTACAAGTAAAACTTTGATTATGTTAGTTTGCATCTTGAGTTGAGATTTAATACCAAAAAAACGTTCACGGTCCTAAGTAAACACACGAACGGCCTATTGAGGAGAACAATTTGAACAGATTAAAAAATTATGGTCATATGAGACGGCGAACAATATTATTCCAAATGAATATGTAAAAACTGAACAAAAACTAATGCTAACAAAACATAGATTTAGGTGTTCTACTATAAGTGGCTAAGTGGCATGACACACCCATCACAATATATAAGGGGTACCACACATAATTAAGTTTTAGAAGTACCATGCCGGAAAAACAATGTATCATACCAAAAGAATTTCACTGTGACTAAAAATTTGAGGGTAAAAGGCCTACCCCGTGATACTAAGGTCCGCCCTTGTGACTACTATGGAGGTGATATTGTACATGAAAAAAAGAATAGATCTTATATTCCAATGAGAACCATAACCGAGCAATTATAAATGCCAAACTAACATAGAAACATATTTTGAGATGTTGCAAAACCCACTAAATCGCTTCCTCTACATGATAAGTACGTACAATTTCTTTTCAGAACCCACAACATCAAATCAATTTACTTAGATGAGACACTCTAAAATTAATCACTTCCCTCACGAATATCCGACTCTCAAAACCCTCTCAAAGTTGCATTAATCTCACCATCAAAACAAGTAGGACTTGCCATATATTTTTATGTCAAAGAAAAAAAAAATCATATTATGACTTTCCATACTAAAGTATAAAAATTAGTCAGAAAGCTTAGGGGTATCAACAAGATGATGTGAGTGGCCTAACTGCGTGCTTAAGTGGATAGTGAATCGTTTAGCCTAAGACCATCTCAAATATTGAACTCATATGAGTTCAATTAATTGTGACATCATCATTACACTCATTATATAATTCTATATATTAAACTCTATACTCCCTATTCTATTAAGTGTCATGTCATCAACTCATAATAAGACTTATGAGTTTAATGAGATTCAACTACAATTGAAGATTGTTTAAAGAGGAAATGATTTTTTTTACATAATTTCATCATGGTGATTGAATGCCTATGATGGATGAATACCCTCATATAAGTAGTGTAGTTTGAAAGAGTTATTGATTAGAAATATATTGAAAATCTTTTTAATTATATATATATATATATATATATATATATATATATATATATATAAAATGAAAATGTCCTAAAACATCAAAACTTTTAGTAATAATAACAAGGTGTCAAAAGAGTGCATGATAGCATCACAAATAATATAAGAAACAAATATAAAGTGAAATTACTATTTCAAACATAAAGTCTAACAATCTTTTAAATGTCCTTATTGTTTACTAACTTAAACACATATCAAAATAGTAGGTTAGATATGGAAAACCGAATGAGTAGTCCTGGTTTAAACAAAAACATCTAAACAAATTTTAATAAAAATTCATAACCCCTTACTTATTAAAAAACTAAAAAAGAAAAAGCATCAAAATTTCAAAAAACTGGGGAAAAGTTGCAAAAGGTATAATTATACTGTTACAACGTCATAAATACCAATATATCAATAATCATTAAGGACAAACAACGTAAAAATATTACACGCATGATATGGAAATCAGACCCAAACCCGAAATCATCTGTAATTCACAAGTCTATCCTTCACTCTGAAAAGGGTCTCAAGGTAAGTGTACCACTAGCAAAATTTGTTAAACATCGTATATGTAAAAAAACACATATCACATTATCTACATAAAGACCTCAACCAACATGATTATAATGTGTTTTTTGAACCCATTACATCAGTTTAGTTTTTTTTTAATGAAAACACTAAATTTAAATATGGTGATTATCATAATAGCCACTAATATATGCCCCATATTTTAATTTCATAGGAAACATGTTAATGTGACTATTGGTATAAAATAAACCCTAAAAAGGTCCAAAGGTATCATCTGATCATGTGAGTGATCAAATTGGCCAGTTTGGTGGTTGGACCGATTAGCCTAAGGGATGTAACATCCGTTTTCTAGAGTGAATTAGCTAAACATTTAATGGGATTAAAGATGGGGTTTTTGGGAAAATCATGTGCCACGACGTCATACATGGGTTACCATGACATGACAATAGTTGTATAAGCACGCAATAGTCTTGTGTGTCACAACGTGACAAGCCTATGGTTAAAACGTGGCGGCCGCTAGAAGACTTAACCTTAATTTCGGGGTTTGTGCCCTTATTTAAGGGGAGTGAGGGATAGGGTTTGCACACCCTCAACCTCCATCACCTCCCTTTCACCCTCCAAGAAACCATTGCCTTCATTTTGACTTTGTGGTGATTTTAGCCCTTGAAGAAAAAGGAGAAGGAGTGCTTGCTAATTGGAAGAGTGTATCACTTCAAATCTTGAACCTCCTACATCTTGAGGAGCTTGGGAAGGTATAAAACTTCCACCTTTTTGGTTCTTTCTTCATAGATCTAGGATTTATTGCATTTCTTGGCTCATATACGAGTTTGAGTTGGTTAGAAGAGATAAAGTTTCCAACTTTATAGCTCACCTTGATCCCTTGGTCTGTATACCTTTTGGATCTAAAGTTTGATTGTATATTGAGTTCCATGCATGAGATTTTGGTCTCATTTAACCATTTTGACATGGTTTGAGTTCTAGACTTGCATTGGACATGCATGTAAGTAAAGCTACAATTTTTACGTTAGAATAGAAGTATGAAAGCCTTCTGGAAAGTATGATTGGGTGGATTGAAGGGTTAAGGGCTTAACCTATTAAGCTGTGAGAGTTTAGTTTTTATGACGTGGCAATTTGCTTGCCACGACGTAGCGATTGGTGTCACTGTTATTGTTTTCTCATGAAGCTACCACGACGTGACCAATGGGTAGTCACGATGTGGGTGTCGGCTGGGGGTTGACTTTGTCCATTGATCGTTGACTTTTGACCACTTTGACTTTTGGTCAAAATTTGAGGGGTATTAAGCTATAGTATGAGGTTTAGCTTGTGCTCGGTTTAGGGGGTTCGTGTGGTTAATTCTGTGGGACTTTGAGTAGTAGATTTTAGCTCTTCGTTTAGGTGAGTCTTCTCACTGTATTACCTATATCATAGTGGTGTGCATGCTAGACTAGCCGAGTCTTATTTGTTGATTATTGTTATGTATGTATCTAAGTTGTTGATAACCACATTACTGATGATAGTCCGTTGGGTTGTTGATAACTTATAGTAACGTCGTGAGCCCATAGGACTGATGATAGTCCCAAAGTTGCCGATAACCCATAGCTGTTTATATTGTGATGTTGTATGTGATATTTAGGACTGGTAATAGTCCTCAAGACTACTGATAGTCCCAGGGTTGCTGATAACCCAAAGCGGATTATTATGTTATGGTGTATGTGATATTTTGGAGAACTCATTATTTAAGCTTTGCGCTTACAGTTGTGGATTAAATGTTTTAAGGTACTTAATGAATTGCGAAGGCGGAACTGTACACACACATCAATAGTTTTATGATTTGAGATTCCGCATTATCTTCCTTATAACTCTGATTTTTAATTATGGTTTATGAACAATTGGTTTGACTGAATATAACTTTAATAAAATGAGTTTTTATTCTATTGTAAAAATGAAAAATTTATTCTGAAATTTTGGAATGTTACAAGAGAATAGTCGTAAGCAAATATTTTTTTTACATAACTTCATCATAGTTATCGAATGCCTGGGTGGGCTCTGGCTGACCTTATCGAGCTAACACTAATGGTAAAAATAGTTTTGTAAATTCGGTTTTTGGCTTCCATATAAAGGATAATCAATCCTAATCAGTAAAGAACAACCCCCTCTATAATTTGTCATCATTTTCTATGATTTGTCATCACTTTTTGAGGTCCCAAATCACTTCCAAAGCTCTTCCAACCCCATTTTCTTCCAATATGTTTTGAATCCAAGGCCCTAATCATAAAGTCCAACATCTTTCAACCATTAAAGATCATCATTCTTTTGGATCATCTTCTTCCCCAAGTTCAAGAGTTACATTAATTCATCGCTTCCAAGATTATCATGCATCATTAGTTTTTATGTTTTTATGTTTGTTAGTTTATTTTACATTAGATAGTATGATTTTTATATATTTCATAAGTGAGATGGAAGGTCCAACTCCTTGAAATTACTTTTGGACACTTAGGATGTTAGGATGACCATATTTTGATTAATGTTTTTATTCCAAGCAATTTCAATTATTGTTTTGTTCTTAAAGTAATCATTCATTAACTATAGATGGAGACGAGTTTCATTTATGTATTTGGTACAATAAGTCCACAACTAAGATATTGTGTTGTTAATTCACTAGTGATTGCAAGTTCAATTAGATAAAGAATTAAGATGATTGGTTGAATCAACATACATTATTCTAAAACTTGTATTGAGCTTTTAATATTGTAAAAGATAATAATAACTCGTAAGACGTAATATTACCAAACCACTCGTAATTAAATTAGAATATTACGTGTTAATTAACTTTAATTATGTCTATGTAATTAAATTTGGAATTCAAAGAATATAAATATAGGAATTCTAATCATCCGGACAACTGAACCAGTGGTAATCTTTTTTTATAATCCGTGCAACATAAAGTTCTCAACTTTTTAATAAATTTTTTGTTTAAATCTATTTCAGAATAACTACCATTATTAGTTTTTCAACACAAAGTTTGAACACAAACTCCATACGGATCCAACCTGACTTACCTCTCCTACCTAAGGCATGGTTGGCTATTTTTAATCGTATCGACAATAGTAATCATTTGTTGATGTTGTTTTGTTTAAGGAAGGATTTAGGGAAATTGTTGACATAGAGAAGAAATAACCTTTTTTACACAGAAAAAAGTTTCTTAGAAAGTTATATGGATTCAGGTCGCTCATATGTCGACTCCTTTATCTTATTTTCAGGATGTTACAAAAATAATAAGCATATAATATATATGTTCTCCATAACAAGTGTTCTTGGATTCTACATAACTGACAACTGATTTCGCGAATAAACTAACATTTCATTAATCAAAAGTTAGTGAGCAATTAATTTAATCAATGTGGTTACCACCTACACACAAAAACAAGCGAACCATCAAAAATCAAGGGCACCAGCCTTTGAAGAGGAGCCACAACTAGCAGAAGTACCATAAGAACTCCCACTTGAGCCATCAACAGGCGCTTGATTTAAACACTCTAAAACCAATGATCTTCGTTTTTGCAGCTTTATGGAGTACGTCGTTGCATCTAGAATTACAGGGACCTTCATACACACAAAACCATACATCATGCAAATGTTAAAATAAGAAATAGCAAGCAACTTACTTTTTTGGTCCCTGAAAATAGCTGATTTTTGCATTTTTGGTCCTTAAAAGTTTACTCTTGCAATTTCAGTCCTATTTTGAGATTCTAGTAACATTTTTGTTCCCTTTTTCAATTAAAAGACTATTTTTTGTCCCTGAAAATAGCTGATTTTTGCAATTTTGGTCCTTAAAAGATTTCTCTTGCAATTTCAGCCCTCTTTTGAGATTCTAGTAACATTTTTGGTCCCTTATAATGACTATTTTTGGCCCCTGAATATAGCTGACTTTTGCAATTTTGGTCCCAAAAATATAGTCACTTTCTTAAAACAAGGACCCAAAAACCTCAAGGACCAAGATTGCAAGACCCAAAATTGCAAAAATCAGCTATACTCAGGGACCAAAAATGCAATTTATTCTATATAAATTAATAAAAGAAACAATAGTGTCATTTTGTACCTGTGTGTTGAAACGTGAAACTTTATGTATACTTAGAAGCCCAAGCATATCCTGGTAACCAGTTAGGAGAGTTGCAAGCTCCTTGTCCTCATCTGTTTTAGTTTTATTTGTTAAATTATGCTACAAAAAAAGAAATTTATACCAAAAAAAAAGACATTTTTTATACCTGGAATTGCTTTAACGGATAATAAGGCATCAGCTAAATGTTGCAATCTTTTTGACATTGACGGTGATAAAAGAGAAGGTGGGAAGGTTAGAAAAGCAACTGTATTTGAGGAGCGAACCATGCTTTTTAATGATCTAATGAAGGAAAGCATATCCCATTCCTACAATATCATTAAGATGATATATATATATATATATATATATATATATATATATATATATATATATATATATATATATATATATAGTCAAAAGAAAAGTGCATCATGTCTATATTTAAGCTATTGCAATGTAGTGTTTGATGAGACCATTAAAATAGCTTATAAGTTAGCTTTTTAAAAAGCTGTCTAACATAGCTTATCGATTAAACTTGTGGGGTTGTTTCTTATCAGGCAAAAGCTAGCTTTTCAGCTAGTCTGACAAACACAGACTTATCCAATACATGGTTATTTACCTTGTCATAGTAGTCACATTGTGGAGCACAAAATGATTGGATAGCAATTCTTCCTGCTCTTGTGATATTTCCATCATACCTGATTAGAATTATGAAAATTAGGTGTAAGAGTCAATGAAGAAGACCACTTTTAAGTTTAATAAGATCAATCCACTACTAATAATAACATCAGTACTTTGGAAATTGAGATATGAACTTTGAACAACTATCACGGAATCCAACAAGATTTGAACAATCTAAAAGGCTAAAACACTCCACACGGTTTCCCGTTATCAAATGCTTCTCTATAGGCTTCCTTAGGTCAAATTCATTGCAATACTCTATTTTCCCATCTGCATCACATTATCACAACACAAAAGATGTTTACTTTTTATACTAAAAATCCCCACAATGGATAAAAAGATACAAAATTACCTCGCTCCTCGTTATGTTGCTTATTTTCCCCAAGGTACTTCTTATATTGCCAAGCAATCCGCAAATCCTTCTACAAGCTCATAAAAAGGCAGAATTTACATTAATACAGTTGTAGTTGTGAAGAGAAAGATGCATGTTCCTAAGGGCAAAATGGGAAAAAGTAAAGTAGTACCTGTTCTGCATCAGTGTTACGAGATTTGTCATCTTTGGGGACTAAAGTAGTTGGCAAGGTTCCAAGAAAGGCTCTAGGGTTTTTGACTGGGCTTGCATAAAGAACAGGTTGGTTGTGTACTAGTCCCTGAGACATGAAAGTCCTTAACAAAAGCATATGATGAGGTGCTTCAGTGTCTTCCATGATCATTACCATACTTCCTAAATGGAATCCCCCACCTAAAATCTCTAGATATTACAGAAACAATTCATCCATTAGGAAATTGTTGTCATACTTGTTTAGATGCTTTAATAAAATATAAAAAGGGGGTATTGGGATTACTATCAAGATCCGGTATGCCTGATGAAAGAAAGATTGTTCCATTTGGTCCATACTTGAGACCAGGGACAGAAGAGGTAGGTGCAGCTGAAAAGTTCTTTGAGAAACTACTTGTCCGGACTTTGCCAGTAGCCATAAATATCGGACAGTTTTTTAATCCTCCTGAGAAATAAGAACAAACGGATCAAACAGGTAAACAGCATATATAATGATTTTGGAGTAAATGATTTTATTAATAATCATATATAATGTTTGTAGAATACTTGAACAGCATCAATTTTGGAAGTAAACTACCAAAGCAGATATGCAATCTATTCCACATCGCTCATTAGTTTAAACTAGAAGTTCTCCAAACAGGATTTGAAGATAAATTAATTTAGAACTCTCTGAACCATAGTCCGCGTGAACACAAATTCCTCAATTTTGGTCAATATTTTCGGTTAAAAAATCACAATTACATTAAGCATAAGTACCTCATTAACACGATAATGAAGTAATTACATTGCTAAATACTCACTAAACAATTCAAAAAGTGAGAGTAGTTTCAATACGTTGTTAGAGGCGGAGGAGAACCTGAATTCAAGGGACCAGAAGTCGGAAAGATGCACTGAGTGAATTCCAAAGAAGAAGCTGATGTGAGAATGAAGCAGAACACCTGACGAAGAAAGTGTCTGTGTGCGAGAGTCGAGAGTCGATGATGCGAGAAAAAGAATTTGAGAGTCGAGACTTCGAGATGAGAAGAAGGAGAATCGGAGGCTGTAGATGCGGCTGTGGTCTGCGGCGGCCGGCGAGGACGGGTCGACGTTTGAGGGAAAGAAAAGAGACAGGAGAATAACTGTGTGTGAAGGTAGAAACAAGTAGGAAAAGACACGACGTCGTATTGCAAGTTTTAAAAATAAGCAACCCGGTTTTTTAATTCCGGGTTTCGGTTCGATAACCTGAAGTCCAAAACTAATTTTAAATTGGGCTAACATTGCAACTTTGAAACTAGATCATTGTAGCCCAAATCCAACTTGATTGGGCCAAGCATATAAATCATACCTGAATTGGCTAATTAGTAAAAATTTTGGTAAAATCCTAAAGATTTTTTTTAAATAGAAAAGTTCCAATTATTTAATATTTTGTCCAAATTAACAAAAAAGTCTTTATTTTTATTTTAACAGAAAATGACAAATTATCATGTAAAATTAAATAATCGAGACTTTTCTGTAAAAAAAAATAATTTAAGACTTTATCAGCAACTTTCCCAAAATAATGAAACTTTCTACATAAAACCCGTATTTTTACATAACAATTTTGATGCATGCATGAATAAAGTTGATAACAAATTTAAAGTATAATCGCATAAGTTAGTAGAAGCATATAGGTATATCTATATATAATGTTTTTTTTACTTTAAAAGGTTAATATATTAAGCATTAAATTTCAACATATATGAATTTTGTTACATAATGATAAAATGGTCAATTAGTATCATCAAACAGTTTATACAATCTAAAAAAGAAACAGACCTTACTGACAACACTTTACATATAAATACATCATTACCTGTTTAAAATTTTCCAAACCATCTTTTGATTGTTAAACAATGAAACATTGCTCATTCAATTTTCAAGATTTAAGTTGACATTGGTGACATTTTGAAGAAAATAGATCAGACAACAGATCCGGATTAAAAATAATAATAATAATAATACATACATGTGATGTGATGTTATAATAAAGAAAAAAATAAAAGTACATTGTTATAATATTATATCTAGTAGACACCATCACATGAACAGTTCATTCAGCTACCCTTGCCATTATAGCACTAATGCTATTTGCTCTTTCTTTAGCTTCATCCACTAGCAAATCCTGCAAAACAGATACCAGGGGCAAAACCGGAATTTTAAATACAATCAACACCACTGTCCTATGGAAGAATTCTTACTTGTGCATCTATAATACGGTGAATCGCCTTCTTGCTTGACTCCTGAAGTTCACCAGCAATTAAAATCTCATCCAGTATATAATAAGCCTGCAAAGTATCCACAAATTCCACATCAGCATGGTTGTACTTGTACACGTGGCAGATGACATGGATGATGTCATACCTTATGGAAATGGAAGATCAGGTCTAGCTCACAAACCTGACAAACAAATGTTCAGAAACAAAGTTAAACTTCCAAATGACTTTTTAGTCCCTGAGTAGAGTACAGCTGCTTTTTGCATTTTTGGTCCCAAAAATGTTACAAAAACATCAAATAAGGACCAAAAGTGAAAAAAAGAAAAAAGCTACACAGAAGGACCAAAAATGTAATTTAGTATATTTGTTAGGGTTTAAATGGGTTACACTTCCAAAGTAACGATCAAGAGTCTCGACAAAATATTGAATAATTTCAAGGATCTCCAGTTCGTTGTCTTGTTGGTTAATACACATACAAAAGTAGAGGCTGGCATACCTGAGAAAGTGGGATGTAATTAATTAGTTACATAGAGAAAAATAAAAATAAAAATAAATAAATAAATAAATAGTACCTCTTGTAAACAACTTTAAATCCCTTCCATTCAACAAAGTTACAAAGCTTGGGTCCTCGTGTTAGAATCATCCCACTAAGTTCTCGTATTACCTTTAAATAACAACGTACTTTCATCTATTCAGCTTATATGCATAAATATACTACTTCCAATTTATTTGTTCTTATTTACACATGGTAATTCAAAAATTCTAATTTTCAATGTTTTTGTTATTATTCAGAACATACCTTACTTCGTTCTTTCTGGGAATAAGGTGAATACCACTTTGTCAACCTAACTTTTCCTTGTCGGCTTAATAAGAGAACAAAATGAATCTGCAAGAAAGAAAATAAAATGTTATTATCTGTAGTCATAATTATCTTACTAGGTTGTATGACATGGGTTGATTAAAAAATATCAAGTAGGAAGTAGTAAACATTGAAGATTTCTAAAAATGAGAGGGTGTTTGTTTCAGCTTTACCTAAATTTGAGACATTTGGGGGATTAGCGGGATTTTATAAATAAAAATAGATGACAATGCCACAGTGGTGATTAATAAAGAAGTGGAAGGGTAATCTTGATGTATAAATCACCTAATAATGATATTGTGATACTAGAAATCAGGTGGGCAATTAATTATATATAATCTAAGTATTGATCTAAGAAATTCATCAAGTTCTTAGGTAGTTTTGCCATGTTTATGATTAATGATATTATGGGTATCCTAATCTTCGACATGCGTAATTAGGATCATCATCATCATATATAACTGTATATATATCAATTGCTGTATAACTAAACATCATATAAAACCAGAATAACATTTGCTCAGCTTGCAAATACCTATGGTATAACATGATCGATCTAACTCAACCCAAGAATTTGATATATTCAACATTTTAATATATTCAGACAAGTTAATAGATGTATGACATTGATCACTGAATCCCCAATTCTACAGACTGCTATGTAATGTAACTAGAGATGATAGAAAAAATGGAGCTCTCACCATGCTTAAATACAATTGATAGAAGCTTCACGTCTACTGACCAGATCCGAGCGAATGTACTAAGGATGTGAAATAAACAACATCATATTAAACAAAATCAATCAGGACTTGTATACAATCCCTATTCACGTTGATGCTCGATTAGAAATAGGAAAGCGTACAACGTCGCACAATCAGTAAATTTTCCCTTTCAAAATCAGATCAAAATATTCATATGAATGCGAATCGGATTGAAAACAGCAAAGCATGATTACAACTCCAATTTTGATATAATCGACTGATGAGGATTCATATGCAGAGAACACACCTGAAAGTAAAATGAACTGGATCTGCTTTGATCGTCGCCGGTGAAACAAAGAGCACAACTCCGGTCTCCCGGTGAAACCTTTTCGTTTTGTTTGTCACTAATCGGTTTTTCTATCGCCTACTAGTTTTTTTATGGATTTTGAGGTTGTTTGGGATTATGTAATTTTTATAAAATTGATTTAATTATGACAAGAAAAATGTCTCCCCACAAACTTTAAAAATTAAAAAAACGAAAATAGTGATTGCACTGGGTCACAGCCCAGAAGCCATACAACGTGACTTGAACAACCAACTATCCAACCCAAGTACGATCTTCTTTCTTTGTGGGGCCCATTTTAGCCTATCAAATAACAGGGGTGCAAACGAGCAAAGCTACTCGCGAGCTACTCGAGATCGGATCGTTAAAAGCTCGACTCGAAACCGATTTTAAACGAGCTCGAGCTTAATATTAAGCTTGTTTATTAAACGAGCTCGAGCTCAAGCCTATGTCACAAAGATCGATTAGGCTCGCGAGCCTAAACGAGCCTTTATATAATATCATTTATTATTATTCATATATACTAAAATAAAAATATATTAGGGGAATTATGAATTCCGGGTATTAGTAAACGAGCTCGAGTCGAGCTTAAGCTTATTTAGGCACGCCCGATAAAAACAAGTCGAGCCCGAGCCCGAGCCGAGCTTGTATAACTCTTTACGAGCTCGAGCGGAGCTCAGTAAAAGAAAGCTCGATTCGAGCCGAGCTCGAGCTCGAGCCTCATATAACTTAAACGAGCCCGAGCCGAGCCTGACCAGGCTCGGGCTCGGCTCGGCTCGTTTGCACCCCTAGTAATAAGTAATAGTAGCACTGCGATTTACAAGAAAATAATGTGCTAATGGAATAGGGTACGAGGTCCAAGAAAGCATCGTAGGTTCTACTGTTCTTAAACCCTCTCCCTCGCTAACTTCTTCCATTGCTCGATTGGTATCAAACAGGTGCATTATATTATTTCTCAACGATGTGTAATTTTAATTCCATCAATTCTAAGCGTTAACTCTATATGTATGTGTTTTTAATTTTTATACGTATATAACTCATGTATCTTATGTCATGTGGAAGTTGTCTTGAATGTTTATCGATCTCTTTTCTGGAAGTGTAGGAAAGGAATGGGTAAGACAAGGAGTATGCTTAGAAAAAAGAAGTATGACGAGGCACGTAGCAGGATTATAATTAATGGTGGTGTGGGATCTTGGTCAGATCTTAATCATGATATACTTTTCTTAGTTATGATGAAGCTTGAATTCGTTGATTTCATTGCATTTAGTGGAGTTTGCAATTCATGGAGATCATTTGCAGTCTCTAACAGGAACAGTTTTATGGTGTCCATACCACCCATGCCCATATCTATATCTAACTCTACCACCGATGCTAATGAGAAACAGTACTGCCTAAAGGACTCTCAAGGAAGAAAGATGAAAACCATTGTTCCTCATTCTGCTAAGAGGTCGTGTATTGGAGTAACATGTGGTTACTTGATTTTGTCGGGTGTGGAAACCAAAGACTTCTGGCTTGTGAATCTTATCACAAGGCATGAACTTCATTTCCCTGATGTGCCCAATGAATACTTTTATTGCCATCGAGATGCCAAGGGTATCCTTGTGTTTTCACCTTCAATATCCGAGTGGGTGTTTCTTGTGTTTACCGGATGTTTTTTTTGGAAAATATTTGTTTCCATAGCAGGAAAGCGAGAATGGACTTGTGTATCCTCCCCTTTCAGTATTGATGATTTAGTTGCTTTCAAAGGAAAGATATATACCTTACATGCCACGGGGATATGTGAAATGAAACTCTATCCTGAGCCTAAATTGGTGTTGCTAGAAACCAAGAATATTCTGAACCTGGATTCCAGATTTATGGAATTTGTGACTTCTGGTGAAAATCTTTATGTGATAGATCGGTTATCTAAACATCCGTACACGATTCTTGAAATAGATCTTGACCAAATGAAATGGGTGTCACCTAAAAAGACATGTGAAGAATATGTCTTCTTTCGTAGCAACACAGACTCTGCTAACCATCGCTCACTATATGACGGGAGATATGTTGTTGAAGATAAAAATGGAAAGGGTGGGTGTCTTTATGCAAACATGTGGTATTTCTTCTTTGATTGTTTGAATGTTGATATCATACACGAGTGATGAATTGTTAGCATGTTTATCTTTCTTAGTTTCTTTTCATAACAGACACATATCTTAGAACATCATTGTCATGGTTTTTTAAAACCAATATTGCCGTACCAGCATCTTGGAATTTATTCGGGTAGATGCAACTATCAATTATTTTATATCTTATTATATATTCTATCTTATTTTCGTTTATTCCTAATGTATTGAGTGATGCACATTGGAATGATGTTTAGTTGTGAATGAAGAGCCATTTATTAGACTTTTGGTTTTTCCACAAAGATAACCATGAGATATTGTCTTGGAAGAACCCTAGGATTTTGAGGGATATCCGATAGCTTATCAGGAATCAAATCTGGAATGTTAACACATGTTTTTGATGACATTATTTGTATACCAGCTCAAACAAAAGCTTACACCCAAAAAGGAAATTTGGTTCAATCATCTTGCAGAACATACAACAAGAAGGCAAAAGTGTGAGAACCAATGATCCATGTAGTATGTTTTTCTGCCCAATAGTTGTGGCAAGCTGGCTTCTAAGCCTAATAGGTGTGGTGACATCCCATGCCTCCAATTTTTTCTGTTTTCTGTTGAGAATTTTGTTTAATTATGAGGTTGGCTGTTAATCAATAGTTATTATCTTAACAAAGTTCACACATTAATTTGCCATTTAATGGAATCTTCAGCGTTTTATTCTTTTGTTTTCAAACAGTTCAATGTTTCTATTCTGATTGCAACTCTTGGGGATGACAATTGGATGCATTAAGGTGATCCTTAATCCTTATATTCTTCTAAGAAAACGTATTTGATGATCGATTCTCCAAAAATGTAATTTATCAAACACCATGTAGCAAAGTTTGGTTCATTGGGTTGGGGAAGCATCTATATTAGACGCATGGAAGTTTTCTCATTGGCACTTATAATCTACTTTAGACTATAAGGTAGTAAGTACTAACTATATCGTTGATTATTAAATGTTAATGCTTCTTCACATAGAACCATTGGCAAAAATGTTAGGAGTGGTAGTGTTTGAAGCATTTTGGTTGTTTTAAGAGTTGTTTGAAGCCATTTTGAGAGAAATTGAGAGAGAGTTGTGAGAAATGATAGTAATATTTAAGGTGATTAAATGGGTAGAAAGCATAAAATTACACGATTGGTCATGTGGTTTGCCAAATCAGGCTACAATTATGAAGATGTCTATGCACTTGGTCTATATGGTTTCATTTTTTGTGTGATTGGTTTTTTAACCGGGTAAGTTGTCCATACTACCTTGTTTAATTTAATTTAGACTTTTTTTCATATTTAAAGTAATAAAAGCAATTAAAAAATTAAACTTAAACCCCACCCCACCCCACCATACCCTAACCCTCACCCCCGTCCTACCCAAATCTTCTTTCCTTAGGATGAGCAAAACCGATAAAAACCAATAAACTGAAACTGAAAACCAAAAACCGAACCAAACAGTTCGTTTTGGGTTTAGATTTTCAAAACCGAAAAATTCGGTTTGTATTCAATTTTGGGCTTAAAACCAACCCACTAAAACGAACCGACCCAATGGTTTTAAAACCGAAAGAAGCCGACCTTGTATACATATTATTAATCATTTAATATATTTTTAATGAATGTTATATGTTTTATTAAAACAATAAATATAGAAAAGTTTCAAACCCCTAACCCCGTTGTTCACTAATGCTCCTATCATCACTCTTTCGACCTAACCTCTCACAAGCACCAGCAAGCATGACTGCATCTAGAGGACAAGGAAGATAAAGGCTCTCTTCTCTCGTTTACATACTCTTGAGTCTCGAAGCAAAGGAGACAATGATGCATTGAATTTGTTTCATTTTATTTAGAATTGCTGGAAAATAGGTTTAAACCCAAAACCATCAACCCATGGGTTGAACTTGAAAAACGAACCATGAAACTGAAAACCGAACCCAATGAGTTTTAAAACCCAAAACTTGTCGGTTTGGGTTTGGTTTTACCCCATAACCGACCCATGTTTAGTCCTAATTTTCATTCCTTACATCCCATTTTGCATCAATTGAAGACTACTATATGGCCCCCTTCCATCATCATCAACGTTGAAGACAAAAACCACCATTTACCCCTCACTACCGGCTTGAAGGCGTTGAAGACAAACACCACCAACCATTGCTCACCTTCGTCTTCTCCCCTCAACAGGCACCACTAGATGATCGTCGATAAAACATCAAGGATGAAATATGGAAAACAAGATCAGAATGGTCCGCCACTTAAAACCCCCACATCTTTCTCTCCCTCCTCTCTTCTCTAACCTAACTAACGACCATCGTCAACGAAGATCATTTTATGTATGGGTGCTCATCCCTAGAAACCGAACTCTAAAACCCTTCTCCTTTCTTGGAACGGGTTAATTGAACTCTAAAACCCTTCAAAATCATTCATCGAAGGTGGTAGTGGCTAGTGGTTGGTTATTTGTCGGAGTATTCGTTTGGATGGATCAGTTCGATTCGATCCAATTAGGTAATCCAAATTAATTTCGGTTTTCATAATATTAATCTGAATAGTTCAAAGTAAATTTAAATCTGATCCAATCCAATTCAATTATAATTCAGTTGGATCGGATTTTATAATTCGGTTTTCAAAATCCATAACATTTTAAAACGATATATAATTATGATATTATCTAATTTTTACAGAAGAAGCAAAAAAATTTATTTACTTGTGATTTAAAATTTATAAAGAACTACTAAGAATGTATATTATAGTTTAATATTTAATAGATAAAAAACTTTTGAGAGAAAATACATATTAATGTTTTTAATTAGATGAAACTTTTTGAATTTATTTGAAAAAATAAATTATAAAATTAATAAATAATTATAGATATATGAAAAATAAATAAATAATAAATTGTTATTTGGTTTTTTTGGACTATTTAGTTCTTATTTTATAAACCAAAACTAATCCAAAATAATAATTTGGTTTTGTTGAAAACCAATCCATTAATCCGAATATTCAAACCAAATAGTCCAATCCAAAATGTCTAATTGGACAATTAAGTTGTATCCAAATAGTGAACAACCCTAGTTATTTGAGCAACAAATCCAGGTAGTGGTCGTGGTAGCTGGAGATGGTGGGGGCGGCAGGGTGGAGATGGTGGCAACACGATGGCTAAAGAGATGAATGAGTTTTAGGGTTAGATCAGCCAAGGATAAATCTTATGGTTAATTTGTTTTATTATAATTTTTATGTACTTATTTTAGGAATAATGTTTAGGTTTCATAACACCTTTGGTCCAACTATTTGCATTGTTGCAACATTGATCCCTATTTCAAACTATAGCAATGTTAGTCCCTTTGACTCACGCTCATTAGTTTGATCAACATGTCCTCTTAGTCCCTTTGACTAATGCTCATTAGTTTGATCAACATGTCCTCCTTCATAGACAACAATATTGTGGCATTTGTTGGCATCATTCACAACCTATACTCCTTCAAATGCCACAAAGGCAAAGAAATTGTCAGCCTCTTCATCAATATATACTTAATCTTCATCCGATCATCATTAAGGTAGTTTTCAGTCTAGTACTGCGTACTCATAGGAAATGTCATGTTTTGTGTAAGCTTTAATTTCCTTGTATGTAACAAAGTGAGACATAAAAATGATGTATTCATTGTCCTCTAGCGTTATTAGGCCATTGCCCATATCAACTATGGGCATCAAGAAATAGTGACAAATGATGCAACTTCATCATACTTTAGTTTCCTAATCATGGTATAAACATCTAACATAAAATCATACATGTCAATCACATCGAAGCAGTCAACTTCACCATTAATGAACATTCTTCTAAGGGTGAAGAACCCACATAATGCATCTTTATCATGAAGATGTTAGCATAGTCTGGTTTAGGGAATAATAGAAATTCATACCTAATAAATGACAATCAAAGTAAACAACATACAATGAAAAGTTAAGAACTATGAATCAAAAGGAAACAACATAAAATCAATGTTTAGAACCGAAACCCAATAAAATCATAGCCTAAGAACTAACAAGCAAATGAGAAGAACATAATACATCACATATATTTCACATCAAAATGATAGCATTTACTTCTCATACTCTGACATTTTGCATACATTGTCTACTTGATTTAACTCAATTATCGTTTAGGGTCCAATGGTGACAGATGATCGAGTGTTGATGTACTCACAACGGTAGAAGAAATAGAGAGACTATTGGCAAAAGTACCAAAATACTATCATGTGCATGGCACATGAGGGTTCTTGATGAAAGAAAACTAACGGCCGTTAGTCCAAGGGATTAACCTTGCTAATATAGTTTCACATAAGGACCAATGTTGCAACAATGTAGATAGTTGGACCAAAGGTGTTGTGAAACCTAAACGTTGGAAACCAAAGATGTAATTTACTCTTGTAATTAAGATAATCATCTTTCCGGTTGTTTAGTTTATGTTATGGATTATTGAATTTTATAGCATTTGTGATAAATCTAAAAGAAAAAAAATTATTCTTGAGTGTATATATGTTCTTGAATAAGCCTGGAAATGCTCTTACAATAGTTCAAACAGGGAGTTGGTCACTAGACAAACGCAACAACATTAATAATAGCATACAACTTATTTTATTGAAATTCATGTTCAACCACATTTATCCATACAAAGACACAAAGCCAAAAGATAACAATGTCACAAATCCTAAATCCTCGTACATATAATACCACTGACAAACACACATACATAAATACATACTTTAAATTCGCAAATATCCAAATAAACACAACAGAAGTGGAAAGGGTCTTAAGTTCTAAGAACTATAAGAACCCTCACCTGATGATGAGCTACTTTCTTGTTGAACTCGCTTCATCTCCTCATATGCCCATTCAAGACCAGGACAGTAATGAAGAGGCGGATTAAATCGGGTATCCTCAATGTTATCAGGTAAGAATGCTCCATTTTCAATTAAAAATCTGATTGCTCTTCTGTTCTTCTCTTTTGCAGCAGTGTGAAGTGGAGTCCCTAATCCATGTGTTCAAGAAAATTACAAGAAAGGATATTAATGCTATTTTTGGATGGGACAAAAAGTTGCAATTTTTTACCCATTGACTTGAGTCTTAAATCACAGACCAATGACAAAAGTGGGCCTAAAGTTGTGTTGAGAATAAGAAGATCGATACTTACAGCCACAAGCACCTTTGGTTCGAGCATCAATATTGGCACCACGATCAAGCAATTCATCCATGACCTTTATGTGACCACCCTTCGCAGCTAGATGGAGAGGGGTGAGCCCATGAGATTTTGGGCCAAGTGCAGCAACATTTGCATCCATTCCTTCATCAAGGAGCCTTTTTACCTGCAACAAGAAATCCCAAAACTTGAAATAATCACCTACAGACACATGAGTGTTCATTCAAACTAACAGAATAAGCAGCTTAATTGTGCTCTCATACTTTCTTGTTAACAGTCTGTTTTCTATTTTAGCATTTGTTGATGTAACAGACAATACCGGACTTGAAACTAGATATTGGAGACAGTATTAATGGCTGCTATTAGTTTAAACAGAAAAACCATGAAGAAGAAGAAGAAGAAAAAGAAAAACTTTTACAGTTTATATCTGTATTCACCTCCTTAAGGTCTCCTTTTCGAGCACCGACGTGAAGATTTGTCCAGCCTCTGTCGTCCCTATCATCACCCCCAGGGCTATTGGAGCGCAAGCTGTTGGAACGTTTGATGTGCCTCCGAATCCGATTACTATTCGAACGCAATAAGTGATCTTGGATCATTGTTGCTTCTTTCAATTATCTTTCGAATATACCAGAATTTGAAGAACTTCGTTGCAGCCAAATAAACTAAATTTAATAGTTTCTTGAAACAGGAAACCCTAGCAGTGTCTAGAAACTGAAAAGACACGATTCGCGGATAATCGTATTTTTTTACATGATTTGAAGTAACTAAACCAGCGAAAAGAGAGAATTAGCGAGAGAAGTGATTAGCCATGTTGTATGGAGCGAAAGGATTCAACCCAGGGCCAAACAAACGGAGATTTCTAAGCTTAATCACGAGCAATGAAAGCGATGATGATGATCGAGTGAGAGAGGTATTAAACATAACTGTTAAATCGCCCAAAGAAAAACCGATTGATGATGAAACGAGAAGTCGTGTATATTAAGCGAGCATAAACCGTAGATAAGAGAAAAACTAAAAGAAACACAGCAGGATTTCGGAAATGTTTGGTGGTTTCATGGATGAATAAAGTATGAAGTTGGATGAGAAGGAATCGAAGATGAACACAAACCCTAGATTTTGCAGAGATTGGATGACTTGCGAGAGAGAGAGAGAGAGAGAGAGAGAGAGGCGTTTGTTTTGCTTGGAATTTGGAAATATACAGTGGTGTAAAGTGTAAACTGTAAAGGTCTTCTACTTGACTACTTGAGGAATATGGGACGCTATCGTTCATCAGACCGGTTTGAAACCGGTTCTTGGGCCTAAGGTTGAAGTCATCTTGAACTAGTTAAGAACCGGTCCAATCTTAACCACCCTGGGCCGGGTTCTCCTCATTTTATTATAATTATATTTTTTTAAATTTAAACAAACACTTTTACAAAATTAAATCCTCAGTCAAATAATTGTTTGTTTTATTTGATTATGAAATACTGTATACAAAGAAAACCACTTTGTAAAACAGGTAATTTGTCGATAAATGTAAAAAGGTGTCATTTTGTGAATAATCCAAAAAATATTGCATCTCTCGAAATTATTTCAATGTACAAAAGTCGTTTAAATTTCCCAAAACCATGATCACCAAATAACCCTGATTTCATTTTTTTTTTTTTTTTTTTTTTTTTGCAAACGAGCACGTTCATTGCCTGGCTTCGATTTTTCTACTTTCAGGTAATTTCCTTGGATTCTTCTTAACCTTTTTGCAAGGATTTCATGGCTTCAATAGATTCAGTTTCGTGATTTATGTGAAGTGAACAAAAAATTTACGATAACAAATGATAGAATTGTCAATGTGTATCCAATTCCAATGAACGTATCAACAGTTAACGACATAATTGAGGGAATTTGAATTGCTTTCGGAATGCAACTATCTAATTATTGCGTTTTCTGTTTTCTTTTGAGAACTTTGTTAATGATGTTGGCTGTTAATCTATAGTTCTTATCTTAACAATGTTCATAAATTAATTTTCCCTTCAATGAAATCTTCAGCGTTTTCTTCTTTTGTTTTGCAACAGTGCACTGCTTCTATTCTGATTGCAACTCTTGGGGATGACAATTGGATGCATTAAGGTGATCCTTAATCCTTATATTCTTCTAAGCGAATGTGTTTAATTATCGATTCTCCAGAAATGTAATTTATCCAACACCTTGTAGCAAAAAGTTTGGTTCAATGGGTTGGGGAAGCATCTACATCAGACGCATGAAAGTTTTCTCATTGGCACTTCTAATCTACTTAGACTATAAGGTACACTAACTATATCATTTCTTCTTCACATAGATGTATATACATCAATGGTAAACCTTTTTCACTGGAATTATATATGTATTGAAGGCATTAAAGCACAGGGAGAAATGGATAAACAGCTCTGAAAGAGCAGGTTTATGGGAGAAAGCTCATGAGCGAAATGCTAAACGTATTGTTAATTTGATTATAGAGCTGGAAGGTTTGTGGGTGAAAATGGGGCAATATTTCTCCGTGCGTGCGGACGGGCTTCCTGGTGCGTACCCACGCCATCTGAAACAGTTACAGGACTCACTTCCTCCTCGCTGCTTAAAAGAGGTATGCCCATTGCCCAAACTATATCTACCTAACACACATTAAATATTGTCTCTTTACATGTTAAATACCTCAGTCTTTATGATTTATTCTTGTTTATTCCTGACAGTTGTTTCATAATCAAAATAATTACATTATGTAAAAACCTCATTACTCAGGTTCAGAAAACTATACAGAAGGAGATGGGGAAATCAATAAATGATATATTTACAACTTTTGTTGAGAAACCCCTTGCAACAGCATCAGTAAGATCCTTCAAAAAAAAAAAAATCATTACCTTTATTACCCTTCTCCTGATTACATTATCAACCTAATGATAACCTGATGTTTCATAAATAATTAATTTATATACAGATAGCACAAGTTCATCGCGCAACACTACGTGATGGGAAAGAGGTGGTTGTTAAAGTTCAACATGAAGGCATCAAGACAATAATCTTGGAGGTTGGTTATTCATTCTCTAGCCATGGGCATTTTAGTCTTTTACATAAAAGTACCAAACTTTCTATCACCTATAATACTTTTATACAGGATTTGAAAAATGCTAAGTCAGTAGTAGAGTGGATAGTTTGGGCAGAACCAAAGTTTAATTTCAACCCTGTTATAGATGAATGGTGTAAAGAAGCACCCAAGGAACTAGACTTCAACAGGGAAGCTGGTGTGATAATTTATAATCAAATATCTACTCATGTTCATAACTTCATACGTGTTTATGTTTTCTTGATGATTGATTGTTATGTTTGTAGAAAATACTAGAAAAGTCTCCAGTAATCTTTGCTGTAAAAAAGACTGTTTGGACAAAAAACCTGAGCACCGTGTTAAAGTGCTGATGCCTGAAGTTATTCATGTATACTCTTCATTAATATTTCTTGCATTTAGCTCATTCTTTTTATACCTTTCCCTCATGAAGTTTTTTCAGTTGTTGTTCTTATATAACTTTTGGTGTACTTACTTGCAGTCAACTGAACGAGTCCTCATTCTAGAGTACATGGATGGTGTACGCCTGAACGATTCCCCTTCATTAGATAAACTTGGTGTTGACAAGAAAAATATTGTTGAAGAAATTACACGCGCGTATGCACATCAAATCTTTATTGATGGATTCTTCAATGCTGATCCGCATCCCGGTAATTTTTCTATTTTTTATATTTTATTAAACATTTTGTTCTTTTCAAATACATTTTGCAATTTGTGGCTGTGTTTTTACAGGTAATTTCCTTGTGACCAAGTCAAGTCCACATCATCCAATTCTACTTGATTTTGGATTTACAAAATTGCTTTCTAGCTCCATGAAACATGCTGTAGCAAAAATGTTTCTGGCATCTGCTGAGGTTCGTACATTCCTTTCTTATATAGGGAGTTATGAGCTTAATGGGTTAAGCACTTAATTTGGACAACTATATATGGTTGTTTCTTTTTTACTTAATCTGTACAAAATGACTTAATGTGTTAAGCCAAAAAAAAATCTGGTCATTTAGTCTCATTATGACGGTTTATTCATTCTAAAATTGATGAACATTGTTAAAATCGATGAGTATTATGAAAACTGTTTATTAGAATGTAAGAGTAAAATGATCATTTAGTCTCATTCTGACAGCTTATTCATTTTAAAAAATAAACAGATCTTATATCGTTATACATTTAACCACTTTACCTGTATAAAGTCTGGGTATTAAGTATTAATAAATACTTGTCTATGTCGGGTTCACTTTCATCTTTGATTATAAATGATTCACATGGTAATTTTAAGACTTTAGCTATTTTCCATGTCTGTTTATTTTATCCTTTTTGGAGAAACTAATGAAGCTATCTCCAGCTTGATACTTTTACAGGTGAAATTATATTGTTCTTGCGTGTGCTTAATTTGCTTGCAGGTGTCTCACAAATCCTTCAATACTTTACCTTATTATGATACAATAATTAAAAATTGCATTATTTTACATGGTTTTACTTTTCAGGGCTTTCTGCAGCATTGAATGTGAGTGTTAGCTATTATAGAATCATTAGACCCTTTGCTGAATCTGCTCTTGACTGGTTTGTTTTTTTTTTTAAATATAATTAATAAATTCAGTTTCTATTATCTCATTCTCTTATTGGGTAAATTGTTTTCAGTGACCCACATGAGAAAAAAGTAGATAAAGCAGAATGGATATGTGACACCCCTGTTAATTCTCAAGTAGAAAAGAAACTGAGGGCTTTATTAGTTAAACTCGGGAATGCGGATAAAATACTTGGAATTCAGGTATATATGTTTGTCTCTTTGTTATATATGTATGTATGCATGCATTGAATATTAATATTAATATTAATATTTGACTGATACTCTGATTGTTAGTTATTTTCTGTTAGGTTTGTGCCTACAAAGATGGAGAAGTGATAATTGATACAGCTGCAGGGGTACTTGGAAATTATGATCCTTCTCCTGTTCAACCTGATACCTTATTTCCTGTTTTCTCAGTAACAAAGGGGGTTACAGCTGGAATGTTACACTGGCTTGTAGATAAAGGGTATATTGTGTTATTACTTAATTAAGTTGACTATGGATTTCTCTTTCATTTTTTGGTACTTCTATTTCTATTACATGGATGCAGGAAAGTGGGACTGGAGGATAATGTTGTAGACATCTGGCCAGATTTCAGTTCAAACAGAAAAGAATCAATAAAAGTAGTTTGTGATTCTTAGTAACCATAACAGCTATAATCACTTACTTGTAGAGATAAACAAATTATTTTTTGTATTCATTTTTCAGGTTCATCATGTACTGAATCATACATCTGGAATGCAAAATGCTCTGGCCAGCCTTGTGCAAGATAATCCAATGGTGTTATGCAATTGGGATGAATGCTTGAAACGCATTGCCATGGCAGAAGCAGAATCAGAACCTGGTCAAGATCAGCAATATCATTACCTATCTTATGGTTGGCTTTGTGGTGGCATCATTGAGGTTGTATCACATATATTCATTCGATTCACCTTCTTCTTCTTCTTCTTCAATGATTCGATTCTCTCCCTTGAATCTACAGCATGCATCTAATAAAAAGTTTCAAGATATCCTTCAAGAAGCTTTCATTAATCCGCTCAACATTCAAGGCGAACTTTACATCGGAATCCCTCCAGGCATGAATTCAATCCATTTCCCCAATTCTCTCTAAACCCTAGTTCATATCGTTTCTTATAATGATGGTAATTAATCAGGTGTGGAATCACGACTTGCGACACTAACCCTAGATACAAACGATCTGAATAGATTTGCAGAAATCGATAGCCCTACCTCGAGCTCAAGCCCGACCTCTCTCTCTAGTTCCAGTTCTTCCTCCATATTCCAGCTCGATGTCCTCTCCGGTTTAGTTCCGTTATTCAATACGCTCAATGTCCGCCGTGCGATATTACCTGCCGCCAACGGCCACTGCTCAGCTCGTGCACTCGCCCGCTACTACGCCGCCCTTGTCGACGGCGGTGTTGTCCCACCGCCTCATTCCTCCTCATCGCAACCACCATTAGGAATCCACCCTCAGCTTCCCGGATCTATTTCCATAGCAATTGCCGATAAAAAGAAAGGTGGAAAAAAGAAAAAGCCAAAGAAGGAACCAAAGTGTTCCGGATCCAATTGTACGATAAATCCTGAAAACCCTAGTTGCAGCGACGATGTTGACGGGGTTCATAAAATTTTCAGCAATCAAAAAGCGAAAATCCATGATTCAATTTTGGGGATTGGTGAGTATGAGAAATTGGTTTTTCCAGATGGGAAATTTGGGCTTGGATTCAAGAGGGAATACACGAGAGATGGGATTCTGATCGGATTTGGGCATGCGGGGTTGGGTGGATCGACGGCGTATTGCGATATAAGCAACAGGTTTGCCATTTCTGTGACTCTAAACAAGTTGTCGTTTGGGTCTGTGACTAAAGACATAATTCAGTTGGTGTGCTCGGAGTTGAACATTCCGGTACCGGAGGAATATGCAGAGTGTAGCTTCACGTCCATCAATTGAAGGATAAAATAGGTACTTCGCTTCATGTCCATATAACTTGGGCATCGATCGATCCAAATTTTAAATTTAGGGGTTCCAATAAAGAGATGACTAGAAGAAGTGTGCGACGTAGTTTTGAAAGAGTTTTGTTTAGTGTGATCACCAAAGGCGAGCCATTCTATCAAATCTAGCAGTATCGGGAACCACAGTAGGCTATATAAGAATTGTTGATAGTTTGTCTATTTAATTTGTGTGTCGTAGTAAAAGGATGATTCATTGGCCATGATATGTTAATCTAATTATGTTAATGTGGAATATAGAGCTTCTTCAACCAGTGTCGATGCTTGCTTGGTACAAATTAAATTATTTTCTGAATCTTAACTAAAAACAATGTGATAGGCCTACATCAATTAATTAAAGTTATACTACTATCTAAGGTATGTTTGATGTTAAAAAGGAACTAATTAGTTGGTAGGGGTAGGACATGCTACCCCTCATTCTTTTCCGACATATGTTAAAATTCTGAGAAATTAAATATTTTCTTACATTTTCATCCTACCAATCCTCCTACTCATTTAAACGATGACATGTGTCCTATTAGTATCCTAAAATATCATTAAATCTTATTAAATGAGTATTAAATATTACATATGTCACCATTTCATTAGTTAGGAGGATATGTATGAACAAAAAATAGGATAATATTTAATTTCTTTAAAATTCTGGATTATTATAGTTTTATATTCATACAGTGCACTGCTAAATTAAATGGTTCTTCTATCTTAAATAAATATGCTAAATTAAATGATTTTCTTATCTTAAAGAAAAAGCCCAAAATTCTAAACTACTTCCAAATAATTAATGGGCCACTAAATGAAGGGAGTATCCCAAATGTGTACACAAAACTAATAATATTTCAACAAAGCAAAGGGAAAAAAGGAAAATTGTTTTCTTTCTCATGCCCCTTGCTTCAACACAAGACATATACAACACAAATGAGCTTGGTATTTTGGTTTTTTCTACCGGTCACTGCCGCAATCATTGAAATATGTTTTTTCGCAATTAAGCTTTTATAGATCAACTTGTGTAATAAAATGCGTAATGATTTTATAAACGATGATTTGATTTGTAGTGTAGAAAAAAAAAAAAAAAAAAAAAAAAAAAAAAAAAAAAAAAAAAAAACTTATAGATGCTACGAGTGAATGAGTGATGCAACGCTTTTGAAAAATGAGTAAACCAAGATGTCAACTTTAAAATGTAAGATTTTTGTGCTAATTTATTGTATCTAATTAATCATAATTTTAAAATTTTATCTTATTACCTTTTATCAGGAATTTTTTATGTTACCCTTTGCAAAAGTTTCTGGTTCCGCCACTACGTGGGACCCCGATCCTATATGAGGGGTAGTTGTTAAAAAAATCTAGGGACGGGAGCGGGGGCAAAGTTAATACCCATTTTAATTTCAGGAGCGGGGACGGGGACGGGATAGACAGTCTCGTCCTGAAACTCTCAAGGGGGCCCTGTTAATATATATATATATATATATATATATATATATATATATATATATATATATATAATAACAATGATATTGAGCTTCTAATAATCAACAAAAAATCATGTTTTTTAAGTTGTTAGTATAACGTTTTTAAGATGTAATAATATTTTTGTTTTTAACATGTAAAATTATGTTATAACTAACTATTGTTAACCCAAAAATAGTGTCTTTAAACCCAAAAAACAATATCTTTTAGCCCAATAAAAAAATATCTCAAAATCAATTGGGGCGGAGAAACAAGGACAAGGGTAATCTATGAATTCACGAAATTTCACTCTTTTCCCATGTGGGATGGAATGATTTTCATCCAACCCTAATTCCATAAGGTTCTGGAACATTCCTGATTAACCAACTATCGATTAATGAACATTCAACCATTTAATTAATTAAACTGTTAATTAATTCTCATAATATATTTCCAATTAGTTTCTAATTAATTATTAATAATTAATAAACTAATTTCTCCTTTATTTATTCTACTCAATTTGGGTCTTGAGGGCAACCCAAAAGGACCTTGTTATTATTAGAAATATTACTAATAGTTAATGAACTTGGATACTATTCCAACAGTCTCCTACTTGGACAAATCATCAACTATACGAGGACTAACATTTCTACAATAATCAACAGAGAGTTAGCCATCCAATGCAACTACCGAACTCTTGATCTAATCAAGATTCGGCCCTTAGATAAGTGATCAACTATCCCTTCGTTCTATGATATCTATATGAATTCGAGACATGTATAATGGTCAATCTCAAAAATTCAAGATTATGTTTCCTGATATAGGTTTGTGATGACTGCATCTGACTACTAAACTGAACACATCAATTCTAATCAGGGCTCGGCCAAGCACTTTAGATTTCAACACCAAATCATCGAGGGGCCCATAGATATCGCTTCTCCTATTAAGGCAGAAGGAACAAATAAACTTTGACTACATAGTTTTTATCTATTTCATCATGTCACACATGGACATACCTTTTATAACTACCAGTTACGGTTAGCGTTGGAGTAGTCCAATGCATAACAGAATCACAGAGCAAAACCCCACATGTATCTAGGTTTGAAGAATAGAAGATATTATCGTCTTAGAATTACGCGTGACTGAATCCATGAAGTAATCTCTAAGCGTGGGTTGGTCCAATACTTCAATCTCTATTAAGTACGCATGAGTGTTAGCGCAATCTCTATGCTATGTCCAATAATTATGGACAATCCACTAATACTCATAACAGTCTTGAATCACTACTTACTTCCAAGAGTATGTCCGACTGTGGATGTTTGAGTAAATTAATACTCGGGAAGTGGGTTCCAAACATGCAAAAGTGAGAACGCAGTTATAAGCTAATTGAAATGACTGAAGTCCATCATATATTAAGATCGCCACTTAATAATCGCCAAATCAAATTATAACTTATACCGCTTAAAGTTTTCAGGTTTTAAAACAAACCAAACTATGAGTGTTTAAGCCAATTCACTTGAAAATCTAATGCCTCTTGACTTTGTCTGACTATCAGACTTGGTCAATGACATCAGCTTAGGAATGGATCGACAAGATTATCTTTCGATATGACATATTGACTATGACGTCTTCACATTTGACTCACTATCAAATGTGTTGGTACATACTGAGTATATGTCATGTGAGCTTGTGTGACTTGGGATCCATACTCGAGGTAAGTTCACCCTTAAAGTCACAAAGAGACTTCATAAGGACCATCAAGGATTGAATTTCAACAAAGATGTCACTAATGAATATCTTTCAACCACCTTGTCTTCTTTGCAATTTAACCAACTGCAACATACTCTAAGTATGTTAAATCCACTATGGTGTATTATCTGGTACTCTTCCAAGCTAATATATCACCATTCAGTAAAAGCACGAATTCCGACTGCAAACGGAAACGTCTTTATTAGTATGGAACTTAGCATCAATGTAACTCTTACAATGATCTCTTCCATACTATCAAGATCATATCTTTTGTCCTCCAATGACACTTAAGAATGTTCTTGATCTTGATTCATTGATTCTTGATTCATTGATTCTTGCCAAAATTGAACTAATCCAACTTGTGTTGCACAAGGCATACAAGTCATTAGATGTCGTACATGTCATGGCATGTATGATCGATCCCATAGCAGAAGCATGTGGGACACGAATCATTTGCTTTAACTCAATAGTAGAACTAGGACATTAGCATTGTTCAATGTCATTCCATATTGTAATAAGCCTAAACTCCCTTTCAAGTTTCCTCAACATTCCATGTACTTTAGCTTAATCCAACGAATCACTTTGATCTATCTCCATAGATCCTTATTATGCACATGTCTTGTAACTCCCATGTATATCACAACGAAACAGTTCTCATACCAAGCCAAGCTTTTACACTTGCTAAGTTAGAATATAATTTCCTATGAATCGTACATTATCTATGTACTATACAAGGGTGACTATAGTGCTCCCACTAGCACTGACATATATATGGCTTATCTATGTTTCTCAAAATTCAAACTCCTTAAACTTTTCTCATTGAAACAAAGATTTCAATTACTCCCACTAGCTTTGACATATATATGGCTTATCTTTATTTATCGAAATTCAAACTTCTTGAACTTTCTCATTGAAATAATGATCCTACTTGCGAGATGCTTATTTCGGTCCATAAATGAACTTGTTAAGCTTACACATCCTTCAAAACCTATCTTGGTTTAATTTTGTGTTTGTTCCTGTCCATGATTATCTCTACTTGAAGATCCACTTGCACCTAAGGGTTAAGGTCAAGTGCTAGGTCTACCAAATTTCAACATACACGGACTGAATCCCGCTTTCCATGTCTTCCTTCCATGTTGTAGCCTTTAGGGCCTACCATAGCTTCCGATAGCTGGTATACTCTGATTGCAATCTACCAGTGACTCATATACCTTAGTAATATAAACTCTTATATAACAAGGTCCATGACGTCTTCTATCAGATCTATAAGGAAAAATGGAAACATGTCAGTTTCCTTAATAACTCTTTCAATTCCAAATTGAATGTTATGTCCAACTTTAGGCTCTTCGTTGGTTGACTCCTGAATCTTATCAAGATCAATGTGGCTCCCACTAGCCCTTTTGGAAATCAGCTCCCTCTCTTGGAAGACTGCCCTTTGAGCAGCATACACTTTGTTCTTAGAAGGTTGTTAAACAATTATCCAAAATGCTTGATGAGATCTCCAACGAGATAACACATATTTAATTAAAGTCCTAGATTGTCGAGCGCTTCATGACAAGCATAAGCCTCATAATCGTAGACTTACTTATATGGTAGTGAGGATAGAATCCCACTTCACATATCATAGAGTGTTTCAATATCCTACTTGGTTGTCACAAGACCAAAGGACTTCCTGTAACACTATTCACGGTGCAATCCATGAATTGTTAGCAAACATAGTGCGACTCATCTAGTACAAAATCAATGAACGATTTGTTTCTCTATCCAACTAACACTTCCTAATGGTAGTGTTTTTGGCGAAGATAGATCATGAAACTATTTCACGATCACTTAGATGATCGATAAAGTTTGGACTCAGATTCTCACTATGAGTGTGTCATCCTATTGCCCAATTGATTCTTAACATCGCTATGTGAGAGCTCTGAACACCTGAGAGGTTCCAAACTCACATTCATACGAAGTTGGTCTCACTATGTATCATGGTTGATCTGAACGGTCTATTAGTGAAAACTAATTCCAACAGATATTCACATCACCCAGTGATGTGTTCATCATTTATCTTGATAAACAAGATTCACATTTATCTTAAGACTCGAGGTCGAATGATATCTAAAATCCGATCCAACTAGATATTTGGTAATGCGTTTCTCATTTATGTATCCAAGACTATGATTCCACAAATACATTTCACCCAAACATTTGGATGTATTTGAATAAGTACTTATTATGGTCAATCTGAACGATACATTAGTTGAACTAACATCAACAGATGTTCACAATAATACACCCTATTCAAATGTTCGAATCAATTTTGAACTATTGCTACTATACTAGCTTCATAGATTTCATGACTTTCTTTTAACATGTTAGAAGGCTCCACATTTAAATAAGTCATAACTTTCTTTTAACATTGTCCTTTGATCCTATAAATGTAGCAAGGGCTTGGCATTCATGATCAAATTATATTCTCCATGTTTCAGTCTTCTTACTTCATTTTAGCAACTGCACATTCTTGCAAATGTCAGTTCTTAATCCTTAGTAAAATACTCAAGGTTTAGAGGTAATGTTTTTATGACATTATAAATCTATATAGTTGATTGAATACCAAACATGGAAGAACTAGTTATCTTTTGATCCAATGGAAAGTATCACGGGCTCGTAATCTATGATCCAATTTAACTTCTTCATGTTTCAATCCTTTCACCTAAAATATACATTTGGGCAAGTTTAGTACTTTTCTTGTCATGGAAATGAGCAGCTATCAGAACATGTCTTAGAGTAAGCTTTCCTTTGTCCTAGGTATTAGGGCCTATATTAGGTATACTATTCGCCTTTTAAACCATGGGCAATTGGCTTTCCTTTTCTTGACACTTCTACTGATGATAGTAAAATATGAGTGTTTTGAAGTATGAGTTTCTATGATTTCCATGTTAATTCCAAAAGGAAACCTCAACATGCTACACAACTCCTTCATGGTCATTCCAAGTTATTGATATCAAAATCAAAATCAATTGACTATATATACATGTCAGCTAGTTGATTAACCCTAGTCAACTCCTAACTCAAGGAAATTCCATTTTACTTCAATATATCAATTTTCAATGTACATTTGATAATTGCTCTTTCTAACAATTTAGAATGCAATGTTTGAAGTAACCTAATAAGAACTTTAACAAAGGCATGATCTTTCCTTTCGTTTATGCGAACTATTCCCAAACTACGAAATTGTCAAGATTGATCATCCTCATAGCTAATCCTTTCAAAAGTTTTATAGTAGTAGATTTTAGTGGATAAGGTCTTCGACATCATTGTAACGCCCGTAGATCTGGGCTAATCAATTTAGAAATAATAGGGGTCGAAAATGACTTTTCAACAAAAGGTTATTTAGAATAAATAATCTTAACTAAGCTATAGTATATGTTACAAGGATTACGTACACATAAAGAACACCGAAATCCGAGTTATAACGAAGAAGTTATGACCTGTCGAAGTTTCGCGACAGAACCGGCACGACGCTGAATGATGTAAAAAGTGAATTTACGTTAGAGCGATATTTAGCCTTAGTGATCTAAACGAAAGTTGTAGAGTTCGTTAAACCGTGAGCGTGCATAAAAAGAACGTCCAAATCTGACTTCGTATGAGGAAGTTATGATTTTTCTAAGTTTCGACTTAGCGGTATGCAACCCGAATACTCGATTTGAGATCGAGCGGTTTTTAGCCGAAACAATCTAAATGAGAATCGAAAATCTCGTCATTAGTAGTGCAACGGTAAAAAGACAGACGAAAACGGACGTCGGATGAAGAAGTTATGATTTTATAACGAAGTTTTCCTGTCCCGGCCCACTAAAAATAATATAATAAAAATAAAGTCAAAATTAGCCGACGTAGTCTAAATGAAAGTTGTAGAGCATAATCTCACATTCGTGTGGATATAAAGAACGTCGAAAACGAAGCTCGTATGCGAAAGTTATGAATTTTTGAAGATCGTGGCATGCATACCAAAGCTTATCCGAAGCGTACGCCCAGCGTAACCAAAATTACGCCCAACGTACTCCAAAATTACGCCCAGCGTAATCCTAGACCCAGCAGCCTATAAATAGAACCCGAGTTTAGCCATTTCCCTTGCTAATTTTCTTCCTTTCTCTCTAAGTTTTGCATCGTTTTGCGTGCCAATTATATCCCGAAGCCCCAGTATCATTCCCGAGCCCCGAGCAAGTTCCGAAGCCCCGAGAATCCCGAGAAGTGAGATTCCCGAGCCGAAGCCCTGCCCGCGAGGAGCCCGGTTTTCGTGAAGATCTTCCAGATCTACCGAAGAATACTACTTCTACAAGTCGTAGTGTTGTCCGATCATCTTCTAATCAAGTGAGTGTATAGTCACTTTCATCTAACACATAAATATAAAGTATTAGCTATGAAATACGTGCTATGTGTTAAATATTAATTATCTATTTGAGATGGATTTGGATTTGATGTTTTTATACAAGTGTTAAATGATTTAAATTATGTTTGTATTTATATCTACAAAAATGTTGGGTAGAACATGGGTAGATGGAATAGTTGGTAACGATGCAACTTCATGCCTATTGAGTAAGCCTTGGTGACGATGCGACTTCGTGCCTATTTGATAAACCTTGGTGACGATGTGACTTTGTGCCTTTTGTGTAAACCCAGGTGACTATGAGACGTAGTGCCTATTGTGTAAACCTTGGTGACTATGAGACGTAGTGCCAATTGTAAGAACCCTGGTGACTATGTGACGTAGTGCCTGTTGTATAAACCGTAGTAGCAAATGGACTTTGTGCCAGTTCCTTAGGTAAATCCTTAGGAATGAATGAAGAAAGTATAATCGATTCTTAGGGCAAACCCTTAAGAAATAAAGAAGAAAATGGGGATGGGTTATTGGGTTGATTGTTTGATGATTGAATATAATAAATATATTATTGTGGGTTGAAAATCCTATATGCTCACCAGGCTCCCAAGCCTGACCCACTCAGTTTTCTTTGCATTAAAGGTAATGGCACAAGAGTAAAAGTTGGAGGACTTGACGAGAGATTTTGGATTATAGATCAGTAGTTGTAAAATAACTATTGTAAGGTCTATTTTATATTGTTTATGCTTTTGGTCTGTATCGGAACATGACATCCCGAGGTTTTATTATGTAATAAAAATACCTTCTTTTTGAGAAATATTTTGATAAATGGTTATCATATTTTGTTTTGGGGACAAATTCCGCAACTGCTTTCTTTAAAAGATAACTCTGATTTTAAAACAAAGCATAAACAGATCGGTCTTTTCTGGCCGTGAAATTGGGGATGTCACAATCATTCAATAAAATTCCATTATAGTTTGTTTTACTTATCCTTAGAAAATAATCACCCTAAATTATTTTAGAAGGCTAGGATGTGTAAAGGGATGCCGTAAACACACTATAAAGTTATTTAGGTAGGCAAAACCCTTTGCCAATTTCGATCACCACGGAATTCCTAGATCTTTGAGATTCATTGACTATCAATGGTATGTTAATCTCAGATTATGTTCATCTCAAATTTAATGACGGGGTCGCCGCGGGTCACTCAGCAGATGGTGAGTCGACCATACAAAATTGCATGGTCCCCGGCTTAAGTTACGCTTGAGATTCGCGAGTTCCACATCATTCTCTACCTATACTCTCAAATTGACGTGTCGGTTAACAACACGAGCTCCATCAAAAAGTTATAAAGAGAATGTGCAAATTTTATGGATAATATAAGATTCACATTAAATAGATTGAGAATTAACCTTGCAAAATCACATGGTCCCCGGCTCAAGTTACGCTTGAGATTCGCGAGTTCCATATCATTCTCAACTATATTCTAGATTGATGTGTCAGTTAACCACACGAGCTCCACCAACAGAATATAAAGATAATGTTCAATTTTCATGGATAATATAAACTCACATTCTATTAATAAAACGGGTTTTTGTTTTATACTTGTATTTAGAATACTTTTAGATTGACCATCATCACTATCAAACCCTTTCGGTAACTCCATTCTCAAAATGCGATAGGGCGGTGAGGGTGGTAAGCGCGGAGCATATTAAAAACCGAACTCATTAAGAATCAAAGAGACATCCTTAAACCCTTAGATTAGAACGGGTGAGCCTAGTCACGGTAAGACTGACCATGTCAATATTTAAACACGCGGGGGCGCATGTTGTAACTTTCTTATACATATAATAGACACAATTCTAATATATATATATATATATATATATATATATATATATATATATATATATATATATATATATACAAGGGGTAAATTTAAAACTCTTTAAATTTAATTGTCTATTATTAATTCTAATTAATTGCAGGGACGCAATGTAACAATTAATAAATCATAAGGGTGTAATATTCAAATTTATAAATCTTTATTATAAAAATATGAAATATTTAAATCACTATTCAAATAAGAGATAAATATTCAAATTCAAATAAACACATTTAAATAATATATATCAATTATCAAATAAATATTCAAATTCAAATAAAACGTATTTAAATAACATTTATCCATTATCAAATAAATATTCAAATTCAAATAAACACATTTAAATAATATTTATCAATTTTCCAGATTAAAAAAAAAATTAGGTATTTATCCATGTTTATCAAAGCTACGTATTCGAAAAATGGCAAAAAAATCTGAAACCCTAAATTCTGTTGAGCTCACGTCGTGAATCTCCTAGTTCGCGTTGTTAGCTGCGACTAAGGTTTTAACACATTACAAAATTTTCAATTATTCTTCTTCCATTCAGTTTCAAACAAGTTTTTACAGAAATCATGGATCTAGGGTGAAAGTAACCATGAACCAATGTGTAACACCCAAAAATTTCAAACCAATTTAAACTTTTTATACATATCAAGTTCATCAAAAACATTACAACTTTGTTTTCAAAATATTAGTTATCAGAGTTTTTCCCAGAAACATAAATATATTAGGAGGAGCTGTACGATCACGCCTTCGCCTTGCTGCGATCCTCTAATGTACCTGAAACAATAAACTGAAACTGTAAGCCCGAAAGTTTAGTGGGTTACCCCCAAAATACAGTCCACATAGCAATATCAATATTAGCATATCATATCAATAAAACAGAACAACACGTAACGGGTCCACAACTCTACAGACTGGAATACCCCTGGGCCCACAGTGTGAGTCTAGAATGCCTGTCGAGCCCTCAGCTCACATCTAGATTGCCACCAAGCCCTCAGTATGAGTCTGGAATGCCTATCGGGCCCTCAACTCATATCTGGATTGCCATCGAGCCCTCAGTACGAGTCTGGAATGCCTACCGGGCCCTCAGCTCGTATATGGAATGCTCCAGGGTCCTCAGTATGAGTCTGGAATGCCTACCGGGCCCTCAGCTCATATCTGGCATACTCCTGAGTCCTCAGTATGAGTCTGGAATGTCTACCGGCCCTCAGCTCATATCTGGAATACTCTAGGGTTTGTTGGCTACCGCATGGAGCAGTACAACCTCAACCCAAACCACATAACATATAACATAACTACTGAGCATGCAATAATCATATAACATCATAGGTAGTCCTACAGGTCTACCTAACTAGCATGACCACTAGCATGCAACATTAACTCATACTCAACATTTAACACTACTAGGATAGCATATCCAATGGGCCGTCGTTGGTAGACCCCTTAGTATAGTGAGGATAACTCACCTCGAAGATGTCAGCTCGATAAATAATCAAAGCTCTCCAATCACTTGTCAAACACTCCACCACCTATTACCATAATATGACATGCTCATAAGTCCTTCACCTTATAAGGTGCTCCATAAACCACTAGTCAACCCTGGTCATAGTCAAAGTCCCCAATCAAGGTCAATAGTCCGTGTTGACCTTAACTCGCCGAGTGCACTTGGGTACTCGTCGAGTTCTCTGGAGCACATTCCAACTCGCCGAGTCATCGGAGTGACTCGTCGAGTTCCTTCGAATCCTCGATCAACCCTTAAGGCTACTCATCGAGTTCCCTCCTTGAACTCGACGAACATGCATGCAAACATGTCCTAGTTAAAACTCATCCGACTCGTCGAGTCTCATGGCAATCTTCATCGGACTCGCCGAGTTGTTCTTCCAACTCGTCGAGTTCACGACCATCTTCAAGTGACTCGCCGAGTTCATTTAGTCATTTTATCATGCAAACAACTTTTAAGCCATGACAAGGCCCCAAATTGCAGATCCAACCTCCTTAGGCCTGCTTATCACATAAAGTTGCAAACTTTACGTGCATGCAAGGCTCCAATGTCTCAAAAAGCCCAAATTATGCTTGAAATGGGGTTTTACACATAGGGAGGGGCTCAAACTTGCCAAAACTAATAACTTTATGGTCCCTTAATCCTCAGAGAGTTTAGATCTGAAGTTACAACTTCAGATCTTGGCTTATATGTCACACCCCCAAACCAAGGATGGCGGAAACGTTCGGGGGTGGAGGACTTCATGTATAGCATCACAACAACGAGTATAATAGTGCTCAAAGTAAATACAACCATCATAAATATAATTGAGAAATTTACATCATAGTAAGGTTACATGTTTCAAATCAATTACATTATGATGACTAAATGAACTGTTTGACGATTTATCGTCCCATCCTCAAAATGTTGTTGGTTTTCCTGTTTCACTGATTTCCTGAGAATACAAGTAGTTTTGAAAAAGTGTCAACAATTAAGTTGGTGAGTTCATAAGAGTTTTGTTTGAGAATGAAACCGTTTTCCTTGTAAAAGCAACAAAGTATGTTTCCAGAAAATCCAATATTTTCCTAATTATGTATGAAATGAATGTTTCTATGTTATGCAATAATGAATCCTAGAAAGACCCATAGATTCCTTCTATAATCACTCAGCGTATATAAATTATATAAAAATTGAGTTAAATAAATCGTTGAATATAATGGGTCTGCCCCAGGTCCACAACCTAACAAGGAACAGGAGATAAGGTGGGCCCACCAATTCTAAGTCGATTGTGACTAGATTCTTATATAACTCTAGCATATACACTTAGCAAATATAGCTGAAGTCTAACAATTCTAGATGAAATATAGTTTTAATATCATAAAAACCATTTTGTGTGAGCCTGGTACTTTGTATTTGTACCCCTTTTTTGGTATGAAACCGGTATTTTGTATTTGTACCCCCTTTC
Organism: Lactuca serriola; assembly: GCF_051521515.1. Classification (NCBI taxonomy): domain Eukaryota; kingdom Viridiplantae; phylum Streptophyta; class Magnoliopsida; order Asterales; family Asteraceae; genus Lactuca; species Lactuca serriola. The sequence continues at coordinate 21,618,805 of NC_136413.1, read as the reverse complement.
GTATGAAAACCTGGTACTTTGTATTTGTACCCTTTTTCGTATGAAAAACTTGGTACTTTGTATTTGTACCCCTTTTTGGTATGAAACTGGTACTTTGTATTTGTACCCCTTTTTGGTATGAAACCGGTACTTTGTATTTGTACCCCTTTTCGTATGAAAAACCTGGTACTTTGTATTTGTACCCCCTTTTTGGTATGAAACCGGTACTTTGTATTTGTACCCCTTTTCATATGAAAAACCTGGTACTTTGTATTTGTACCCCTTTTTGGTATGAACCCGGTACTTTGTATTTGTACTCATTTTCGGTATGAAACCGGTACTTTGTATTTGTCCCCTTTTCGTTTAAAAACCTTTTGTAATGAATTCGTAATGTAAATGAATACAAACTATACCTATTATAGTCTATCATAATGTTTGTATTGTATATGCAACCTAACTATACCTATTATAGTTTAGTATGTTTGTTTGTGGTGTATAAGAATCATTTTCTATGTACGTCGAATGTATAGAAAAATATAACTATGTTTATCATGCCTTGTTTTGTACTATTGGTAATGATGGAGGATTCTTAAATTCAGTGAGTATTTTATGTTATACAATTATCCCACAACAAGAAACACATGTAAAATATGAAGTCATTAAAGATTAACACTTTGCTCAACATGTTACAAAGTGTGTTGAAAGTTATAAGTTGTTATCTAGATTTTTGATATTTCTATACTGTTTTAAAAAAATTATAGAAAAATCATACGAAGTCGAAAATTGAATCCGTAAATTCTGAGGGTTCACAAAATGTGTTTAGTTTATCCATAATTTTTATTATGATTTTTGGATGTCTTTAACTTGGGTTAAAATGTCCATATTCACAGACTGGTCCGGATTTGTTCTTGAAATGATAGGTTGTTTTGTAAAAATCACCATAAATCGTAGAAAAATCTCATGGAGATGTGCAAGTAGTCATTTTAAAGGTATAAACCTGAAATATTTTCATCTAATACAGTTTTGAAAACTAAAATGTTTAAGTTGACCAAAACAGTCCGTGAATGGAGTTAAACTTTCTTGATGAAAGTTGTTGGAAAAGTTTAGTTGTGTTCTTGGTGTTTTAACTTGTATTTTCCCCCTTAAAACTTAAGAAAACATGAAAATATAGGGGTAAGAACTCACCTTGAGTGATTTCAGTAGATGGATGATGGAGGAAAGAAATGCTCAACTCAAGAACACTTGGGAGATGCTTGAAGATTTGAAGATCTAACACAAATATGACGATATTTGTGTAAGCAATCTATGATTTGGATGTAGGATAGTAGAATATATAAGTGTAGAAGTAAGATACTTACCAAATGTAGAAGAAAATCTTGGAAACAAGCCTTGAATCTCAAAATCTTAGAGAGAGAGTGAGAGAAAATGAAGTTGTCACTTGGTGGAAAATGGAGTAATGTGAGGAGAGAGGAGGGTTTTTCCAGCTTTTGTTCAACATTATGGCTGAAAAAAGTGGGAAAAGGATAAATATTGAATAGTTATGGGTGAATAGTGACTAGGGGTTGTACTATGAAGGTATGGGGAGGTTGCTTGTGTCATACCCTAAGGCAAAGTCAACACTCCACCCATAAATCTTACCTACTGGATTTTATTCTTAGGCAAGGATTTTCCCCAAAATATAATTAAAATTTGAATATTTGGGGTTTATTATGTTAAAATACGAGTTTGGGTGAAAATCCCGCGTTAAAATCTCGAAAAATGGGCTCAAAACGCTAAAAATATTGAAAACCGGGCAAAAACTGCCAAATTCCGAAATTTGGGCCGAGGATGCGAAGGTTCGGCTCCTTGGGAGCTTGGAACCGAAGGTGAGGCTCGATTCTGCATGGGAACCGAGAGGTCTCACAGGCTGCCCATCAGAAGGGACCGAGAGTGGAGGGGTTCGGCTGCGTAGGTTCGCTCCTCGGACAGAAGCTCAAGCCCTCGGACCGAAGGTGAGAAGAGAAGAGCAAAAGGTCAGGCTCGGTTTGGAATGATTAATGGACCGAAATAGACAGAGCACTCGGTCCATTTCGGTTGAGAGGGTTTCGGTTCTCAGGAGGTTCGGCTCTAAGAGGTTGAGTTCCTAAGAGGAGTTTCGGCTCCTAAGAGGGATTTTCGGCTCCTTAAGGCTGTTTTTCGCGTAGACTTCCGTTTTTGAGCGGTTTTCGACTAAATTTAGAGCCGGGATGCCCCGAGTGATTTTAAGAAGTTGAGAGAGATTTGACATTCTTGGAGAGATTTCTCATACAAAGAGAGATTTAGGAGAGATTCCACATACTTAGAGAGATTTGGGAGAGATTTGACATTCTTGGATAAATTTCTAAACAGAGAGAGATAGAGTAAAAGAGATTGGGAGAGGTTTTGTTTGTGACCTTTTTGAGTGTCCGGCTTCACAACGTAAGGTTCGTAAACCCCGTTAAGCCATGTTTAAGGGTCTTACACACTCCCGATGAGTATGCAACATTGTTTTATCGGTTTGGTTCGTTACTTACTATAGTTTTAAGTTAAGGAAATCTAGATATACAAACTTTTCAAATGATGGTTGATAGACCCTAAGTCGACACTAGTCTCAACAAGGATTTAACACCTACATGTGGCGGTTAGAAGCACGTACCGCTATTCACGGTTGGTTCCGGGGGAGTTTCTCCTGCAGTGATCATAAGCACTCTTCCACCGTCACCAGCATTCCTTGTCTTTGGACAGTCTCTCTTAAAGTGTCCTGCTCTGCACTCGCAACAAGTTGGGCTAGCTCCAATATCGGGGACCTGGTTGATGGGTTGTGCCGGTGCTCTATAGAAACGGATAGTGTGCCCCTTCCTGTTGCAATTCTTACAATGCATCTCCCGGTAAACCCTAATATGATGGAAGTTACACTTGTTGCATTTCGGAAGGGTTCCAGCGTATTGATTTATGGGTGCTGGAGTGGCAGGAGTTGTGGCAGCATAAACAACAACAGTTTGTTGCTTTTTGGTGGAGTCTTGGGCTGGTTGGTCCTTCTTTTTGTTCCAAAACCTCCTTTTGTTGTTTCTCCCTCCATCTTGCTCAGGGGTGGTTGCTACAGTGACATGGCTGGCCCTATGGTCGATGAGTTGTTGTGCCAACTCCTTGGCACTGTCAAAGGTAGTTGGTCTTGAGGCCAACACGTTATCTTGAATTTGGGAGGACAATCCCCAGAGGTATCGCTCAAACTTTTTGTCTTCCGGGGTGACCATAGCGGGACAAAGGAGTGCTAGATCACAGAATCGGGCGGTATAAGTTGCAAGGTCAGAGCCTGTTATTTTGAGATCCCACAGTTCTTGCTCCAGCTTTTGCACTTCGCCTCTTGGGCAATATTCTTTCAGCATCATCTTCTTTAAGCCCTCCCAACTTAACGAGTTAGCCACTGCAAGCGTTAGCGACTTAACGTGGCTTTTACACCAAGTGAGGGCCCGGCCAGAGAAAGTGTAAGCTGCAATTTTGACCTTGCTTGCTTCGGGGCATGCACAAATTTTGAAGACCGATTCGGTCTTCTCGAACCATTGCATCAGTGCGATGACTCCCCCGCTTCCATTGAAAGAATCGGGTTTGCCATTGGTGAAATCCTTAAAGGAAAACTCTCTCGAGCGCCCTTGGCTTTCTTCTTGAGTGGAGTTATTAATGTCAGTCCCTGTTCTTCTGGTATCGTCAGGGCTGATTTGGGACATAGTAGTTGCCACTGCGGCCGTGACCGCAACTTGGAACATGACAAGATCATATTGGGGAGGCGGCGGTGGCGGATTTGTTTGCGTTCTGCCAGTGCGTCAAGCAGACCTACGAGGCGGCATCTTTCTGCTATAGAATTTCAGAGTCGAAATGAGTATAAGTCTTTCAGTAATGGTTATTAGTCCCAACATGAACTCGTCGAGTAGGTTACTTAACCCGCGATCCTTCCCACTGCTACTCGACGAGCAAATCCACCCACTCGTCAAGTAGGGCTTAACCCTAAAACTCGCATTTTGACAATACCTGAGAATTTGGGGCGTTACACAATGGCTCTGATACCACTGTTGAGTTTTCTATGCATCAAATACACTCTAAAACTAGGCAGTAGAAAAATCGAAACAACGATATACCTAAGTGTACATGCATCCTATGGATCTATGGCTTCATGCTAATTACATCAACCCTGGAAAACTAAAACATAGGTAAGAAAACATACCTTATGTAGCCCTTGATCTCCATGCTTGAGATCTTGAACCTCCATGAAGTTGCTTGGATGAAAGGACCCAAACCAGAATCCTTATAATGGTATCACACCCAATGACACCAAAGAGTGGAATAAAAATAACTAGGAGAAGGGTCAATTTCATAAACCCAAAGGGGTTAGAAACCGTCCTCAAGCCAAGGTACAAGGAGGAATGAAATCCCTAAGGCCCTATTTATAGCATTGGATGCCTCCTAGGCTTTAGTACTCCTTCCCATGTAAGATGGAGGCCGAACCATGAAATTTCACTCCTTTCCCATGTGGGATGAAGTGATTTTCATCCAACCCTAATTCCATAAGGTTCTGAAACATTCCTGATTAACCAACTATCGATTAATGAACATTCAACCCTTTAATTAATTAAACTTTAATTAACTCCCATAATATATTTCCAAAATATATTTCCAGTTAGTTTCTAATTAATTATTAACCATAATAATTACTAAACTAATTTCTCCTTTATTTATTCTACTCAATTTGGGTCTTTAGGGCAACCCAAAAGGACCCTGCTATTATTAGAAATATTACCAATAGTTAATGACCTTAGACACTATTCCAACAGATCCCAATGCAAAAAAAAAAATTAGGGACCAAACATGTAATTTTGACCAAACCATAGGGACAATTTCAGTAATTTACTCTATTATTTAATTAATATTGGTCAAAAATTATTGAAGAATTAATTTTGTGGCTAAAAGAGATTAATTGAACTAAGGGGACTAGAATTGCATTTATAAAATAATTGGATTTGGGGTTGTGGATCTCTTGGATTATAGAATGGACGATTTTAAGGTGGAAGCCCACTTAGAAATCATCCAAGGCCTTGTTTTGGAGGGTTCCATTGGACTGCTTAAAGCCTAAGCTATCCAATTAGGGTTTTGACTGAATCCCCAACAACACACCTATATAAAGGACCCCAGGGCTTCATATTTCGGCTACCCCAAGAAACCCTAGAGTTCTAAGAGCCGAAATTGTGCCTCCATTCCCTCACTTCTAGATCATCTTCTTGCCTTGGCGTTTGTAAGCCATTAAGGGTATTACAATTGTGATACTAAGCTCTTGAAGTTAAAGATTCTTGTTACTTGTGAAAGGTAATCATCTAAACTTGTTTTAGTTGTTAATTTTAGATTTTGTATGCTAGATCTAGGGTTTGCAAGCTTTGGATAAATTTGCATGTACAATAGAGAAACCTAAATCCAAAGCTTTAGGGTTTTGCATGTGCACATAGGAATGTTCTTTTGCTCAAAACCCATCATATCATACATGAAATAGTCACACAGACAACTAGCATCCTAATCATCATAAACCATGAGCCGACATTGGTGCCTTCGACCCGCTAAACACAGTGAGAAAACTCACCTCTAGCTGTTGAATCTCTCAAATAAATCTCAGTTTGTTGGTCCGGAAAATCTCTGCGCTAACATCATAAAATAATATCCAATTAATAATTGGATCTCGACTCATAATCAAGAATCTAATATACTTTTCCAATATCCAAGGTAAAAGACCCTTTTACCCTTTTTCTTACTTGGCTTAAAACCAAGGCCCAACCAATTTGCTTAAAGGCCTAAATTCCTAAATGACATCACAAGGCCTACTAAGGCCCAACTTCCAAATTGGGCCCAAAAATCATCATGGACCTAATCCCAAGAAAGCCCATTGTATGTCCATGGCCCAAAATCAGAAGTCCACCGGCCCAACAAGGCCCAAATCCTAAAAGCCCAAAATATGACCCAAACCTGAGGAAGTCAAACCGAAAGTCAATCTGCTGAGTATGCATGGGCGTACTCAGCTCGTACGCTTAGCGTACTCCTTCCGGGGCCAGTACGCATAGCGTACCAGCTAGGTACTCCCAGCGTACTCCCCCGATTACTAACCCAACTCAAAAAGAACTTAATCGATTAAGCCAATAAGCCAAACTTCCATATCCGATCCTAAATGGTGTCTTAATATGTAAAGTTGGCAACTTTACACCCATGCATGACTTAATGGGACCCAACACTCAAAAAAAGAAGCTTAATAAGACTCTTAACACTTGCATGGGCCAATATCTCTCATAAAGATTACATTTTTAAGGACAATGGACCTTAATGGGGCTAAGATCTAACATCTATGACTTCTAGAGTAGATCAAAAGCTCAACTTTAGCTCAAAAGACCCAAAAATGCATAAATGACACCCTAAGTTAGATATAACACATAGAATCATCAAGATGGGAGCTTTTTACCTCAAATGACTTGCTAAGATGAAGATGACCCTGGATCTACAAGCCCAAGCTAGTCCCAAGCAACCACCAAGTGTTCGTCTTCTTCTTTCTTCACTAAAACACCACCAAATCTCACTTTTAAGCTCAAACTCACAAAAGGCACTTAGGGTTTCGTTTTTAGGGTATAGGGTGATGGAGGTTGATCAATAGAATGTCCCAAGGTGGTTTAAGTTGCTTAAATAGGGTGCAAACCCCAAAAATTAGGGTTTTTCCCTACACCACGTACACCCCGCGTACATAGGTGAATCTCACGTGCAAAAAAGAGCTAGGACGCCCCGCGTAACCAAAAAGGTAAAAAATTTGCATTAATGGCTAAAAGGGAAACATACCAAATTACGAATGTTACATAACATTATGTAAATCAGTGCTCGACGGTCTTGGAACATACTTATTCTCACTATATTAGGCTCTTGTAATGATAATCATCACCGTAGAAAACCACAAAAGGCGTTTCTTTTGGGGCGGGTCAGCGGACAAAAACAAAATGTCATGGATAGCCTCGGAGAAAGTTCTCTCCAAAGTTAAGGACGGCGGCCTCAGCATCGGAAGCTTGAAAGCTCAAAATCTTGCGCTCTTAGGAAAGTGGTAGTGGCGTTTCAAATCAAATAAAAAAGAGATGTGGAAAGATGTCATAACAGCCTTATACGGTAATGATGGGGGTTTCAATGCTCCTTCAAATGCCAAGAGAAAAGGTTTTTGCTGGGGTACCATTGAATTTGCACCCCGCATTATCAAACAAAACTTAAATTTTCAAAACTCCTTCATAAATCCCCGCTCAAATCAAAATGATAGGAGGTTATGGAAGCTTGAGCCATCAAGAATATTTACAATAACTTCATTGAGAAACCACATTGACGACTTGCTTCTCCCAAAGACAAACATTTGTTGAAATGGAACTACCCAGTGCCTAGAAAACTAAACATCCTAGCATGGAGAGTATGTCATGGTAGGTTGCCAACAAAAGAAAACCTTAGCAATTTGGGAATTGGTACCAATATTTTGTGCACCCTCTGCAACCGATAACCAGAATAAGAAGACCATTTATTCACCTTTTGTCCAATTTCATGTGAAGTTTGGGGAAATATTGGACTATGGTGGCACTCATTTCCATCTGGTTTCTAGTCGTTCTCATAACTACTACATTGCAAGAATAGTTTGACATCTAACAAAGACCTAGGATTGATCCGAGAAGCTATAACTTTGGTTTTTATTTGGATCATCTGGAAATTCATGAACAAGTTAGCTCGCTCTATTAAACTCATCTCATCTTCAAGTCTTGCAAATAAAGTCCAAATCATATCCTATCTTTTGATCAATTCTAGACAAAAAAAAGTAGAAAACTTAGTTGGTTAGAGTGGTGTTGTAACCCAATCCTTGAAAGTAAGATCATAGGGTGGGGGTGGGGTGGTTTTATTTTTCATTCTTCTAAAAGTCTTGATGTCTTGGTGGTATGCATTTTCCGTGTGTTCTTTCCCAGCTGGTTTTCTATAATATATGTGTTTTTCTGTTAAAAAAAAAGTATATTGATTTGATCCAAACATGTAACTTGATAAAAGGCCTAAAACAAGCAAAAGTGCAAGGTAGATGCTTGCTTCACTTCCCCATTTTCCGTTGCACGATTTTTTTTTTCTATAATAGTTTTATTCTTCAATTTTTTTTTTTTTTTTTTTTTTTTTTTGAATCTCAATTTTATACATTTTTTTTTCATCAAATCCCACTGGTTTATGTTTTTTTCTAGCCTGACACAAATTTGTTACCATGTAAACTCTAATAATAATAATAATAATGAACTCATACAGAGGAGAGTATGCAACAACTGAAAGGCCATAAACCTAAATGGTGTTGTTCATGTACTATGTTTAGCATGGATTAGATTGAATCTGTAAGTCTGTAACTTGTAACTAATATCAATGGGACAAAAAAAAAATAGATCTTTTAAAATGCTCTCTTCATCATTATCATCAAAAACAACACTAGAAAGTTTGTCCAATCACATCCAAATGTTCAAACATAATCTCACAATCCAATCTTTAATCATAATAAGAAGTTTCAACATGTTAATTGCAAATCTGTGTCACAATCAACACTAAAAAAATGCCAACTCGAACCATGAAAGGCTCGAAAATAATCATCTGAGAGAGTTTTAATCTCAAACTCTTTAGTGAATTCTTGTATTGCAAGTAAATGTTTTCTCGATTCATCTAAAGCTTGGTTCTTAGACACCAATCGATGATGCTCATATTTCTCAAAACTGTTTCCAAGTAATATGATTTTGTTTAACAAATCATGTCTCCAATTGGTTTTCAGTAAATTATCATATAACTCAACTTCACAATGTGGCATGAAAAATAAAATCGGGTCAACCGCTTCTCTCCTACCATGTTCATTGACCAAAAGAACACGACAACCGAGCTCCACCATGACCTTTGACTCGGTCAAAGAAATAATCGGATCAAAAACTTCCATTTCTCCAATCCAATCAAGTTTTCTTTTCATCAAAATTGCAAGACTAAGTTGCAATCGAGGTGATTCAAATGATTCGATGCTTCCAATTCCATATATCACCATTTTTACTTTGGATTGTGATTGTGTAAGTTTTAGAAAATGTTGAGAAGCTTCAGGGGTGTGGATTTGATCGAGAAAAGCATTGAAGAATTGGGATTTTTCAAGTTTTTCAATTGAGATTTTCATCTTGTTCATCAAGTGGAGTTCTTTTTCTAGAGTTGTTTCGATGTCTGTTGGGGCCCACTGTGTTTGTTGTTGCTCTTGTTGTTGTTTTGAGGGTTTAAGTTTTGGAAATTTTCGTTTGGGATTGGTGCGTTTTCGCAAAACAATTGTCCAGTCATCATCTTCTGCTGTTTTATGATGCTCACATTTCAAGGTTTCTGCAGATGCAGCCATTGTAATCAAGAAAACCAGAAAATAATCTGCAACAAGAAGATGAAGATCAGACCTTGGTCAAAGGTGAATACAGTTGCATGTTCCAAGATTTCACTCAAGCATTTTATCAAACACTTGGGTTGCATCGAAAACTATCAAAGACAAACTTGTTCAGTTGACAAATTATATGAAGCTAAATGCGAAAATTGAAACGCTAATAGGAAAAAAAGGGAAATTTTAGTTGCCTCGCGTCTAGAGGTAATATCGATTTGATTTAATCCGGATGGATAATTGGATACACATTGATGCGTTTTTCAAATCAAACAGAGACTTTGTTTTCAACAATCAAGTAAAAATCATCAATAAAAAGCATAAATCGATGAAATATATACAACAAATCCAGGGCTTAAATCGATGAAAGACATACCTTACCGTTAGGGGCGACGGATAGCTAAGTCAGCAACACCGCCCACTCCCTCTCCCTTGACACACGCCCAACTTAAAACGTCTAGATCCACATCTGGACGGCTGCACCTGTATTTAAATGTTATTTTTATATATGTTTTTTTGTTTATTTATATGGTTTAAAACAAAATAAAAAATACGTATTTATGTTTTTTATAAAATGATAATTTTTTTTAACATTCTTAAAAATATTTTTTATGTTTTTAGAAATATAAATATACTTTTACATATTTTTACGTTTTTAGAAGTATAAAGACAACGTTTAGAAGTATAAATATGTATTTTTAGTTCTTTAGAAATATAAATACTTGTTTTTATGTTTTTAAGAAGCAAAAAATATATTTTTACTTCTTTAAAAATATAAATATGTTTTTAAAAGTATAGATATGTATTTATATTCTTCCTGCTTCTAAAAAAACGCATTTATCTTTTCTTTAAAACTTAAAATATGTATTTATATTTTTACAAATATGTTTATATTTCTAAAAAATATAAATATATATTTACACTTCTAAAAACATATTTATACTTCTAGGGACATAAAATATGTATTTATATTTCTAAAAACATAAAAAATATATAAATATATATTTATACTTCTAAAAACTAAAAACGTAAAAATGAGTTTTTAAGAAAATTAGTTTTCACCATTTTAAAAATACATATTTCATGTTTTTTAGAATTAGGAATATTTTCTTACCTGTTCTTGAAGTATAAAAATGTTTTAAACATATAAATAGTAAAATACATATACAAAGAAATACCATTTAAAAAAACATAATAAGATGTTTTACTAAATAGTTATTTATATATTAATACATATAATATGGAGAAAAAACTTACTTATGGTAAAAAATGTAAAAGAATTGTAGATTTAAGGTTTTTGTTGCGAAATTTATTTCATGAAAAACTATAAACTTATAATAACATGTCATAAGGATAATAATAGAAAAAACCTAGAAAACTTATGATTTTAACACACATACAAACGATTTAGGATAAAAGCAGGCATTCCAAGGTCTAATGGCGGAACTAGGAGTTTTAATACGGGGGTACAAGCATAATCGAAATTTAAAATAGCATTCGAACCCATCAAACCATGAGTGAAAGCATGAAGCCTCTTGGAATGTTTATTTTTAACAAAAATTATTGAATTGATGATGAAATATCGATCTCACTGTTGTCTCTAGACTCTCGGCAACAACCCCTTTTATTCTTGAAAAAATGGTAAACAACAAGATTTAATGTTTCGAGATGGGGGTGCAAGATAGTTTAGCGTGCTTACATATAGAAAATTAATATGTAATGTTTAATATATATAAATTTTATTTTGGGGATGTAGCTGTACCCCTAATGCCCCATCTAGCTCCGCCACTGCCAAGGTCATTGGTATGTAAGATTAATATTTACAGCACAACATACCATTTTTTGTAACCAAAACACCTAACGTAAAAGATGTATAGATCTTCATAACTCAGAAACATAAAAACTTAAAATTTTTCTTTCATTTTTTTTTTTCCATTTCCTTCGAATTCGGGAACATGGAATAAGAAAAATTTGTCCCTCCTTTATTCCTGTCAATATTTTCTTTCCCTTTTGTTTATTGGATTAAAAAAATAAAAAAATAAACTCGAGAACAATGCGTAACGCTATTCAATAAGAGATAGCGTTGTCAAAGACAAAACAAAAAACTCAAAGATTGCACGAATTGTTTTTAGAGAAGACGTTGCATTGAACAAAATTTATAATACAAAAAAAAAACTTCTCAAAAAAATTACATTACATTAAAAAATTTATGAAACAGTTGTTGGATAATATATCTATTGAACACCCCCAAAGTTTTTGGTTCAAGAATCGTGGATGTCTAGTCCAAGTGATAAAATTTATAACTACAGTAACAATAATAATAATCTAAATGATAATAAAAGATAACAAAATAAAATAAAAAAATCAATTTAAAATAACAATTTTTAAAAAAAAAAAAAATAGAACAAACTTTAATTTTAAAACATATATTATTTTTCAAAATTTTCTTTATTTATTCTTGATCTATTTAATGATTAACTAGATTATAGCACGTGTAAAGCATGCTTACAAAAATAATAAATTTTTTATAGAAAAAATCATTATTAATAATAATTATTTTCAATAAATTATTAATTAAACATGATTTTATAGAATTTTCAATATAAAAATACAATTAATTATCATTAAAAACTGGTTTTAAAAAAATGTTTGGATGCGAAAAACTATTTTTTCAGGAGTAAAATGGTTAAAAAGCTATGATTTTTCAGTTTTTTGAAAATTTTACTTTTTTCCATCCAAAAAACTATTATAAAAAACATTTTTTAAATAATCAAATATTTATTTTTTTAGCTGATTAACATTTTTTAAAAAACAAAAAAGCTAATAATCAAAAACTATCCCAAACACCCACTTAAATTTCTTAAAAAAACGAAGGATGAAAGATATTGACTATCTTTTAATTAATCCCTTGACGGGTAGTACAAACTACAAAGTTGCAGACTTATATCGACGAACACGATGTACGATTTATAATGCTGTGCTCCGCACGTGATTTCATTCGTACTTTCTTCTTTCGCGGCGGATAAACGCAACACGTTATACAGCTCTGAAATTACGACTCTCAGATCGCCTCTTACAACTCTCTTCTTCCCACCTGTCTCCATAATCCCTTCAATTCTCTGATTCCGTAAAGGTACGCGTAATGGATTTTTCGATTTCTGTTCAGTTCTTTCGTAATCTAAAAATTCCGATTAGGGTTAAACAAGGAATCAAAGTTATTGGTTCCCGGGTTTAAGAAATGTATAGAATCGATCAATACATTTTAGTGATCTGGTAATCATTTGTTTCGCAATGCGTTAGGGTTTTTGTAGGGTTTTAGGTACTTTTTCCTTGATTACTCCATCAGCTTGTTCTTGACGATTCACAGAAGATTGGTTAATTGATATTGTTTCGTTAGGAAATGAATACAATTTTGATCATGAACATATTATGTATCTACATGATGTGATTGTAACTTGTAACTTGTAACTAATCTTGATTTGTTCACATATATGTTATGATTCAGGAACTTGGAATCATGAGTGGATTACAGACACAAGACTTCACTTCTACATTAAGATTAACAAAAGCACCAAAAGATGCTACGACAGGACCTGAGTCAAAGCCAAAGAAGAAAATCTGCTGTGCTTGCCCTGACACTAAGAAGCTCAGGGACGAATGTGTTGTGGAGCATGGTGAATCAGCTTGCTCAAAATGGATTGAAGCTCATCGTTTGTGCCTTCGTTCTGAGGGATTTAATGTATGATTTCAAAGCACAGATATCAAATCAGATGAGGATATTCAGGTTTTAGTTTTCATGAACTCATGCATCCTGCAACTCCAGAATAAATGAATTTTGATTGATTACAATACATTATTGAGTTACAAAGGTCAATCCTTTTTTTTAATATGTTTGTTGTTTTGTACACTACTGATTGAATCTTAATAATAAACACAGAGTTCTTGATTACACTATTGAGTTACAAAGCTCAAATCTCAATTTGATATGCTTTGTTGTTTCTCCTTTTTTCTCTCAATTGTGCATGATCGTATTTTTATCTTCTTACCTTTTGATATCACCTTTACTTTTTAGAAAAAAAAAACGGCATCATGGTTGATACCTGAAACATCACAACTTTTCATGAGGGTAAGTGAAAATTGTACAAAAAGGTTAACAATTACATGTTTACCCATATTGATTTTGTTTTACCTGTTGTGAGCATTTTGAAGCAGACCCTAAAGTTGCATCACATTGACCACATGAGATTTGAAACATCCTAGATTCTTAGGCTTACTCATGTTAATGAACATTGAAGTAGTAGTGTGTAGTAACTGCTTCTAAATGGAGCAACGCCAAAGGATATTTTAGGAATATAATAATTTAAAGGTTAATATTCACCTTTTCAGGGGATATAAACAATTTCATCATGTCAAAGTCAAACTAAGATAAATTTCAGAGTTAAAAGACATCCTCTAACCTGCTTCATCCTGCACCAATGGCAAGTAACCATTTAAAGTAGAAAGCTTTACATTTATGAAGATTACACAAGAAAAACATTGGATGATCTTAAACGCATGGTGTGGGAAACAATTTTGGTGTTATTTAATACCAGAATCAATGAAAGTAAAGTCAAACATGAATTTGGGAAAATACAGAGCTGCATTAACCATAGTCGGATCTTGACTATTGCAAAGCTTCATCAAATGCTTCATGTCAAAAATGATGGGGGAAGGAAATACATATATTGATCAAACTAAAGAATCCAGATTATGTAGAGGTAGATTTTGTCACTTTAGCATTTTTACCCAACGCATAATAACATATAAACATCTAAGCATAAGATGGAGTGTAGCAATATAAGTACCCAAGAAATCACACCACGTTATAAAAACTCTACTACCCACCTTTCAAAAGAAACGTTTTTTCATTGATATTTCGGGTTTACTTGTTTAGTCTTTCTAGTTTAAATATTGCTTTGCTGAATCTTTACTTTTAAAAATAGCTTTTGTCAGTTTACTCCGAAACGAAATCACTTTTACCAATATTTACATAGTTCTTCTACTCTTGGGACAAAATAGCCCATGTGGATATGACTCATGTGGATATGATTGTATCACCATGTGCTTCCGTCAACGACCAACTACCAAGAACTCTCACAAGTGGGGATGACATTCATTAAAAGCAAAAAATGGTAAAATATAAGGCAATACCCATTTCGAGTGAGGTCCATACACCCCACTTGGGCCGGAGGCTACCCTCATTTCACCTTTTATTTTTCCTCTATCAGATCAACATCATCTCATTTTCTCTTCACTCTTTAAAACCCAAATGGTCAAACTGGATTTTTTTTTCATAGAGTGTGCAGTGATCGGGATAACATTCCACCCTCACCGTACCTAGGTGTGGTGTTCCTAATACGGTTAAATAGGCATGCCATTAGCACCGCACCTTACAGTGCATGTATATGTATAATACATTGTAACCTTATTCAATACTCAGTCCACTACCGGGTATGAGAGTGATTAGTGTTAATCAATGCCTTATTTCAAATTTATTCTCTAGTTAAATTTATTAATATTCTTATCTATTTCTAAATTGCATTTCTTGATATTAGGATATATGATATAAAAAAAGGAAGATTTATTATATTTTCTTATTCTTCGTTTAAAATAAATGATCTCAAAGGTTGTGTAAATTACTCTCAAATTTTTTCATTTATATTATAGTAATATTCTTTGTTTCTCTCTTCATCTCTAGATTCCAATCTAGTTATCATGTATGTGAATTCGTGAATAACATGCTATTATATAGTCAGTTTTTGGTGAACTGACATTTGATAGAAATGTTTTCTTGTCAAATTTAGTCTTGGGCAAAATTAGTTTGTTTTTCTAAAGAAAAAAAAAACTATGTTCAAAATGTATAATGGAGTTAAAGATCGGATATTACTTCAAAATGTATAATGGACTACAAAATATATAAGTTGAGCTTCTTTTTTAGATAAATATACACCCTTTCAAATATTACTCAAAAACTATACATCTGTCAATCACGAGATTTCAACCCTCAATTTTCTCTGGAGAGAAACTCCTTTTCAAACACCTCTCGTATAAATTGGGCGATTGATAAATTTACATCATTTCTAATAACTTAGTTTTGAAAAATATGCGTATCTTAATATTGTGCAAAAAATACATTCATTCATTGTAAAAAACAACACAAATAGGGGAATGTATATAAAAACGACTATAGTTGGCTAGTTTTACGATTGTAAGCTCTTATATTTTATTTGTTCGTTTGGTATCTTGGACTGGATTGGATGAACAGAGCAAGACCATTTTCGAAAGCATTTGGTATGAATATGATTGAAGTAAAGTTGGATTTTGACCAAGTCAAATGAGACTATTTTATAGAAATTTTGTCCCACCCAAAAGGATGGAACACGCTGGGACAAACTATAATTGACAAAAATACCCTCAGCCTATAATCGCTCCCATTTGTTCATCTTTGATAAGGCCATCACATCTTCTTATTTATCATGTCCCTTGCCTTTTCACCTTCATCAATAGTTCATCAACAATCCACACCATTTTCTCCCATCTATTACTCATTCCATAGGGCTTCAATTTGATAAAGGGATCTATAATGGGGATTTTTACCTCATAAACTACTAAAAGGAAAATGTAATTTCGATCTATTACGCCTAGATCTTGAGTTTTAACAAAGAAAAGGAAAGAAGAGAAAAAAAATAAGGAGAGAAAATAAGAAAAAAGAAGAGAAAAAATTTGTTTTTTGTGTTCCCGGGTTGGAAAGAAGTTGAAGAAAACTTATAATTTTGAAGGAAACTTGTAATTTTGTTCTTTCTCTCAAAATCTTTCCAAACCGGAAGGAATGTTGGGAGGGAAAATGATCATTACATTTCCTTCCACTTCCCTACTTTGATGAAATCGATGAGCACCAATTTCTTTTAATTTATTCTCACTTCCCTCCGTTTCTTTTATTTTCTTTTTTTAAGTTGAACTTTGGAAGTGTGTTAGAAATGTCTAGATAAAAGATTATTTTAGAATTGGATACCGACAACAAAATAATACCATATTGATGTTTTTCAATGATAATTGTTATATAGTAAAAAGTAATAGAAAAACATTATGATAAAACACTTCTAAGAATTAAGGACAATGTGGTATTTTTAATATTTTGCTTTGTACCGTTCTAGTTTTACTAAACATAGTGAAAAAAATATGTTCAGTCCAGTTTAATTTTATCCAATCCAGTTCACTTCAGTATATTGATATCCAACCATACACCAAACGTTACCTTAAAATCATCATATTTCGAAAAAATTGTATTGCGACGAAATAAAATATTATTTTATAGGGAGACACGATATCCATAATTGTTTTTCCTTACAAAATATAATAACTTTAATAAAAGAAATAAAATAATTGTTTAAATCGGAAAGCTATAAAAGATAGTAGTTTTTTTTTTATGTATTTTGAGCTAAAAAATATTATTTTTCACCTTAATATAATAAAATATTCTTCCAACCTTTATACACATTAATTTTTTAATTTTATTTTCTCCTTTAAATATCATGATTTAGGCTTTCATTTTGTCTTTGAGTGTATTTTTCTTTCGATCTTATTTCCAACAATAATGTCTATTATTGAACACTTCATACTTTTAAAATGAGTGGGGTTATAGAGATTCATATGCTTCGAAGATTTCTCATTTTGAGTCAGATTTCTCATTTTGAGTCGAGACTTATTTAAAAAAATATCATTAGTGAACTACTTCACGAGTGTCTTTCTCATTTTTAGCAAAGATATCAAGATTTATTTAAAAAAATATCATTAGTCAACTTTTTATAAGACAAAGTACTTTCAGCATAATTTATTATAAAGATATTCACAAAAGGGATACATAATTTTGAGCCATATGAAAATAATATAACCTTATGTATTTGTGAAAGTGACCAGTATTTTCGAAAAGAGACATTTTCGAATTTCAGTAATATATTATGTCTATTTTTTCGCATTCACAACAAATATTTTTCCTAAAATGTTTATATTCATTATTGAAATGTCTAATATAATCGATTTTTCAATTAAAATTCATTTTTTATGTTTTCATATAGTATTTATTTTTTATTTGTTATGTTTCTTTGTATTTATATTGGATCACTATTTTTTTTTAATTTCAGAGATGAGAAATTAAATATCTTTATATTTTTTGTTTCTACTATATTCTTACATATTTTAGATGATGACAAGTATCATTAAATTTAATTTAAATTTGATTGAGATGTTAAGTTTTACAGTTGTCATCGTCTTAAATAGTTATGAAAAAAATAAAAACAAAAATAAAAAATATGAGGATATTTAATTTTTGTTTATATGAATGTTCTTCTTTTTTCTTTTTTTCTTAAAAAAGAAATACATTGCTTACTTATTATGTTTCTTAAATAAAAATTGATTTATTTTGTTTACTGTTTTCGGATATTATTTTAAAAGGAGAACGCGCAAGAGAATTCATCGAGCCAAGGGCATCCAAAGAGAACGTAAGGTATATACCACGAGTATAAATATTAGGGTTGGCCAAATCGTCTGATCCGTTCCTGTGAAAGAGAAGACGCACAAAACAAAACAAACACAATTGAAAACACAGTGGGTGGGGGGTGTCTCATCTCTATCTCTCTCTCTCATCTAAGAGCCTGAAGTTAGGCCTTTGTCCTCCTGTGGCTACCTTAAGGTTATGCCGTTTGCCCTACACCAGGTACTATTATCATCATATAATCTCCTCTTTCAATTAGATCTCGTCGTTTCTATGTTTTTGTTTCTCTTTGATTGATGTGCTGAACGATATGCGATTGATTTTTAGGTTGAATTATTTGTTTGTTGTTGATTTCATAGAATCGGATCTCAGTTATGATCGATTTTTATTGTTTCGCGTTTGGATCAGGTTAATTTGATTTGGTTTGGATTTCGTTATAGGTATTAGGTATCGTATCCATATTATATTCTGGTGAGCCTGCGTGCTTGACTTTGGTCAAAACTATCGAGTAAAACAGAATTCATCCTATTATCTTCCATAGGTTCATTTTTTTTCTCGACATAAGACTTAAATGTAACTTTCAACATTTTGCCCTTAAGTTATATGTTTACATCTTTCCAATTTTGCAAAAGGTAGACCAAAATCGGTCAGTTATGAGTCTGTATGTGTATATAGTATTGTCTGTTGGTGTGTAAATAGAGCTCTGTTCATATGACAATGAACTCAGTTGATGCTAATTTATGTTTATTTGATTTTTTTCAGCTTGGAAAGGTTTTAATCTCTACTGAAACATGGAGCAAGTGTGCCTTTTGTCAGATTGTTTCCAGAGACAGGTTTTTTCATTCCAGGAAGTGCTCGATTGGCGTTTTCTCATCCTTGGAGGTTTCCATTTTGTTTCCTTCAATTGCACTTAGTGAGCCTACTGTATATGAGCAGTTAAGCAGGCGTAATGCCATTTTAACCTGAAACTGGTGTTTGATATGTCGCTGTACATTTACAAGTAAGCTGATTTACTTTGTTATGTGAGGTGTATGCGATCATTTGTGGAAATAAGTAAGTGATTGTGTGGTGTATTCTGACATCATTCCTTTTCTGTTTTCAACTTGTAGGGCTGAATCTTGCTTGTAAATGCTGCATTATTGTTGGTCTGACCTTAATTTTAGCAACACTTGTCCTTTATTCCCATGGTTCAGTTAGATTTTACAGTAGATATTGGTCAAAGATTTTGCAACTGAATTTAAGTAGAGTAAATGAGATAGCCATTTCAAGTGTCTTATTGTTGGCTACGAGTATTCTGCTTTTATCTATTCCTGGATCAGTGTCAAGATGCCCTGCATTTCTCAACTGTCTTTGCTTCATTTACCTTGTCAATGTCTTCACATCATTGATCGGGTGTCTTTTATAAATAAGGCTGTGAGGAGTGTCCATCAGAAGCATACATGCCTGCTTATGCATGAAGAATGAAGGTGGATACAGCTACAACAGCCAGGCTGGTGGTTCATATTTTATAGTTTCTTCTTTAGTTTTCTAGGTAAAGCGTGTTATTTCTTCTATGTTTGTGTCTCTTCTTCATAAATAAAGCACTACGTGGAGCTGTAATCGTGAAAATGGAAAGGTGAGATGATTTTTCTTTGTACTTCTTTATCAAACTAGATTGTGAAATCATATTGATCATTCAAGGTTTTTCATTTTTTAATCTAGGTATAAGATAATCAAGGAAGTTGGTAATGGGACCTTTGGGGTTGTCTGGAGAGCATTGAACAAACATAATGGTGAAGTGGTAGGTTTCCCTTGATTAAAGAATCTTTCAAAACTAAGTAAATGCATTTATTAAAGTTTATGTATACTGGTGCAGGTTGCTATTAAGAAAATGAAGAGAAAATATTATTCGTGGGAAGAATGCATAAATTTGAGAGAAGTCAAGGTAACAATGTAACAACATTCTTTAGTCATTCCATTGTCATAACTTTAAGCTCAGAAATTGACCTTTTTACCCTTGACAGTCGCTGCGAAAGATGAATCATCCAAATATCGTGAAGCTGAAGGAAGTTATCAGGGAAAATGACATTTTGTACTTTGTTTTTGAATACATGGTATACAGCTTTTTCTTATTGTGTGTTAGCTGTCATTTTCTTTAACATTTGTTTAATAAAATATCATTACATTTCTCTTTCAGGAATGTAGTCTTTACCAACTTATGAAAGACAGAGTGAAGCCTTTTTCAGAAACTGAAATTAGAAACTGGTGCTTCAATGTTTTTCAAGGCCTCGTATACATGCATCAAAATGGCTACTTCCATCGTGATCTTAAGCCAGGTATTTTCTTGAATGAATAGAGTCGCTTTATCATTTATTTTGTGTTGTAAATATTTTCTGGCTTATAATGAAAAGATTTCATGGTGTCAGAGAACTTGCTTGTTTCAAAGGGTGTGATAAAAATAGCTGATTTTGGTCTTGCTCGTGAGATTACATCCCAACCACCATACACCGAGTATGTTTCAACACGCTGGTAAGTCTATGTTCTTTCACACCGGAATAAAAACCATTTTATGAAAAAAGTTTCCTTTAGGGGACCAAAACCAAAGAAACTTGGAAACCACAGGGACCATTTTGCAATTTACTCGTAGAGATGTTGCTTTTCAACTTAATTATTTTAACGGGTTAAACTTAATCTCGAGAACTATACATGACTATTTCTTTTTTACTTAACTTAATGGATAAGCCAAAAACTTTTACCTCTTTTTTTCCTTCTTTACCCATTCTTTTACTAGCTATCTAAACATGGATCATACAGGTATCGGGCCCCAGAGGTGCTTCTCCAGTCACCAACATATGGTCCTGCTGTTGGTAAGTTGATGGATTTTTATAATGATATTTATTTAGATCTTTTACAACTTTTGTGGAATATTAATATATTTTTGTTTTTACTTCAATCACAGATTTGTGGGCAATGGGTGCAATCATGGCTGAATTATTTACTCTTCGCCCACTTTTTCCTGGTTCAAGGTATATGGCCCTTTAAACTATATAAATAAAAATCATGCCATACTCTTAAATCTTAATTAATGGTTTTACATACTAATACTATCTTGTTTTCTTTTATGCAGTGAAGCAGATGAAATTTACAAAATCTGCAGTGTGATAGGCAGCCCAACACAAAGCACATGGCGTGAGGGACTTGAACTAGCAAGTACAATCAATTATCAGTTTCCAGAGGTTAGTTTGTCTTGTTTTAGTTAAAGACTAAATTACATTTTTGGTCCTTACATAATAAGTACAGCTGATTTTTTCAATTTTGGTCCCAAAAAGTCTTCTTTTGCAATTTTGGTCATTATATAAGGCTCTTATAATTTTTTTTTGTCCCTGTTCCAAGTAAAATGACTATAATTGAGACAAAAATCAGCTATACTCGGGGATAAAAAATAGTCAATATACTTGGAACATGGACAAAAAACGCTGTAAATAAGGACCAAAATTGCAAAAATCAGCTATACTCAGGTACCAAAATGTAATTTATCTTTTACAACTATCATGCTTTATATCTTCAAAAATTTATTTATAATCTTGTTTTTGATTTATAATCTAACCAGTACAAATGATCAAATATTAAAATACACATTAAAAAAACGACTCCGACACTTCATTTATGGATTCTATTTTCTTTTGTTTTGTTGAGATAAACATGTAGATGCCTAATTAAATTATTTAGTTCTTTTACATAATCTATTTTCTTTTGTTTGATTAAGATAAACATGCAAACATGCATTGAATTATTAAGTTCTTTTACGTAAACTATTTTCTTTTGTTTTATTAAGATAAACATGCAGATACATAATTAACTGAAGAGCTGATTTTACTTGATCATGCATTAAATTATTAAGTTCTTTTATGTAAAAGAGTTGTTAAAAATGCAATATAAAGTTTTCTCTTGCAATTTTGGTCATTATTTGAAGTTTTTGTAAAGCTTTTGGAGTAAAATGAGTTGCAAAAGTCAACTATAAAAAATCAGTTTATTGAAACAGAGATGTAAATTGGCATTGCAGGTTGGTGGTGTAAATCTTTCTGCATTAATACCATCTGCAAGCAAGGAGGCAGTGAATTTGATTTCTGTAAGTAGTGGTTTTAAATTTACCATTTTGCCCTTTCCAAACTGCCTAATAATAAGCAATCATATTGAACACGTAGGCTCTCTGTTCTTGGGACCCATGCAAGAGGCCAACAGCTGTAGAGGCCCTTCAGCATCCTTTCTTCCAGGTATCCCTGCCATTTCTGACAAATTATAAAATATCATAATCATTAATCAATATTAACAAGAGATGTCTTTTTTTTTTATTTATTTAAAATAATTTGCAGAGCTGTTACTATATTCCCCCGTCTCTTCGCCATAAGCCTGCTTCTACTGCCAGGATGTCTCCATCTGTTGGGGTAAATGGTAGAGGAGGAGGCATGGAGCAGAAATATGGGTATTCTGGTCATTTGTCTAGTGTGAAGCCCGCTGTGCATGTTACTTCTTCTGCAAAAGTACATGCGTCCTTAAACACAGGTATTTTTGTTTTTATTTTTGGAATATTTTAAAATAAAAATAAAAGCTTGATATGTTTGTGTTTTTGTTTGTGTTGGTGATATTATTTATTAATTTTGGTACAGGGGTGCATCATAAAGTGGAAGTGAATAATAATAATAATAATAATAATAATAATAATAATTATGAGGGACCGGGTGGAGTAAAGAAGGAAAAGACCTACAAGAACAGTGCTAGTGCTGCTGCCAGACAACCAAAATATCGACCTCCTCCTGGAAAGTACAATACTACTACTACAGGTAAGAATTGTTACTTTTCTAGAATAAATAAAGTTTCCGAATGACCATTTTACCCTTACATTCCAACCGACAATTTTCATAACTGAGGAGTTGGAGAGCAAATTCCATCCAGATTAACTCAAAAATAAAGAAACATGGATTTAGTAAAAACGAAACAACTCCTTACTGGAAAAACATTGTGTTTTGTGTAGTAGCAGGTGGAGGGGGAGGTGGTGTTTCTGAGACTGGTGACAAGTTGGGACACATGACTATAGTTGGTTCAACCAGAGTGGGTCCCTTTCCTATTCCTAGACAGCATCAGCAACAGCATGCAAAAGGTTGGGTGCGTAATGGGAGATCTGACTTGTTTCCTGGGAGGTCTTATGATAGAGGTTATTGCAGTAAGGTGGCTGGATGAATAACAACTTCAAACTCAAATGCTATTAAGTTTGCTTTATTTTTAATTTTAATCTTAAAATGTGTGTGTGTGTGTGTGTGAATGTTTTCCGTAATTTTATAAATTTGTGTGCTTGTTCTGCTACTTCGACGTACTATCTGTCTTGTTTCTATAAGAATATTATTTGTATTGCTTGCCGTGTTTTTTGCTATCTAAGTTTGTTGACGGATAAAAAAAATATAGGTTAGAGCTAGAGCAAAACATTAAACATTCAACTAACTAATATCAATTGAGATTTTAAAACTTTGATTAATTCATTACTGCAACAATCCATTTAATTAGCAAGCAACTGTGTTATGAATTGTTGCAGCAAATTTGGGATTTTTCAAGTATTGTTGAGTTATGTTATGGTGCGGGTTAGTTGTAATATCAGAACAAATGTAATGGCAAAGCCAAACATGTGGGATTTGGGGAGCCACTGTGAGTGTGAAAATGGCTGGCAATCGGAATTATAATGTTTAAAATATTCTATAAAATTTTAAAAAGAAATTAAATATCATTCTATTTTTATTCTTAATTATCTTCCTATAATGATAAATGGCTTAAAATATAATTAATTTTTTTCTTCTTAATTATCTTTTCTATAATGACAAATGGCTTAAGATATAATTAATTTTATCAAAATATGCCACAAGATAAATAGAAAGAAAATGTTAAGAGGATATTTAATTTCTCAATTTTAAATGCTTGAATTAAACAATTACAAACGAAAGTTAATAAATTTGAACATCTTATCGAACCATAGCATCAAAAGAAGAGAATTAGTCAAGCTCTTGAAAGTTTGTTCTTTTAATTTTTTAAATAAATATCTATTTAATTTGAGGGGAAGAATTTGTTTACCAACTTTATTAATCAGTAAGTTGTATAATATCTATTTTTTTATAAATCAATTAAAAAGTAGTGGGCACTACCGACAACTGTGTCAAGTAATGTATATAATTGAGAATTCCAACAGACTGCTAACTTCTGTTTTCCGAGTGTAAATAAATACAAAATACCAAATAAAATAACCAAAAATACAGATGGACAAAAAAACGAAATAAAATATGGGTGGCTAAGTATAAGAATGCCCAAAACCAGGGCTATACCAACAACACAACACAACACAAGTCTGTTTGAAATGGATGACAAAACAGAAAGAAAAATCTTAGTATATCGTTAGATTGGAGTTTTTAGTAGTAGTATATCCATCCTCGTTGTTGTTAAAGGTATTGAGATTGTATTCTCTCCCGGTTTTGTTCCCACCATTGCTTTGCATGCACTTCCCCAAACTTCTCACGACTACACACATTAACAACAATATATAAAAAAGCAGTCAGCTACTCATCAATCAAGATATGAATGGATGGGATGAGAATGAGAGTACCTGAATCTGACACGCCGAAGCTCACGTGTTCCATCCACCAATTGTCTGATTGTAATATAAACACCAGGCTCATCTTCCTCTATCCACTCCGAATCAACATCACTCGCATTACTAATCGAAACCGACCCCGCCTCATCTCGCGACGATGTCGTGGTCCTCGATGCATCCATGGACATTGACGATGGCCCACCATACACACCACCCCCACCGGGACCCACATTATTATACTGATGGTTCCTCATCGTGTTCATCATCGGGCTGTCCTTCACCGATCCAAGCTTCGAATAACACGAATCCCTCTACACAATATTCATCATATAAAAATTACAGATGAAAATAGATAGACAGACAGATAAACAGATGGATCAGATAGATTACCCCTCCATCCTCGGACCTAGAAGGCGTGTCAAGCGCTTGACAATTGAACCTCTGCACATTGTACAGCTCCATAATTCTATCATAATTCTCTCCCCACCATCTTTGCGCTTGCCATTTGTCAAACATCTCTCGGCTGTTTTTCATTAATTAATAACAAAATATAAAATAAAATTAAAGATTTTCATACAATAGTGAAAAATACAAGGACCATTGTAGTATAATTTGGTCCCCACATTGATTAACGGGACCATATGCATTGCATGTAGACAAGTCACACGGTTTAATTATGGCTAAATCAAAATCAAATAATTGAGAACCCACTTACTTGAATCGAATCCGTTTGAGGTCGTTTCCACCATTAGGCAAGGACACAAATGTAATTTGAACACCAGGCTCCACTTGAGCCATCCATTCTATAGGGTCATCATCCTCATCCAAAACCAAATGACCGGATTGTCGAGGGGGTTCATATCCCCCATCCCAAACTGGAGGGACTGAACTTGAACTTTCAGGTGGTTGTATCGTGTAAGGATATTTGATTCCTTTAGATAATGTGGTGTCATAATCTGTGTAGGCTCTGTAGTTGTACCCTTTGTTCCCTGGCCCTGTGGGTGGCTTTCCCTTTGAAGACCCAGAAACTTTCAACGCCATGTCCTTCATCTGTTTGTTTGTTTGTTAATTTCTTCCAAATTATTATTCTTCTTAAAAAAATAATTTTTAGGTTTAAATAGTACATGTATTATCATGTACAAATGTGGAAAAATATGAATTAATAGCGAGGGGTATTCAATTATGGGTCTCGTATCGCTTTTACCAACATGGAATTGGATGTTTGTCTGTCTTTTCCACACATCCACTTGTTTTGTAGGGTATATATCACAGGGAATATAACAAACTTTAAACCATTCTCAATGAAATTTGTTTTTTGAAATGTAAGGGTAAAATAGTCATTTTAGTATCATTAGAAAAAAGAAACATATGTATTGTGACTTGTATATACAGCATTCTATAACGGTGATTATCATTACTTCACTCATACACATACTAAACCTTTTGAACAAACAATCGAGTTTTAGAAGCTTCTCAATTGTAACGATTAAAATACACTTGCAATAAAATAATCTTTCTTCCAAATAAGAAAAATACAAAGTGAAAGATTCAAATCATACAAAATTTTAAAAGAAAGAATCAAATATATTGGGATCTAGTATGAAAAGTACAAGTCTCTCTTTTTGACAAAATTTAGGTTCAGAATTCATTTATTTTGTCCTACAGCTTAAATAGGGGGAATTGTCAATTATGCCCCTTGGTTGAATAGGCTGGAGCCAAATCTACCGAATGACTAGAGCAACTGCCAAAAATTTATTTACTGCCATCACACTATTATTTGTGACAGCACTGTAAAAAGTTAACAACACCAACACATGAAATAACATAAAGGAAACACACCCATCCATCAGCTTTCTTGGGCAGTTAAAAGAATTTGGTTCCTTCATTTTGTATTAATAATTACACCTACTTCCGTATCTTTTATCTTCATTACACTCACACTTTCAAATTTACCTTTTTTATATATATATATATATATATATATTTATTAATACCAACCCTTTAACTTTAAACTGAGATTTTTTAACAACTCTTTCACGTAACCAGCTTCACAGTTTCAATGCTCTTTCTATTTATCTGTATTGGGTTTTCTTTTTGTTTTAATATTTGATTATTTGTGGTTCTTGAATTATTTATCTAGTCAAAGATTTAAGATTATAAATCTTTTTTGAAGATATAAAACATGATCTTATTTAGACACTCCTAAAGGGAGAAGGTAGAAAGTATGCGGGCGTACATCTAAATATAGACGACATAACAGCTTTTTTTTCCTACTTGTAACTAACAACAATTTAGTCCAATTAGAACTACGACTAGAATTCCAACTAGAATTATAACTAGACTTAACTCTTTTTAAAAAAAAAAAAGCAAACAGTAGCTATAAAAACTTTTAACACGAATAGGATCTAAAATAATTTTTTTTGAAGCAATCAACAAAACAAACCCGCGTATTCGTTTATTAAGATTTTACCAACATTAGAATGATAAAAGAAATACTAAATATTAAACTTAATGTGTGTGTATATATATATATATATATATATATATATATATATATATATATATATATATATATGACAATGGTATGGTAATGGAACGAAGGAAAAGAAATAGATGTGTTCGAAAAGATTAAGGTAAGGTAATATTAACCTGCGTGGTGAGGGTTTTGACGGCGTCTTTGGTGGCGGGTGCCCCACGCGCCCCCACTTCCTCGCCTCCATCGTCTACCTGCTGCTTTGAGCACGTTATACACGTCAGCATCTTCTCTCTTATTCTTCTTCACACCTCACACTGCAACAAAACAAATGCAATGGCAATATGAAGTTAAGAACCATTTATGACGTCATCATTCGTTGGGGTCCCTCCCTCTAATCTATTGTATAGTATACGAGGTAAAATGAAAAATTAAGGTTAACGTGAAGGTGAAGGTGAAGAAAGGAATGAAGAGGTTTGAGTATGTGTATGTGTATGTGTAAGGGATTTCTCGAATAACCATGGAAAAAGTAAAAGAAGATTTTGATTTTTGTTGGAACCAAGGAAAAAAGTGAAAACGAGAGTAGAGTGTCCCCGGGATCCCAAATTCTGCACACAACTTTGCTTTACCCTTCTTTTCAAGCTTTCATTATTGATCGCAAAGTTGCCTCCTGCATCTGTTGCTGATCGTATCAATATCAACATCATTATCATCTCTCCCGATAATAGGACCACAGGACGCAATACCCCAGTTAAATTTATCAGACGAATTTTGAGGAATTTATGATTCTGGTTTTGCTTAGAAGAAATCAGAGAGGTGAAACAATGCGATCTTGGAAGAAGGAATGATACTGATGATGAATCGCTTTCACAAGTGTGGAAGGTTGTCGAGCACATAAGGTGTTCGATGAATTGACAAAGAGACAAATAAAGTTATACCATTGAAAACGACTCACCTTTGGCTGACCCACACACTCTGTTTCTGTCTCTTCTTCTTCTTCAAAGCCTCACACAACTATCTGTTCTTTTACTTTTGCTCCTATATAATATTCATCACAATCTTTTCCGCTTCTCCTGCAAATCAATGAACAGCAACTCCAAATGAGTACCAAATCGAGCATAAAACAGTGTCAACTCCGTTCAAAGTGCTTAAAATGTATATAAATTAAGAGTTTTCAGTTTTGAAAACTCACGAAACTTGTTCGTCGGTGTGTGTGCTATGAAATAGGATAGAAAATGGACATGGAATCCGGTGATATATGGGAATTGGTACGGGTGGGTTGATTCTTGACAACACTGGCAGAAGGAAGGTATTGGAATGGCGCTGTCTCCTAGCACGGTTGCAGGTGGTCGTAGCATATATATGTATATACGTTCAAATACGTGCGAAAGAGAGAGACAGAGAGATAGAGAGAGAAAGAAGAAGCCAAAAATGGTGAATAGAGACAAGAAAGCAGGAGCATCTCTGGTATTTATAGAAAAGGAATTTTGTATCAATTTAATATTACGAAATTCCTCACTAATGGTCAAATGTAATGGCTTATCACCTTTTATATCTGTTATGTTATTTTTTTAAAATTGGGTTACGAAATGATTTTATTTGGAAAAAATAAGATTGGTTGTGGTTTTGTTATTTTCAAAATAAGATGATTAATTTGTCATTTATATAAACATTGAAATTTTTACTTTTATTTTAAAAGAAATTATATATATATATATATATATATATATATATATATATATATATATATATAATTTTTTGTTTTTATCTATCTTCCTATTCATTATATCAAAATTACGAGATGATATTAGAAAAAAACTAATAGATTCAACATGTTATTATTTTAAATTATTAAATTATCAATATGATGGATTTAATTTATCTATTTAAATATAATATTAAATAAAAAATAGAAATCAAAATAAAAATTAATCTTAAAATACTAAAATATATTTTTTTCAATATTAAGAAAAAAACAAATAAAATTTTAATGTTACATCTAAATCAAAATATCAAATTAACAAAAATTGACAAACTTTTCTAAAAAAAATAGTTTCCAATTTAATAAACAACAATAATAACTAGAAATAACAAACAATAAAAAATATATATTACCATAAAAAGATGTTAAATACATTATTTATTTGAAATCTTCATCATCATTGAAATTCAAAAGATGTTAAATACATTATTTATTTGAAATCTTCATCATCATTGAAATTCAAAAGATGTTAAATACATTATTTTAAAGAAACTAATATTTAAGTTAACAAGGAAATCAAATTTTAGATCAATCAATTTTTAGCAAAAACAATCTAAACAAAAATTGAAGATCTCATTAATAGGAGCTTAACGATAAAAAGAATGTCGAAAACGGAGCACTTATGCAAAAGATATGGATGAAACTTAGGTGTTGTTTGTTTTTTTGGAAAAAAACATCTTCAGACCTCTTATTGCTACGCGGCGCAGCACACGCGCAACACTTTTCATCTCGTAGTTGTTTGTTTTTTAGAAGTCTCCAGAGTCAAAAACCTCTGTGCGTGCTCTGTTTGGCGTAACATTTGTACTGCCTCTTCCAACCTCTTCTTCTTCTTTTTTTCTTGTTGAAAATTTATTTCAGTTTTTCTTTTTCGTTTTTTTTTTTTGTTTATTCTTGTTGATTTTTTTGTTTTTTTATATTGAATAATGATAGATTCTTGATGAAATATCATTATTTTTTTACTAAATATTTTTTTTTGTTGAAATATCATTATTTTTTATTGAAATATCATTAATTCTTGCCGAAATGTTATACATTATTAAATTTTCCGTATTAAAAAACTATTTTTGATTTATAAAATTAGTTTATTTTAATTTTTTAATATCTGCAGCAGTATGCAGATGTTAAAAAAACAAACACGCTTCTTATTACAGTCTGCAGCCGTTTGGTCAACCTCTTCTACTGGAGAGGGTTGCAGAGGTGGTCCGCAGACTTCATGAATTATTGCTTCAGAAAATCAAACAACACCTTAGTCCCTATTCTTCGAGCGCGACGAATTCGATACAGATTTGTAAATGTGAGATACAATGAGAATTAGCCGATGGAGTCTAAATGAAAGTTGTATCACTCGGAAATACCAACGTGTATATAAAGAACGTCAAGAATAGAGATTGTATGTTAAAGATATGGACGAAACTTAGTACCTACTCTTCGAGCGCGATGAATTCGATACAGATCTGTAAATATGATACATAATGAGAATTAGCCGACAGGGTCTTAATAGAAGTTGTAGTACTTGGAAATACCTATGCGTGGATACAAAGAATGTAGAAAATGAAGCTCATACGCAGAGGATACAAACGAAACTTAGGGCCTACTTTATGACCAAACCCCTATAAATAAAGGACGAATTCTTCATATTTCCTTACTCCATTCCTCTAAACTCTCTCTAGAATCCTTTTTTCTTTCTTGTTCGATTTCTCCTAGTTTTAGGGTGCGATAGAGAAACTCTAATTCATCACAAAGCCAACGAAGAGAAGTTTTTAGAGTCGGAGTTTTGTCCGCACAATTTCCCGGTTTTCGTTAAAAGCCCTGTAAGTTAAGCTACATTATTCTATTTTCAATGTAACTTATATTTATAGTCATAAGTCGTATCAGTAATTCCAAGTCATTATACTGATTGATCTATTTACGGGGATGATGTCTTGGCTGTGATTTAGTAAGGTGTTTAAAGTGGAATTTCCAAACAATATACTTCATATACTAAACGGACCTTACCTCTGATATGATCTTACGTGGTTGTTCCTTGCTTGATAGATCTTGAAGTAGACTTTGAGTTAATGATGAATTTAAACTAATAATTAGTCGCAATAAATATTAGACTAAAACTTAGCGATAATAATGCTAGGTTACGTCAAAGGAAAAGACAGTTGCTAGAAGCGAAGCGCTATCCAAATTTCAAGTCGTCACTTTAACAAGTGAGTGCATAGTCCCTTTCATGAACATGATTTTAATACAAGTACTAATTAAAGTATTAAATATATGTTTATGTGTGAAATATTTGATATTGCTTGAAATACGTGTTAAGAGCATTTCTGATAATATATGATGATTTTGAATAAACCTAAATTAATTAAGTTGAATATCGGGTAGAATCTTCTTGTACGGGTGTGATATACACTGAGGATAAAACTTTAAAATGTGTCATTGATTCGAGAGCATGGATTAGACATAGTCATTTGTCCCTAGTCCGAGAGTATGGATCGTTTCGCTGTGAGGATCGACGGGGTGGGATAAAATTGAGGCGAAATTGTATATTGCAAGTTCATATATATATATATATATATATATATATATATATATATATATATATATATATATGATATAACATTGTGGGATTGAAATCCCTATTTACTCATCAGGTTTCCCAACCTGACCCACTCAATCTATTTGTATCACATGTATCAGTGCAGAAATACATTACACTGAGAGATTAAAGGATATGTAAATCAGTAGTGTAAATGAATGTAAGCTCTGTTTATACTTATGTTTTTGTATTGACGATGACATCCTAATGTTTTAATATAAATAAAATATATTTCTTCTGAAATGTTTTGATAATATATTTATCATATTTTTGGGACAGATTCCGCAATAATATTCTTCAAAAGGGATACTCTGATTTTTAAAAAAGCATAAATAAATTTTTTAAAATGTCCGTGAATTTGGGGATGTCACGTATAGGCTCAGGATACTAAATTGATCTTGTCATCATTCCATTACTGACCTGAAAACTCACCACCAGTATCACAGGGGCTTAAAGATACACAACCATCAACCCACTGACTTGTAGGAACCCCATCAATCTCTCTCAACACCAAAAAAACACCCCATGAGTTATACCCTTCTATAATGCACAACTCTTTTCACAGAACGGGTTGCAACCAACATAAAATCACACGAAAACATGATTACACCAACCAAACACCCTATGAGTCATACCCTTCTATAAAGACTTTTATGGAGTTTTCCCTATAGTTTATATGAATCTTGTTAAATGTGACCTGAACATTTGGAGCATTCTCATGGAGCATTTGAGTTCAATGGAGCACTTGGAACTAAATGGAGCACTTGGGGTTAATGGAGCATGTAACAAAGGAATGAATAATCTGCGAAGGGAATTGATCATCTAACAAAGGGACGGATCAAGTGCCAAAGGAACGGATCATCTAAAATGGGGTATGGAGAATTTGTTAGAGGTTTAGAGCACTTGGGGGTGGAATGGAACAACTTGATGCATAGTTGCGCCATTTAATTAGGTGGTGGGACAATTGGAAAGCATGTTGCACCATTGGCATACACGTTGTGCCACTTTGGATCATGTTGCGCCATCTAGTAGATGTTGCGCCAAAATGGAAGAGGTTACGCCAACCTCGAAGATATTACGCCAACTTGGAAGGATGTTGTGTCACTTTGAAGGAAGTTGCGCCTTCCTTGCACAAGATGGGCCATAATCATGCAAGATTGTAACGCCGGCAGATCCGGGCTAGCCAATTTAGAGACAATGAGCATCAAAAAATAAGTTTTTAATGGAAGATTATTTAGAATAAATAATCTTAACTAAGTTGTAGAATATGTCTCAAGGGTTCCGTACATATAAAGAACGCCGAAATCCGAGTTATAACGAACAAGTTATGGCTCGACGAAGTTTTACAGCAAAATCGGCACGACACCGGGAAGCGTAAAAAGTGAATTTACGATAGAAGATTTTTTAGCCTTAGTAGTCTAAACCAAAGTCATAGAGTATGTTAAAAAGAGAAAATCCATAAAAAGAACGCCCAAATCTGACTTCGTATGAGGAAGTTATGATTTTTCAAAGTTTCGGCTTAGAAGTGTACAGCCCCGAAACTCGAATTTTAGTTTGAGCGGTTTTTGGCTTACGCGACCTAAATGAGAGTTGAATATCTCATTAATAGGAACTCAACAGTAAAAAGATGGACGGAAACGGAGTTCATATGAAGGAGTTACGAATTCTTCGCGGTCATTTAACAGTCTAAACGCCTCCTACTGTTAAATTTGAGATCAGTCGAGAATTAGCCGATGGAGTCTAAATGAAAGTTGTAGATCTTGATTTTACCTACACTTTGAAAAAAAGAAAGTTGAAAAAGGAGCTCGTATGCGAGAGTTATGATTTTTCTATGTTTGAAGGCTGATACGCGATAGGGGTGACGTGACACCACCAGAATTGGACACGTGGCACCACCAGAAGGCTGCCACATGCCCCAACTCGGCGATTAGATCCTCCTAATCGGGGAGTCCATCAGTCATCACCCCTATAAATAGAGGTGTCGGGTTCCCTCACTTCTTCACACCTTCAAACCCTTCTTTCTCTCTCTAGTTTCTCTCTCTAAAGCCCCAAACCCCCCCTAAAGTCTAGGTAAACCCCCTAGCACCCGAAGGAAGCCCCGAGGCTCCTGAAGCCTCGAGAAAAGAGCCTTTCGGCTCAGAAACTCTGCTCCAGCGAAGCCCGGTTTTCGAGAAAACCTGCTGTAAGTAAGCTATGCCTACGCTATCTTTAGTATAACTTATGTTTCAATATAGTAATGTTATTAGGACCTTATAAGGAGTAGTTGGGCTATTATTATGGGTTATATAAGTATTGTTTAACGCTTATATAATAGTAATAATAGCCAGACTATTAATTAGTCTCAGCGAATATTAGACTAAACCCTAGTGATATTGATACTAGGTTTTGTCGAGGAAGTTGTTTTAAGAGTAACAAAGTGTTGTCCGAGTGTCGAGTCACCACCTTCCCAGGTGAGTGCATAGTCCCTTTCATGAACATGATTTTAATACAAGTATCGATTG
Organism: Lactuca serriola; assembly: GCF_051521515.1. Taxonomy (NCBI): domain Eukaryota; kingdom Viridiplantae; phylum Streptophyta; class Magnoliopsida; order Asterales; family Asteraceae; genus Lactuca; species Lactuca serriola. The sequence goes on along the minus strand of NC_136413.1, from coordinate 21,584,909 downwards.
AAGTATTAAATATATGTTTATGTGCGAATTATTTGATGTTGCCTGAGATACTTGTTAAAGAACATACCTGATTATTTATGTTGATTTAGGATAAAGAGTAAACCTAAATTAATTATGAGGAATATTGGGTAGTGTTTTCTTACGAGTAAGAGTGAATTATACTAAGAGAATAAAACCTTAGTATATGTCATTGATCCGGGAGCATGGATTAGACATAGTCATTCTCCCTAGTCCGAGAGTATGGATTAGGCATAATCATTCATCATTAATCCGAGAGTACGGATTAGTCATTCATCCCTAGTCCGAGAGTATGGATTAGGTAAAGTCGTTCATTTCTGATCCGGGAGTATGGATTAGGTAAAACGGCTAATCTTAGGTCCGAGAGTATGGATAGTCTCGTTGTGAGGATCGACGGGTTGGGATAAGAGTTGTTTATATATATATATGGTGAAATGGTATATTTTGTGAGTTTTAAACTATATATATGGTATAACATTGTGGGATTGAAATCCCTATGTACTCACCAGGTTTCCCAACCTGACCCACTCAGTTTATTTATTTCACAGGTGTTGATATGAAGTCACATTACACTGAGAGATTAAGGAGATATAAATCACTAGTGATAATGAATGTAAGTTCTGTTTATGCTTATGTTTATGTATTGACGATGACATCCCAAATGTTGTAAAATGAATAAAAATACTTTTCTTCGGAAATGCTTTGATAATGTATTTATCACGTTTTACTGGGAACAAATTCCGCAACATTTTTATTAAAAGAAGTACTCTGATTTTTATAAAGCATAAACAAAATCGGTCTTTTCTGGCCGTGAAAATGGGGATGTCACAAAGATGCACCATCTTGGTGCAAGGTGCCCCATTTTGATTCGTTGATGAGTCATGGTATCCATGATGAGCCATGTATGCTATGAAGTCCTTTATGATGCTCAAGATTGTTCAAGGATACTCAGAAGTTGGTAATGCTCAAGGAATACGCCATGTTGTGCCACCATGATGGATTTTGGGTCACTAGTGTTCATGATGCACCGCCTGTTCATCATGATGCTCCACTATGGCTCATGGTGCTCCATCATGTGCGTTGCTGATGCTCATGTGTTGTATGTCATGGATGAAAGTTTCAGAAGATGTTGCATGGATGATTGTGATTGGTTGACCTATTTCATGGGGCTATGGGTTTGGCCCATTAGGGTTTTAGGTATGACTCCTTCATTATAAATAGGGGTGCATGCCAAGTCATTTGAAGTATCTTTTGTATTCTTAACGAGTAGGACGAATCTCTGCTAGTTGTATTTGTAACCTCCATTTGAGAACTCTGCGAATAATGAATACTTTGCTCTTGCTCGTAGAAGTAGGTCGCCTTGATCGAACAACGTAAATAGTGTGTCTTTGTGTGCTTTTTGGTTTCGTGCGTTATCCGCATTACTTCCTAACAATGGTCATCAGAACTTGGCAAGTGGCATAAGTTTTATTATGAGTCTTAATAAGTATCTTCTGAAAGCCTAACAAAACTTTTTTATGAATTTTCGGTTTCAATATACTTTCATCAAATAAGCCAAACAAGATTACATGAATTAGAATCTACTAAACTTTATATAATTAAACGACTTTTCAAATATAAATTATTGTTAGATGAAAAATACCAAAGTTTATTGGTATATTTGGCGGATCACCCGCTATACATAAAATATAATAAAGGTTTCTTTAGAACGGTTAAACACGTATCCACTATTTTATTCATAAATTTATACATTCTGTCGACAACGGGAATAAAATAAAAGTATTGATATGTTCAGATCAAATATATAAAAACTACAAGTTATCTTCTAAAATTTCATATTACATGTTCTTCGGTGAGCAAGACTAAATACTTGGTAGACAAAAAACAATTTCACCTAATTATTTGCATCATGTAAATAGAAAAATATGTAAATTTTGTTTTGAAATATTTCTTAAAGTAAAAAATGATGTTAAAGTGTAAATATGTTATTAAAATGGGTAATTATCCTAATTTTTGAATGATGCATAGCTTATCATATTTAGGTAATTGTTTCTTACGAGTAATAACAATAACAAAACCCCAACTCTGAGATATTGGGTAAAGATGTTATTAGATATTTTTCAGTTTGTTTAGATAGGAAAGGAAAGGACATGGTGTGACCATACACCCACATCATTATTGTGATTATGTTTAAAGACTTATGTTGGTTTTATGATATGATCTGTTCGATACTATGTTTTATGACTTTCGAATAAATGGGTTTTATGTACTTTTGAATTATGGTTTTCAACTTTCCTTATGTTTTTAAAATGAAAATTTTGGGACATTACAGGAGGGTTGACTTTGATAGTGGTGAGATCGGTTTCAATCGTGGAGTTTTCTCAAGAAGTTTGAAGATGTTGATCGTGTTGGAGCATGATATGGGATATGTCTTTATTAGGCAGTATCTAGTTGATGTAGGATGCATTGGTGTTATATTTCGACATAAGACCTCTAACTAGTTTCAAGATTAAATGTTGTTCATTGACGGGGTTGCCAATATTTTTTAGTTGATCTGTAATATCTGGTTCAAGGACACAAACAAGAAGATCGTCACATAATGTTCCATAGACCTACTATAAGACAATGCCATTGATCTCAACTTGTTACTCATAATTGGCATCAGTTTTTGTTGGTGGTCAGGTATCATCAATTTGAGCTAGAACTTTGTACCGACGAGCATGTAACTTGAGCAGTTTTACCTATGATGAATATGTAACCTTGATTCCATCCATAATGTGAACTTCGTTTTGGATGTTGGTTATAGTATAAAAGAGGCGTAGGAGGTTAATGGTGGGTTTGGTTCAACATCCATCATTGTGGATGGCATCGCTAGAGGGTTGCCAGAAACTATGGACAATCGTAGCCATCAAGAAGGAGAAGGATCAGGTTTAGGTTTAGGGCTTTTTCTTTGATGTCATAAAGGGTTCCAAAGAGTCATTCGATCTTCTCAATAAAGACAAATGAAAAGATATAGGAAATATACAATATACAATCTTAACAAACTTTCATATTTACATTCGTGTTCAAATTAATTCAAATATATGATGTATATCTAAATATCATAGACATAAAGACCATATCGAACCAATGTAAGATACATTAACACTTTTTCTTAGAGATATAACCTCGACGAGGTGAGACAAATATGTGTTAAGTCATGGGGTGCGGACGCTAGCTCCAATATGATGTTAGATATATTTGAAGTCCAAGATTGTCTCTTCTGAATGAGATCTTATAAAAAAAGGAGACTCCAACATATATACAAAAACATAAGGTATTGCATGTACTGATGTGTGATACATTAACATAAACAAAAACAACCCAAAAAATGTCGGGGTCAAAAATTTGTAAGGCATACCGGCTATCGACACGATGTTTATGTACGGAACGACACATACCAAGTAGGACCACCCATACAATGAGATGTAATGAAGGACCTTACGATCCATTTAGGATAAAGGGAGTGGTGACAAGTTTGCCACGATCCACGTACGTGTCACCTATGATTTACCACACCACTTTAAATTTTTTCCATTTACATGGTCTGGGTTGTCACACTTGTCATGCTATTTATTTAAAAAATTAATTAATTTGAAAAAACCTTTCAAACATACTATTTTTTTAAAAACTAGAATTTCATTAAACTAAAAAAAAGTATAATACACCACTAGAAATTAAAAAATCATAAGATCACTACAAATTTAAAAACATCACTTGAAATTAACCTAAAATACAAGACTGCTAGAAATTTAAACACATAACCCACTAAAAATTTAAACACATAACCCACTAGAAATTAGAAGACAACGACTTTAAACTTGACATTATTTCAGCCACTGCCACACAATTTGACAAAACTCAACAAGTTGGAAAGAGTTGATCTTTACTTCGAAGAACATTGAGGATTAAATATTTAAAATTTGAAAATTTGAAAAAAAAAGGTTATATTTTTGAAAATATGGTATTTTTTGAAAATTGAAGATTGATTAAATGGTAAAAAAAGAAAAAATAGTTGATTTTCTTTCTCTCTCATCAGTAGACATTTATCGAGTTGTCTTGCTAATCTGAACTTGTCAAAGACAATGCGCGGTGTTTGCCGAGCTTTGCCGACGCCCAATCCGTCGAGTCTTAGTGAATGACTCTAAAAAAGATTTGTGTAATTTATTTTTAAGATTTTATCTTTGGGACCATAATGGTACCATAAGAAGAGGTTTTGATATGATACGGGTATGGTGCATGAGGAAACCGTGGGGACAAAATGACAGTCTGGCTCTAACATAAATCATAAATGGTCTTTAGTTTTGAAGACACGATGGACCGGGATGTCCCAATTGGACCAAAACACATGACACGTGTGACAATATAATTGGATGGAGTATGCGTTGGTCATGTTGTTTAGAAATCAACAACAATCATCATTTAAGGACCTTGTTATTAAGGTGGAAACTATGATTATGCAAACAACATTTAAATTTTTATTATATATATATATATATATATATATATATATATATATATATATATATATATATATATATATATATATATATATATATATATATTTTTACAGTATTACATCAAATCTTTTATCTAATTCGTACTTAGAATTCATGTAAAATATATACGAGTATCTTTTTTTCATATAATTCACAGAAGTTTAAAATAAACTTCAATACATATTTGGTTTGAGTTTAAAATCTTATTAAAATTAAGTCACAAGATCTATCTATCTGGTTTGATTCTTATAATTGAAGTATCAGTTCTATAGGATGTGATTCTAAGCTTATCCATTTTATTGTTTTATATAACTTCAGTGGTATTTTTAAAGTAGATTTCCCCAAATAAGGGAAGTGGACATGATAACAATTTTGACATAATCAAAGTTGATTTTTTAAACATATGATATTTGATATTGCATTACACATAATTTTTTTTTTTTTTTTAAAGAAAATGGGAAAGAGGATTTATACTATATGAAAATAATGTATTAGGTACGATGGTTATGTTCTATATATAATTATATATGTATGCCTGTATGGACCCAATATGGTCTTCTGCCCAATATGTCATGCTAGGAATGAAACCAATAATCATATTCTTAATTTTATTTGTTGTTGTGAAAGAACTACGGAAAATGGTTTGCAGATGGTGGAAGTGAGTCAAAGAAATAGTTGGACATTGTGGTGATAAGTGATAACCAACGTTTTGGACCATATGGTGCTGCATGAACAATGTTGCTACTTTCATGGATGACAAGATAAAACAAGATGTTCACTTTGATTATATTATATGTAAAAAATAACTATCGTTGTGGTTAGTTATCTGTTAGTTTGTATAATAGAGTTCGGATGATTGTAAAAAAAATAGAGAGAAAGATAAAAAAAATAGTCTAATTTTATAAGTTTGTTTTAAGATTTAGAAAAAAAAATTAAGCAAATTACCAAAACAATCACTATTTTCTAGGGATCCCTGCGAAAATAGCAAAAAACATGTGAAAACACAACACAACACAACACAACGAATTGTTTTGTTATATTACCACTAGATTTTTAATAGGCTCATGAATTTGTTCCGTATATAACCTTTATTTTTGTATTTTATTTTCATTTTAAAAAATAAACCAAAAAATCACTAAAACGATATTGCTACAATATTTGTTAGTATTGTGAAAATGTATGATAGAATTGAGAAATTGCATTTTAACAGGTCCGTGACCCCCCCCAGGAAGGTGGTTTAGTTTACTGTTGAAAGCGAGAGTAATTATCTTTAGAGTGCTAGTTCCGTTTCCAACAAGCTGACCGAAAATAGCGGCCCTCGCTTAAAGAAAAGATTATGTTAGAATTTTTTTTTTCTAAAACTCAATATGATCACTTTATAAACAAATTTATTGTCATCCCACTCATTGTACGATGACAATTAAAATATATGATTAATTCCTATTTAGGTGGGAAAAAAATTGTTATATTGTTTTTTCTATTTGTTAAAACTATAATTAGTTTGCATTAGACAATTAGAAAGCATGATTAAAAACAAATTTACTTTTTTAATAAGTATGATACGTCAACAAAGAGATGAAATATACATAGATACCCATATTGATACATATATATTAGGAACATCTAATTATATCTTGGACCCAGAAATAACAATGAGGCCCCTACAAACCTAATTTGTTACTTATATTAAAAGAAAAGACACAAATGTATTTATATATCACTATGAAATGTAGGAATGTCAAACACTTAAATGAATTATAAGTAGATTTTTATTGGTTTGCACTTAAGTTATATGATTTTTAGATGCATCATCATTATTATGTGCGAGTGTATGTTTATTCAGGTGTGATGAATTTGTATTGTACAACAATTATAAGGATGCTCAAACATAAATAACATATTGAAAAGCTAAGATACATGTGAGAAATATTTGATGGTATACAAAACATATAGAATTCCAGTAGTTAAAACATTTTATTTTTATACAATCTCTTTATCTTTAGCAATATATCTTTATTATCTATATAAAATTCATCGTTTTCCTTTGTAAAGTTTTGTTAGCTTTTTGCTAACATTTTTTAATAAATTCAGATATTCAAAAAAAATTATCATTCAAAATGTGAATGACACTTAGGTCATCTGATATACCCACCATTAACTGTTATAATGGTGGATGTCACTTCATCATCATACACAACCACAAAAAAGAGTTGGTATATGCACCATTATATCTCTTTTATTCTTTTGATTTTTAAATAAAAAAATATATTTTTTATTGTAAAGGTAGAGAGAGAGAAAAAAATTCATTGAATGTGCTGGTTCGTCCTCCCTACTACAAGTGACCACAGATCTTCAACCAATAGCCACCACTAAATAATCTGGGTGGTGTTCACAATTGTGGTTTGTGACCACATAGAGGACGGATGTTTTTGTTGTAAGTATATGTGATGCTCATATATACAATATATAATGTGAGCACGATAAAAACATTTGTATGAAATGTGAAATACCAACAATTGATGTGTTAATAATTAATTCATGAATGCTTAATTGTTAATATAAAAATTGGATACATTAGTTATTCGCATTCGTTGGTCGTTAATGTACATGACCTCTGAACCTAATTTTTATGTCGATGATTTATCATGTCGAATTCAACAATTTTGAAGTGAATGATTCTGTAAATTGTTGATATTAACCATTCATAATTATCATTAACATTAACATTAAAATTAACATGTGAATAACATTTATATAAAGTGAAAAGTCCTTTGATATTATAAGCTCACTATAAATGATGATCATTCATATTGAACATCAACTATCCAAAATTACTAATGATCAATTAGTAAAAAAAAATAAAAAAAATCTATAAACTAAGTTCATTGCTTGTTTAGGTTTTTTGGTTGTTCACTTGTTAATATACAATATTTTTACTAGGGAGTTGGTTATTGACCGACATATCCCACTTGATCAAATCATTTAGAAATGATTTTGAATAATAAAAATCATAGATATCTATAATTCATCTTAACAAAAAAACCATTGATATCAATAATTCATATTCATTATTTAGTGATTAATGACAATTGTATATAACTGAGAAATATATTGAGCGATGGGTATGGTTAATTTGAACAGAACAAATGTGATTTGAAGAATCGAAGTTGCCACTCATCGTATTCTCGAGTATGACAATTATAGAACCGTCAAATCATAGTCTTGCCCTCTAACTCTTCCACCCCGTTCCCGAGTTCAACTTAACAAGAGAAAAATAAAGGAAATTGGTGGAAATGAGAAGAAAATAAACGAAATTGGTGTTCCCGAGTTTCATTAAAGGAATGAAGTGGAGGGAAACGGTAGCATCACTTTCCCTCCTAACTTTCCTTCCGATTTGGGAGGATTTGGAAAGAAATAACAAAATGATTAATTTTCCTTCCACTTCACTTCAACTCGGGAACACAAAAGAAAATTTCGTTTCCTTTTCCTTTCTCTTCTTTTCTCTCATGACTTTCTTTTCTCTTCTTTTTTCTTTTCTTTTGTTAAACTCGGGAACTAGGCGTTCAAGCGTCCAACTACTCCACTTCAACTTTCCAAGAGTCCAACTCCGATACTCCAAATTTCCAAGAGTCTAACTCTTGGAATCCAGCTTTCCTGCACACTCTTTCTCAATGCATAACTTTAAAGACCATGCTCCTACCTTATTATAGACGGTGGCCTTTCAAATTGAATATCGAATATAAACATTCAACATGCTACTGATTAATTAGTGAATGACCAAATGTTAATATAAAAACTAGGCACACCACTTGTAACATCCCAAATTTTCAGGTATGAATTTAAAAGCTTATATATGTATTTTCAGGGCAGCTCGACGAGTTGGAAGGCTCCAACTCGTCGTGTAGAATGTTTAATGCCCGCGTATATTTCAAAGTCTACCCGACGAGTTGGAAGGCCCTAACTCGATGAGTTGAAGGCTGGAGATGAAAAATCTAATTTTCAGGGTTTGCACCATATTTAAAGGCCTTAACTCTCATTATTAACCTCCTTCATCGCCTCCTTGTCCAGAGAAAAACCCTAGTTCGTGCTTTTGCCCTCTTTGTGTGTGTGTGAGCTTAGAGAGTGATTTTGGTGCTCTTTTGGAAGGAACAAGAAGCTTGAAGAAGTTGGTTGAAGGGAGAGGCTGTAGATCCGGTGTTTACTCTGTTGTGGCAACCATTTTGAGGTATAAAGTCAAACCTTGGCCTCTTATTTTTTAGATCTACTTCTATGAAAATATATTATTTTTCTTGGTCCATATTGGAGTCATTGTTGGAATGATGCATTGTTTGAAGGTGTCACTTCATATTTGGATGTTTTATGGCTCTTTGAGTCTAAAGTTCCAAACTTTATGAAGTATTGGCCCTCCTTCATGCCCTAGACCCCTTACTAAGCTATGAATGAGTGATTTAGCCCATGATTCCATGCATGGACGTAAAGCTTGCAGCTTTATGTGGTATCTCAACTCTAGAGGACCAGATCTATAGCTTGGGGGCATTAGACTCACTTGGAAAGCGACTGGATGGATTAAGACTAGGACAACTCGACGAGTTGCCTAGCCAACTCGACGAGTTGAGTCGGGTTTTCCCGCTTTCTGGATGATGAAGAACTCGACGAGTTACCCTGGTAACTCGGCGAGTTGTATCGAGCTTTTCATGATTTTGCTGAGATAGGAAGGAACTCAACGAGTCAGTAGATGCACTCGATGAGTTGGGTCAACATGAATTGTTGACCTTGACCATTGACATTGGCTGTTGACTTTGACTTTGACCATGGTTGACCAAGTTTGACCTTGAGGTTATTTCAGGATTTTGATGAGGTTAGTCACATGGTGGTTGTAGGTAGTCGAGATCGGAGCTGAGAGTTGGGGTTTGATCTTCTTGACTCAACACTACTTGTGAAGTGAGTTTTCCTCACTATACTAACAGGGTCAAAGGCACCAAAGCCGACCCTTTTGGATTGTTATCCTGGTTATCGTATGGTTGTATGTTGTAGGGATCTATTAGATATGTATCCTGGTAGATATGATGATGTCATGCTTAGTCATTTGTAAGATCTGCTTGTTTGTTTGTTGGTTGGTTATATGTTTAATTGTTAAGTATATATCGACATGGTTTGTGTGTGGTGGGGTTGAGGCGGTCTTGCTTGGTGCTGAAGGCCGAGATACCTTGGGCGATCCAGATAGACTGTAGGCCCTACGAGGCGGTCCAGGTTAAAGGCCCGACGAGTGGTCCGGATAGGCTATAGGCCCTGCGAGGTGGTCCAGTAATGTCGAAGGCTCAAGAGCAGTCCAGATAGGCTGAAGGCCCTGAGATGATCCAGTCAGGCTGAAGGCTCATTATGCATGCTGTTATTGGTTATATTTGTGTGGTGGTATTTTGGGGAAGACTCACTAAGCTTTGACCTTACAATTGTGAATTTGGTTTCAGGTACTTTAGTTGATTGCGGAAAGACGAATGCTCGATCGTGCACCTCCTCGTTTTTCATGTTGTGATTTCTGGGAAAACTCTATTATTAGATTATTTTGAAAACAATTTGTAAATAATGGATGATTTTGAAATGTTTAAATTTTACCTAAAATTTATGGATGCTACACCACTTGTATGATCACATTCCTGTTTTTGTTTTATTGTCTTTTATATCTTTACTTTTTCGAAAGAAGAAATTAAATATACAAAAATTCATAAAATCTTATCTGATACAAATAGACATTCATATTAATTTATAAACCAGTTTATAACCCGTAGGCACCATGGTTATAAAATTAATTAAACTTTCATATTAAAAAATCAAAATTATTAATCAATTAATTTAAATAAATTATTACTTAATAGATATTTTTTAGTTATATAAAATTATAATCATTGATTTAAATAAATACGTGAAGTTATATCACCTTATATTATGTATTAATTTAGTTTTATTTTTTAATATAATGTTATTAATTTAATATAATTAAAGTGAAAAAAAAAATTTTAATTTAAAATGGATAATCAGTTATTAATTTAATGTAATTAGTGTGGAAAATTTAAAATTTAAAATTTAAAATAGATAATTAATAGGTTGACAAGTGACATGATAGATCTACAATCTTACATCAACATCGATCTACAATTACCTATTTTTAGTACCGAATGCACTAATGAATGGTATCTTTTTAATGTCGCTATATTAATCTTTGTATACAACTTAAATTTTTGAAAAAAAAAATTGATTTTTATATTAATATGACTGTTTATTGAATAGAATAAAACTTATTACCTTAAGTATATTTAAAAATAAAGCTTTAAAAGAACAAAAAGAAAAATATATGGTTCATAATTATACCTACTTTGTAATGAGAATTTTCGTTAACGACTGTTTTCACTAAATTTTCCCATGCCAAAATGGAATACAAATACAAGCACTTTCCCAAATCCTTTTTGTGAACGTTATTCTTGGAAGATCTATCAAAACAAGAAAAGCATCAATTTGTAAAAGTATTCTCAACACCTAGCAAAGCTATATTATATTTAGAGTTCATAGATACACCATATTATATTCATGTTTTGTGAATTTAAAATATAATTAGTTTAAGTTTGAAAAATAATTATAATGTTTCTATGCGTAGAATTTCATCTTTATTTTATTGTTAATATCTTAAACTTATGGTAACATTCTGGAGTAACCTAAAATCTTGAACTAGTATTTTGGGATTATCTTCATATTTATCATGATACCTTATGCATGAGCAAAAAATTGAATGGAAAAGGATGGATGAGTCAAAAGACACATGATCAAAGTAAAATAGATGTTGAACCGGTGACGAATTCTAGAAAACTATATGGTTCATTAATTTTTTTATATATATTTTTCTAAATAAATTCAAAGATTTTTATTGGTAAGGTAGGTCCTAAATATTTTTTAAGATAGATCCTTAAAAATTTTCTATAGAAATTTTAGATAAATTAAAAAAAATTATATGGGTCCTAGGACCCACCTTCCTTACTCCAAGCCTCGCTAATGACATGAAACTATAAATTTTTCCAAAATATCAAAAATCCTATGTGCTTTCGTAGTTTACGTGATCCATAGCATATGTTTAAATAAATACTTAGTTTTATAGTGTTTCAATAAATTAAAAAATTAATCATGCAATCTTGGTGCTTCTACCAAACATTCCACGGCATACGTACTTTTTATAGTTTTATCGTGATTCATGAGTTTGAGGCTTTGAGTCTTAAGATAGGTGGACATGGAATATGGAAACTTCTAGTAGTTTCATGGCTAGTGATACTAAAAAAATTGTCGATGATGCTTTGTTACCAGATAGTCAGATGGCTACTAGGTAGAATCGGTTTCTATCTAGGAAAATCAATATTATGTATTGGAGAATTCGTTTGGATAGATTACCAATTTGCATTAACTTGGTAAGTAAAGAGGTACGATGTAGCTTCCATGATTTGTCCAATGTGTTCTTTACTTAGAAAAAGAGAATGGAAAATTGACTAATCATTCGATGTTCTTAAAGAATTTATCAAAAAAAAATTAATATCTTATAAAGTTTAGTAACACTTAAGCATAACTTTTCTTTTTTTGAATGGCAAACAATTATTTTTTCTCCACTCCGTGGGATTAAACTTATGATCTCTTAGTTAGTTGTTAGTTTTAACACCTCCTTGTTAGCTAAGTGACTTAAACATAATTAACCTAATAACAGTCATCTTATTTATAATTGCTAAAATCCCAAGACGTTCGAATGTATAAGAAAACAATTATATTACATTAATAAAAATGAAATAAAAGAATACCCCTATAATGCCTCAAAATTCGTAAAGGGTTTGAAATGGTGGGACGACCCGTTTTGGCTGGGCTTGTGGACCCACTTGCTGGGGCTCATTGGATTATTCTGTTGAATAATAAATAAATGTGAAATATAATTTTTTATTTTTATATGTGATGTTAGTTGTTAAATATTTGAATTAAATTAAATTTTAAGTCGATTTGTATTTATTTATCCTTATTTCTTTATTTTTATTTTTTTTAATTTTTTCAAAACATTCTAATTTTATACAATAGCTTTCCAAAGTCATTTAAGTAGTTTATTTGATGTATTGGTGTAATCAAGACCAACTAGATTCATCACAATAACCTCTTTTAAAGAAAAAATTTAGTGTCTTGTTTACATCACTATGAGATAATAAACCATTTGGACGACTTTGGAAAGTCATTGTATAAAATTATGATGTCTTGAAAGAATAAAAGAAGAATAAATACAGAAAAGTGAGTATAAATCTATGTAAGAGTTCAATTTAACTCAAATGTTTGTCAACTAGCATCATATATGAAAACCACATCAGCTTTTTGCACGGTCAACAAATAAAAAAAACATAAAATGACAAATAAAAAGCATGAAATAGTTGAAACAAACCGGTTTATTGGTTAAATTTGTAATAAAAAATTAAACTTAATGACTTAACTGGAAAAAAAAAAACACAATGTCAAAATCAAATTTTATGTAAGCTTAGTGTTTTTATACAACTTGCCCTTCATCAATTAACAACAATAAGAAATCTAATTATAATTTTAATCGTAGAATTTCAGAAAATAAACAAGCATAATGTTCTCTAACATTTGCATCTAATTATTTTGTTATTAATAACTGGTTTATTTATTGATTTCTCATTTTTTAAATTTTATTATATTTAGTGTGTTAAAAGAAGAGACGAAGCAAGGTAGCCAAGAACTCAAGATTACTTTGGACTTATACTTAGTACCATGTGCTTTAGAGTTTGAACAATCAAAAAGCAAATAAGTGGTCATTTGCGGGAACATGAGTCATCAATCAATGACTTAACTTGGTTGATAACTTGCGACAATCTTTTGGTATATTAAACTTTTACCCCAATTATTTTCATCAACCTTTATGCTCTTCTTTATGAAGCTAGTAATTATTGAATCATTCATTATTTTATAAAATCTAAGGTTTGCAAATTCATTTTAGTATCTTTTTACCCCCTTATAACTAATAAATCATATCAAATCTTTCATGTAATATTTATTTTATTTCATGTAATTATAGACCTGAAGTAATAAAATAAATAAATTATTTTACCGGTCAAAATAATTATTTCACTCGTACGAGCTAATATCATTCTGCCGGATTGTATAGATGCAATGTCTATTTAATTTACAGAATTTTGTCAAGGTATTAGATATATGTATAAAAAAAACACTTTTTTTCTCTCTCTCGACGAATTGGGCTAAGGACAAGGGTATCAAAAAATTGAGGGCATAAATTTAGTTCAGTTATTAATACTATATATGATGTAGGCCCATAAAATTTAGCCCAAATATAACCTGATGTAGGCGTGGCGTAAAGAAGTATAAAATTTGAACCATGGATCATATATGGTGCCTAGGAAAACTAAATATTCACATGCCTATCTGCTGCCCATTGGTGAACTCAACGTATAACACGCTCATATATTTCGAATTAGGTCTAAGACTCATATATTATATGAGTTTATTTAAAAAAACTAAATATAAAAATTTTAAACATTTGAAACGTTTGAATTTATAAGAAAAATTAGAAAAATATTGAATTATTAAAATCAAAATATTTTTTTCTCTTTAAATTTAAAAAAATATAGATAAAATAACAAAGGAAACTAATGAAAATTTAATTTATAAATTTTGAAATTAGAAGGAAAATCAGTTATTGAAATTTATATGCATTTATTATTACATTTATTGTAATTATTACATTTAAATATTATGTGGAATTTAATATAATTACAAAAAAACATAAAATGTCATGTGGAAAAATTTTAATTGAAAAATAACCACAAAATGACATGTGACCAAATCAATAAAAATGTAACATATGGCAAAAAAAATTCATTTATCATAGTAGATGCCTTTATTACTTTTCAAGTCGGTGATATCTCAATGCCTAGAAACACAATGATGCTAAGGATTTAGTTTGATGTTTATATTTATTGTTTTTACTTAGTTAATTTGAAGCATGAGAGAATACATACTTTTATGAGGGTACTCGAGGGATGTTTTTCAATTATTTTCATTATAGTTTCAAGCTAAAATTAGAGTATATTAAGGTAATTGTGTTTGTAACTTACTAAAAAAATCTAAAATTTGTGACGCGTAGGTAGATTTATTAGCTTGGAAATGTATTGATGTTTTTGTTACACTAATACTAGTATTGTTACCGGTTTTTGCACTATGATACTTGATATGCCTTCATATTAGTTTCAAATACCAACTTTTGAATTATGATTAGTCATCAAAATTTTGTTCATGTTTTAAGGTTGTCTAATGTTTTTTTCATTTGTATTTATCAATTTATTCCCAACTGGCAGTCATCAATATTACTGGATGAAGAGATAACTAGACTCGCAAAACCAAAACATGGTGGTGGAATAGAGGTTATGGAATTATAGGCTTGAAGGGCTTATGCCACTCTCAAAGATGTTAATTTGAACTGATATTACCAAGGTTGCAGAAAACGTTAGATGTTAGCTAGTCGGTAGACTAGGGTCTAGGGATTAATTGGCTAGACGAGGATTAATCGGGGACCGTTAATTATTAAGAAAATTATTCAAAAATTTATAAATCTAACTTTAAATGTAAGAATATAAATAAATACGCATAAGATTTTAATAATAAGTTTAACAAGCACAACAATTTATCATCCAATTAATAAAAAAAATTATTCAAATTTTAATATATCTTAAGAAAAGAAGTAAATTTGGGTATTTGTATATTTGAAAACATAGAAATTCTGGAGAAAAACTTTAAAAAAAAAATTAATTTTTTTTTATATATTAGTTGAACATTAGAATACTATGAACTTTTGAATTTTGAAAATTTTGGTTTAATTTTTAAAAATTTGAAAATCTGAAATTTTGAAAATTTGGCCGATTAAGCCGCCTAGGACCGATTAGAACCGTCTAGTTCCGATTTTAACCCCCTTTGACCAAAACCGATTAAGCTAACCGATTAGCCTTAATCCTTTTCGGTTAAAGACCGCCTAGCGATTAATCCCCGATTAATCGGCCGCCTAGACCAATTTTTACAACACTTGATATTACTGATTCTTTTCATACCATATGCTTATTCTAGCCATCACATTGCTAATTTTAAATCTTATTTACAAAATATATGGCCAATAGGCATAATTTGTTATGCAATAAAGTATTCAAGTTTATTGGTGCAGCTGTTGCGAGTTGGAACAACTTCATTATGCTTTGCTATTGTAAATATGTTAGGTGCTACACCGATGCTCCAAACATGAAATCTATAGTTGTAATTTTTCTTCATTTGTTCTCTTTATAATGGAAGTCCGTTTTATATATACTATGTTAGAATTTATATATATATATATATATATATATATATATATATATATATATACACTAGCAGCGTACCCGTGCAAAGCGGCAGGGCGTGTAAATTCTTTCGGTGATATGTTTCCTCTACAAAAAGGTTATGTTACAAAAAAAATACATGTCGAAGACAAAATAATCAAACTATGATGTTATTTGTTACATGATACATCAAATAACCGATAAAAAAAAACTGGTCAAGACGACATAAAATATGAAGGCATAACCATGAAAACGACAAAAGTGTGTATCAATCAGGCCGACATTTGGGATTGGTTGGGTTTGACTGGAAGCGACGGTGTAAAAACGATCAAAAAATGTCATGGCCACGGTGGACAGCGTCACATATGACAAATCAAAACTCTAAATGCCAGTTGAGAGAAAAAAGATAGAGAATGAGAAGATGATGAGCTTCCAAAAGTAATTCAGGGTTCCTGTGGTGAAGTCGTTTTTGGAAAGAAAGACGTCAGAAAGCAGTGTCATAGAACCGGTGGTTGGGGATAGTGGAAGATGGGAGATGAAGTCATTTTTTGTTCCTGGACGGTGGACTTTATAGCAGAGGAGAGAACAAAGAGGTATATGCAATTGGAGGGATATTTAAATCAATATGCTAAATTTAAGGATATCTAAAAGGGCTCAAAATTTGAATGAATCCGGGATTTGAGGGAACCATATCAAATTGCTGAGAAATATAAGGAGATTTGATGAAAAATATTTGAATTCAAAATGTGGTTAAAATTTAATATTATTTTATTAATGGTTACTTGTACTATCAGCTTCATCATTTGGACATTTTAAAAAATATTATTATTATAATCAATCTATTTTTAGAAATAGTTAGATTTCTTTTATAAGATAGTAAAGATATATATGCATTCTAACATAATACATTTATACATGTTTTAGAATGTTTATGCATATAGAAAAAAAGACTATGATTTAAGTGCATTCTGTAATGTATTTTGTTAGAATTTATTTATATATATGCATTCTGTTAGAATGTCTTTTGAGAATGTTTGTTAACAACAACTATATTTGTTTAACTGGTAATACTAACGAGTAATGTATCTTGTTCTTTCAGAATTGCATGGAGAAGAAATTCAATATTGATCATATATAACATTTGATGTTGTGGTTTTTAATAATGTTAAAACAAAATATTTTAGACTGTATTTTTGGGATGTTACACTTGTAGTTGATTTGATTCCTTGAAAACCTTGAGAGTCTAGCACCCCAAGTGTGATGGCTCAAATGTTTCACACAACACCAAGTGCTTTGGAATAACCTTAGAGAGAATGTATAACACTCAAAATCGGCCTAGCACTCTCCTTTTCTTAGTGTAGCCGATTTTTGGTGGATAACATGTTCTTTATATAGTGTGTCACATCTAGGGTTACACCATGTAAACCTAATGTGACATGAATCTTCATTTCCATGACCCATGTGTTTGTAACTCCCATAGAGCATCCATGGAGCATCCTATGGACCTTAGCCCAACTTGATAATCCATGGAGCATCTAGTCCACTAAACAAGTACGGATGATTTACATAATCAACCCATATATTTAATTAGTCATATTTTGATCACTTAATTAATTCAAAATTAATTCTTAATCAATACTAATTAAATAATACTATTAATATATTAGAACTTATAATATATTAATAAACCTTAAGTGTTATTTCTCTCATTTTAGTCTATCCAAATGCATGATGCCATGCAACCCAAATGGACCATGCTGGGTCGGGTCAAGTACATACCAGATATAGTTATGGACTTAGACACCTTATCCAATAGTATGTTATGTGATATGTGTATGGTATGTGGTAGTAGGGAGACTCACTAAGCTTTGTGCTTACAGTTTTCAGTTCTGGTTTCAGACACTTCCACTAGCAAGGGGAAGGGCTCGGGATGATCGCATGGCACACACCACAGTTTCAGCATGGGATGTTTAGACTGTGATATTTTCTCATATGATTTTGATACAGTATTTTGACATGATATTTTGAGATACACGATTTATGATTTTATTTATGATGATGGATGACTTATGGTTTTATTATAATTATTTTTAAAAATAAATCTTTGGTCTGTATTTTAGGGATGTTTCAATTCAGCCCAAACTCAATTTACTTCTTAATCCGCTAAGACATTGATCCCAAAACACAGATCTGACTTCCCTGAGCTGGATAATCACGTAAAGTTGCAAACGTTACGTTCATGCATGACTAAATGAAACTCTTAAGCTTAAGAAGGACTTAATAAGTGACTTAATGCATGCATGAGACCCAATACCTCATAAAGTTGGCACCTTTATGCTTAAAGAACCCCTAATAAGCTCAGATCTAGAAGCAGGGCCGGTCCAATGTTTTTTACTACCCGGGGCGAGATAAAAAAATTATGCCCTTATATGTGTACCGTACAATAACAAAAACATTTATATAAAAAATATAATAAAAAAATGCAATAATTTTTATAATCAAACAAATAATACAAACAAAACATACAAATTAAAATCACCTAAAACGATGTCTTCGTGCATTTTTTGAAGCAAAAACATCTCTTATTTTACAATAATCAATATTTTGTAAAAAATCACTTTCAATACTTAAAATTGCTAATCCATTCAATCTTTCTTGACTCATGGTACTTCGGAGATACGATTTCAAAAGTTTCAATTTTGAAAAACTTCTTTCCGCGGAAGCAACCGTAACCGGCACCGTCAACAATATCCTATAAGCAACCAACACATTAGGGAACATATACATTCTTCTTGCATACTCCATTATTTGAATAGATGTCCAAGGACTTTCACTTTTGTAAGCTTCACCCGGCAACATTTTCTGCAAAATTTGTAACTCAATGAATAAACCATCTCCATCAATATCATAATCTTCACCATTTTTCAAATTGGACTCAAGATTTAAACAATATTTTTTTAATTCATCATCATCTAAAGAAACTAATTTGGAACCATCAAACAAAAAAACAAATATAGATTCAAAATATTGCATTTGTTCAAATCTACTTTTCAATTGAACAAGAGCCATATCTACAAGAATAATAAAATAATCTCTTTTAAATGCTTCTTGAGAAGATTGATGTTCTCTTTCGGGATTTGGGATTTCATCAAATTGTTTTTTTTTTCTTTTAGAATTGCGTTTTTGAGTAAATTCGGGTTTAACTTTAACACTATTTGCTATTTCTTTTGCTTCACTAATAGCAAAGTCAAACCCATTTTCCCTATATCCTTCAAAATAATTAATTAATCCCTCTAAATTTTTTACAGCAACATCAATAAGTATTTCTTTGGATTGTAACTTTTTACTTACCAAATTAATTTTGTACAAAATTTCATACCATATAACTAAACTTAAAATAAATTCAAAACTAGAAAATTCACCATTTACTAGTGAATCAACATCTCTACACACTTGTCCATTATCACTTATTATAGATAATTTTTTTAAAGCTTTTCTTATTTGAGAAAATTGTGTTTTTATTTTAACACATTCAATATGACTTTCCCAACGAGTAGCTGATAATGATTTAAGTGTTAGATCGTCTATAAACTCAAGTAAGACACTCCATCTTTTTGTTGAATTAGAAAAAACATTATAAATTGTTTGACATGTACCAAAAAAAGTTTTTGCTTTTTGACAAGAATTTGTCATATCACACAAAACTAAATTTAAACTATGACATCCACAAGGCATATAAAAAGCTCTATTATTTATATCAAGCAACCGTTTTTGAACACCTTGGTGTTTACCTTTCATATTCGCCCCATTATCATACCCTTGACCACGAACATAGTTAATATCCAAATCAAGAGATTTTAGGGCATCTTGTAAAACATTAAAAAGACCTAAACCGGATGTATCTTCTACAACTAAAAACTCTAAAAAAAACTCTTCTACTTTTAACGGAACACTTTCCAAATCTACACATCTTATAATCAAAGTCATTTGTTCTTGGTGACTTGCATCCGAAGTGCAATCAAGAATAACAGAAAAATATTTTGCATTTTTTATTTTTTTAATAATTGCACTTTTACCCTCGGATGCTAACATTTCAATTAATTCATTTTGAATTTTATGACTAAGATAATGATTATGTGTTTCTTTGTCTTTAATCATTCGAAAATGTTCTTTCATTACCGGATCCCACTCCGCAATCGATTCAATTACACTTAAAAAATTGTCATTTGAGTTTTCATAAATTTTTTCATTTGTACCACGAAAAGCCAAGTTATTTTTTGCTAAACATTTTACAACAGAAATAATTCTAACCATAACTTCTTTCTAATGTTCGGTATCTTTTTTTATCATTTCTTGAATTTCTTTGTCAATTGTTTCATTTTTATTTAACCTAATTCGTGTTTCAGTACATGTTCTTAAATTAATCATATGGTCAGAACTATTTTCATGCTGTTTTAATGTTTCACTAAGATGCTTCTAATCTTTAATTCCTTCGGTTGCCAAATTACTTTTAGTTCGAATTGTTTTAAAAAGCTTACAACAAAAACAAAAAACCTTATCAAGCTCTTTTGAATACACTAACCATTTTCTATCATAAAAATCACCATTTTTTAATTTACGAATAAAAAAATCACATGAAAAATGTCTACCAAATGAATCTTTTGGAAAAACTATATTGTAACGCATGTGTCTCCGGGATTGCCATTTTTAGCAATGTAATAGTCTAGGTTAACCTTTGTAACCCGTTTTGAAATAATAAAAGTGTATTATTTGAATATTATGTGTTTTGTGCTTAATTGCTTAATTATGTGGTTTGATTAGTTAAGAATAAAAATAAGCGTCAAAATTAAAGTGTGAGATAAGCCCGATATCTTTTCATAAAGTTGTAGTGGTCGAAACAAGGATTCCGGAGATATAAGGAATGCCGAAATCCGAGTTATAACGAAGAAGTTATGACCTGTCGAAGTTTCGCGACAGAACCGGCACGACCCAGCGCGACGTAAATAGTGAATTTAAGGTAGATAGATATCTATCCTTAGTGATCTAAATGAGAATTGAAGATCTCATTGATAGTAGTGCAACGACGGAAAGACAGACGGAATCGGAGTTCAGATGAAGGAGTTATGAATTTCGAACGGAGTTTTCCTGTCCCGGCCTACTAAAGATAATATATAAGTAATATACTTATAATATATTAAAAATAAAGTCAAAATTAGCCAATGGAGTCTAAACGAGAGTTGTAGAGCATAATCTCACCTTCGCGGCGATATAAAGAACGTCGAAAACGGAGTTCGTATGCGAAAGTTATGAATTTCTGAAGTTCGGGGCGCGAAACCCCAAAACTGTCAGAGCCCACGACGTGGAACAAGGTTGCCACGACGTGGCAAGTGTCCTGTCACCTCCGGAAGGCCCCCAGATGCAACTTGGGATGACGCATGCAGTGACGACCAAGCCCACGACGTGGAACAAGGTTGCCACGACGTGGCAAGGGCCAAATTTGCCCTATAAATAGATTTGAAGGGCCAGCCGTTTAGGGTTGCTATTTTCTCTCTTCTCTCTCCTGTTTTGCATCGATTTGCGTGCCAGAAGTACCCCGAAGCCCCGGTAATATTCCCAAGTCCCGAGATCCCGAAGATCCCGAGAAGTGCGGTTCCCGAGTCGAAGCTCTGCCCGCGAGAAGTTCGATTTTCGAGGAGATCTTCCAGATCTGCTGAGGAATACTACTTCTATAAGCCGTAGTGCCATCGGATCATCTTCTGATCAAGTGAGTGTGTAGTTATTTTCTTTCTAATACAATAATACGAAGTATTTTATATAAAAATACGTGCTATGTGTATATATTTGGTTGTGTTATGTGTGAATGTGTATTCACTCTCTTCTATCTTATAGATCTGCTTATTTCTTTATGAGATATGTGTTATGTGTGTGTGTGCCTCATCTGTTATGTGATATATGTGTTGATTAAAGCATGCTATACAGGTTTTCTTTAAACTATGTATACAAATGTATATTTTTATCTACTAATATGTTGGGTAGAACATGGGTAGATAGTTGGTGTGTAATAAACAGATGAGAGGCCTCGTTGTTGTTTGATTGAGTCATCTAGCGGAGTTTAGATGACGACCACTGGCTATTCTAGACAGTCTTGTGGAAACATTAGCAGGTTCGCCACCTGTAGGTGTTAATGAACTTGGGTGTTCATTCGCTGTACTCCATCCCCCTCATGGTTGCCTTATTTGACTTATATTGCTGAGGTACCCCCGAAGCATGTGTTGTCGCCCCGATGAAATATTCTTAGACTAGGTCCCTTATGTTAGTTGTTTTAGGGACATTAAAGTGAGAATAACGGGAATGAGTAATTGGGTTATTATTGATTGGTGAAAATTAAATATGATTATTTATTGTGGGTTGAAAACCCTATATGCTCACCAGGCTCCCAAGCCTGACCCACTCAGTTTTAATTGTATTACAGGAAGTGGCGCGAGGGCATGAGATGGATGAACCATCGGTTGTTTTGTTTACAAGTCTGTATATGTATATATTTGTTGAATGACTTGTAATGTTATCGTTTATGCTTATTGGTCTGTATCGGAACATGACACCCCGAGTTTTGATTATATAATGAAAAATACATTTCTTTTATGAAATGCTTTGGTAAACAGTGTTTTATCATGTTTTGTTTTTGGGAACAAATTCCGCAACTCTTTCAAATCAAAAGGATTTACTCTGAAAATATTTTAAAAGCATAAATGAAAATCGGTCTTTTCTGGCCGAGATTTTGGGGATGTCACAGTTGGTATCAGAGCATTAGTTTAAGCGAACTAGGAATTTGTAGGATTTCTAGACTTAAACTTAGAATGCTAAGTGAAATTTTGAGATGTGTGTCTGTTGTGATTTAGACACGAGCACTAGTTTATTTTAGGAAAGTTGCCTAAAATGCTTTTATGTGCTAAATGTTATATGTTGCCATATATGATATTATTTGTTCGGATCTATGGTCTGTTGCCGACCGGATCTAGAAACCTTATGTGTGTAGGATTCTAAGCGTACGTCTACGATATTAGAACTAGCATGTAAACGTTTCGGAGTGATAAGGATGATTTGAATATCTATCATGATTGAGGATCTAATTTCACCTTATTCGGTGTGTAGATCAAAATGGTGAGAACAAGAAGTGGAGTTGGAAATGCTGACGAAAACAGGAATCAACCACCGGTGATTGAGCCAATACCTGTCGTAGCAGCAACACCTGAGCCAATAACCATGGCTGGTGTGCAATTGATGATTCAGACGATGTTGGATCGTCAGATGGATGAAACTAGACGGTTGCTTCAACAAAATCGTGAAGAACTATCGATTCGTGTGGAAGAGCCTGAATTAAATGAAGGGCACTCGGAAGGTGGAAACTTCAGTGAGTCTGTTGGTCCAGCCAACCCACCGATAGTTAGGCAAAATAACCATGATGGAAGGAATGATGGAATGGGATGCAAGTACAAGGATTTTCTAACTTGCAAACCATCGACCTTCAATGGAAAGGAGGATCCGATTGGGGTTATGGATTGGATCTCCGAAATGGAGCTAGCCTTCATGACTTGTGGCTGCAGAGGTAAATTGCAGACTATCTATGCCGTGCGTCAATTCCGAGGTGGAGCCGTTCGTTGGTGGAACACTCTAGGGAAGACCTTAAGCCCTAATGAGCCACTGCAATTGTCATGGGCAGAGTTCTTGGTGCAGTTCAAGCGCAAGTTCTGCTCGGCTCAAAATCTGTTGGAGTTGGAGAATAAGTTTTTGACATCGACGAAAGGTAGCATGTCAGTTGATGAATACACCAATAACTTCACCGATAAGATGGAGTTTTCCTTGCGTATCGTTCCAGATGAGCTGACAAAGGTGGATCGGTATGCGAAGGGACTCCCATGGGAGTACGAGGTGCCAGTACGTCAGGCACTTACCCTAGAGGCAGCTATCTGGGCTGCCAAGTCTGTGGAGAACATGATCAAGGGGAGAACCACCGACAAGGCTGATGTTGGTGAGAAAAGAAAGTTTGAGGGAACATCTGGTTCCGGTAAGAAAGGAAAATTTTCGAAATCTGATTCAAAAAAGTTTGGAGGAAAAGGAGGCGAAGCAAAGTGGTGTGATAAGTGTAAGAAAAAACACTTTGGGAAATGTAGTGAGGATGTGACCTGCTACAAGTGTGGAAAGGTTGGACATTTTGCCAATGAATGTCCGAACAACAAAAGGATGTGTTTTGGTTGTAATGAAGAGGGGAACATTTTGAAAGATTGTCCGAAGAAGAAGGAGGCAGCAAAGCCCAACATTCCACCAAAGCCGAAGGCGAGAGCCTTCCAGATGACACTTGAGGTTGCGAAAGATGAAGCTGATGTCGCTTCAGGTACCTTTCTCGTAAACGAATTACCTGCTCATATATTGTTTGATTCTGGAGCCAACTACTCCTTTATTTCGCATGAGTTTGGTAGAAAGCTAGCTTTGCCTATTGATAGACTAGATAATGCTTTATTAGTCGAAGTAGCTAGTGGCAAGTTTGTACCTGTTAGCCATCGTATGAAAAACATCTTGATCGACCTTAATGGGAATAAGTTTCACGAGGCGTTATTGCCTATCGAACTTAATGGTTTCGACATCGTCTTGGGAATGGATTGGCTTAGCGCCAATGATGCCGAAATTTTGTGCAAGAAGAAGATAGTTAAAGTAAACCTGCCAGGGAAAGATTCGTTTATGGTGTATGGGGACAAACGCAAAGTGAATTCTGGAATCATTTCTCTAATGAAAGCCAGAAAGTGTTTGACCAAGGGATTACATCATATTTAGCATTTGTGATTGATGCTAAGAAGGAAAAGAAGGTGATGCAGAGCATTCCAGTGGTGTGTGATTTTCCGGA
This sequence comes from Lactuca serriola, assembly GCF_051521515.1. Lineage (NCBI taxonomy): Eukaryota > Viridiplantae > Streptophyta > Magnoliopsida > Asterales > Asteraceae > Lactuca > Lactuca serriola. The sequence continues at coordinate 21,560,049 of NC_136413.1, read as the reverse complement.
AGTGTTCCCCGAGGATCTTCCTGGATTACCACCTGATAGACAAGTGGAGTTCAGAATAGACTTGTTACCAGGAACCACGCCAATAGCAAAAGCACCTTATCGATTAGCACCGACGGAGATGAAGGAGCTGATGATGCAACTTCAGGAGTTATTGGACAAAGGTTTCATTAGACCTAGTTCATCGCCCTGGGGAGCTCCGGTGTTATTTGTGAAGAAGAAAGATGGAAGTATGAGAATGTGCATCGATTACAGAGAGCTGAACAAGGCAACAATAAAGAATAGATATCCGTTGCCGAGGATTGATGACCTATTTGATCAATTGCAAGGTTCGAGCTATTTCTCGAAGATCGATCTTAGGTCAGGATATCACCAGCTGAAAGTAAGAGAGCAAGATATCGAGAAGACTGCATTCAGAACTAGATATGGACATTACGAGTTCTTGGTTATGTCGTTTGGACTAACCAATGCTCCGGCAGCGTTCATGGATTTGATGAATAGGGTTTGTAACCCGTTCCTTGATAAATCTGTGATAGTGTTCATAGACGACATTCTGATTTACTCGAAAAGCCAGGAGGAGCATGGCAGGCACTTGCGAGAAGTGTTAGAAGTTTTGAAGAAGGAGAAGCTTTATGCGAAGTTCTCCAAATGTGATTTTTGGATTCGTGAGGTCCAATTCTTGGGCACGTGGTCAACCAAGAAGGGATAATGGTTGATCCAGCGAAGATCGAAGCTGTGACGAAGTGGGAACAACCGAAAAGTCCCACGGAGATTCGAAGCTTTTTAGGGTTAGCCGGATATTACCGCAGGTTTATCCAAGACTTTTCTTCGATTGCTACTCCATTAACAGCTTTGACCCACAAAGGAGCTACTTATGCTTGGAGTGAGAAGCATAAAGAAGCATTCGAGAAGTTAAAGAAGAAGCTATGCGAGGCACCGATACTTTCTCTACCCGATGGAGTTGAAGACTTCGCTGTTTATAGCGATGCGTCTGGTGTTGGATTGGGTTGTGTTTTGACCCAAAGAGAAAAGGTGATAGCATATGCGTCTCGACAGCTGAAAGAGCACGAAAAGAATTACCCGACTCATGATTTGGAGTTGGCAGCGGTAGTTTTCGCTCTGAAAATATGGAGGCATTACCTCTATGGCACGAAGTGAAAACTTTTCACTGATCATAAGAGTCTCCAATACCTCTTTAATCAGAAAGAATTAAATATGAGGCAACGACGTTGGCTAGAATTACTTAAAGACTACGACTGCGAGATACTTTACCACCCCGGTAAAGCTAATGTTGTTGCTGATGCTCTCAGTCGGAAGGTCAATCTTGAAAGGAAGAGGCCAAGAGCGTTGAGAATTGAAGTTGTCTCGACCATTGTGGAAAGTATAAAGAAAGCTCAAGAGGAAGCTTCTGAGAAAAATGACCGAAAGGAGGAGCGTTTGGGTAAAACGTTGGTGTTTGGTACTAACGGTCATGGACTGAAGGTATTCCAAGATCGTATTTGGGTACCTAAGTCAGGAGGAATTAGGGATCTTCTGATGGAAGAAGCTCATAAAACCATGTACTAAATTCATCCGGGTAGCACTAAAATGTATAGGGACCTGAAACCCTACTACTGGTGGCCGACGATGAAGCTTGATGTTGCAAAGTATGTGGTCGAGTGTGTGACTTGTGCGAGAGTCAAGACACAACATCAGAAACCTTACGGGAGTTTAGAACCATTGCCTGTGCCTATGGGTAAGTGGGAAGACATTGCTATGGATTTTGTCACTAAACTGCCCAGAACAAAGAATGGTCACGACATGATTTGGGTGGTCGTTGATCGATTCACTAAGAGTGCGCATTTCATAGTGGCCAGGGAGAAATGGTCTATGGAAAAGCTTGCAAATTCTTACGTGAAGGAAATTGTGAGGCTTCACGGTGTTCCGTTAACGATTGTATCGGATCGTGATAGCCGTTTCACCTCAAGGTTTTGGAAAAGTCTACAAGAGGAAATGGGTACCAAGTTATGTTTAAGCACAGCTTACCATCCGCAGACTGATGGTCAGAGTGAAAGAACAATACAAACACTTGAAGATATGCTGAGAGCATGTACCTTGGAATTCCTAGGTAATTGGGATGAACATTTACCGTTGGTAGAATTTTCCTATAATAATAGTTTTCACTCGAGCATTAGGATGGCACCTTTTCAAGCTTTGTATGGACAGAAGTGTCGTACGCCGTCTTGTTGGCTTGAGGCTGGGGAAAAGCAGTTTATGGGACCGAAGATGGTTCATCAAACTGCTGAAAAGTTGAAAATAATTAGGGAAAGAATGTTAGCAGCTCAAGATCGTCAAAAGAGCTATGCTGACAAGAAGCGAAGACCGATGACTTTTGAGGTTGGAGATTCGGTTTTGCTTAAAGTCTCGCCGTGGAAGGGACTTATAAGATTTGGTAAAAGGGGAAAGTTGAGTCCAAGGTTTATTGGACCGTTTAAAGTCCTTCAGAGGATTGGGAATCAAGCTTACAAGCTCGAATTACCCGAAGAACTGAATGGAATTCACAACACTTTTCATGTGTGTTATTTGAGGAAGTTCACGGGAGAAGTTCCCGATATAATTCCAATTTCCGAATTGAGAATTGATGAGAACAAAAGGTTGATTGAAGAACCAGAGGCAATTGTTGACCGAAAGACTAAGAAGTTGCGACGCAAAATGGTTGGATTAGTGCTTGTCCGATGGAAACACACGAATGGGCCGAATCTCACCTGGGAGACGGAGAGTGACATGTTGAGTCGCTATCCGCATTTATTTGTTGATGTGTGATTCCGGGGACGGAATCATTCTAAGGTGGAGAGAATTGTAACGCCTGTGTTTCCGGGCTTGCCATTTTTAGCAATGTAATAGTCTAGGTTAACCTTTGTAACCCGTTTTGAAATAATAAAAGTGTATTATTTGAATATTATGTGTTTTGTGCTTAATTGCTTAATTATGTGGTTTGATTAGTTAAGAATAAAAATAAGCGTCAAAATTAAAGTGTGAGATAAGCCCGATATCTTTTCATAAAGTTGTAGTGGTCGAAACAAGGATTCCGGAGATATAAGGAATGCCGAAATCCGAGTTATAACGAAGAAGTTATGACCTGTCGAAGTTTCGCGACAGAACCGGCACGACCCAACGCGACCCAGCGCGATGTAAATAGTGAATTTAAGGTAGATAGATATCTATCCTTAGTGATCTAAATGAGAATTGAAGATCTCATTGATAGTAGTGCAACGACGGAAAGACAGACGGAATCGGAGTTCAGATGAAGGAGTTATGAATTTCGAACGGAGTTTTCCTGTCCCGGCCTACTAAAGATAATATATAAGTAATATACTTATAATATATTAAAAATAAAGTCAAAATTAGCCAATGGAGTCTAAACGAGAGTTGTAGATCATAATCTCACCTTCGCGGCGATATAAAGAACGTCGAAAACGAAGTTCGTATGCGAAAGTTATGAATTTCTGAAGTTCGGGGCGCGAAACCCCAAAACTGTCAGAGCCCACGACGTGGAACAAGGTTGCCACGACGTGGCAAGTGTCCTGACACCTCCAGAAGGCCCCCAGATGCAACTTGGGATGACGCATGCAGTGACGACCAAGCCCACGACGTGGAACAAGGTTGCCACGACGTGGCAAGGGCCAAATTTGCCCTATAAATAGATTTGAAGGGCCAGCCGTTTAGGGTTGCTATTTTCTCTCTTCTCTCTCCCGTTTTGCATCGATTTGCATGCCAGAAGTACCCCGAAGCCCCGATAATATTCCCAAGTCCCGAGATCCCGAAGATCCCGAGAAGTGCGGTTCCCGAGTCGAAGCTCTGCCCGCGAGAAGTTCGATTTTCGAGGAGATCTTCCAGATCTGCTGAGGAATACTACTTCTATAAGCCGTAGTGCTGTCGGATCATCTTCTGATCAAGTGAGTGTGTAGTTATTTTCTTTCTAATACAATAATACGAAGTATTTTATATAAAAATACGTGCTATGTGTATATATTTGGTTGTGTTATGTGTGAATGTGTATTCACTCTCTTCTATCTTATAGATCTGCTTATTTCTTTATGAGATATGTGTTATGTGTGTGTGTGCCTCATCTGTTATGTGATATATGTGTTGATTAAAGCATGCTATACAGGTTTTCTTTAAACTATGTATACAAATGTATATTTTTATCTACTAATATGTTGGGTAGAACATGGGTAGATAGTTGGTGTGTAATAAACAGATGAGAGGCCTCGTTGTTGTTTGATTGAGTCATCTAGCGGAGTTTAGATGACGACCACTGGCTATTCTAGACAGTCTTGTGGAAACATTAGCAGGTTCGCCACCTGTAGGTGTTAATGAACTTGGGTGTTCATTCGCTGTACTCCATCCCCCTCATGGTTGCCTTATTTGACTTATATTGCTGAGGTACCCCCGAAGCATGTGTTGTCGCCCCGATGAAATATTCTTAGACTAGGTCCCTTATGTTAGTTGTTTTAGGGACATTAAAGTGAGAATAACGGGAATGAGTAATTGGGTTATTATTGATTGGTGAAAATTAAATATGATTATTTATTGTGGGTTGAAAACCCTATATGCTCACCAGGCTCCCAAGCCTGACCCACTCAGTTTTAATTGTATTACAGGAAGTGGCGCGAGGGCATGAGATGGATGAACCATCGGTTGTTTTGTTTACAAGTCTGTATATGTATATATTTGTTGAATGACTTGTAATGTTATCGTTTATGCTTATTGGTCTGTATCGGAACATGACACCCCGAGTTTTGATTATATAATGAAAAATACATTTCTTTTATGAAATGCTTTGGTAAACAGTGTTTTATCATGTTTTGTTTTTGGGAACAAATTCCGCAACTCTTTCAAATCAAAAGGATTTACTCTGAAAATATTTTAAAAGCATAAATGAAAATCGGTCTTTTCTGGCCGAGATTTTGGGGATGTCACATATATTGGCATCAATTTCTCTCTTAGGTCATTTTTCTATTAGTAAATCTTTCATTTTAGAATCTAAATCACCCCATACTCTAGGATCAAAGATATTAAAGTCACTTGGTTTATCTTTATCAACAAAATCATTGTTTTCAAAATCATTAGGAATTTCAACTGAATCATTGTTTTCAAAATCATTAGGAATTTCAACCGAATCATTGGAAGCACTAGGTGGATTATTAATTGGATCATTAGAATTATTTTTATTACCATTTTGATTCGTAACTAAAAATTTATTCAAAGACCCTCTTAATTGATTAGCCTCTTCTTGTTCTTTTTTCTTTCGTTTTCTATTTTGGGCACCTGATGGCTGTTTTCGGGGAAGCATATTAAAAACGCAACAAATATAGTTATAAAAGCTAAGCAAAGAAAGATACAACCTGACCAAATTGTATGAAATAAGGCTTCTGCAGTTCTGCTACTTCTAGTCAACAATGTCAAAAATATAGCTCCTGCTTCACATTACATAAATAATAACAAAAGTAGTTTAGACAACAATTATTGAATAATGAACACAAAACAGATTTCAAAATTAAACTCACCAAATCTTATTGTTGAATGTTGAAACAATGGAGAAATCTGAATTGTATCAGATTCAATTTCTGAAAAACTGAAACTGAAATATAAAAGAGAAACTCTTAGAGAAGCAATTAACCAAATTTTTTCTAAACCATAAACAAACTTAAATAAACAAAGATTTCAAGTTTTAACTTACCCAAATATAATTTGATGATTTCTAAAACAGCAAAAGCAAATATAAACAAAAGACAAATCTGATTACCTGTAATGAAACAAAGACGAAATTAGGTGAACATATTTTTAAATAACCAACAAACAAAACAGATGAATAAGAAATTGAGCAGATTTTAGAAACAAACTTAAAAAAAATATGAACTCTTGGAGAATAAATCAGATATATGCAACATAAATCACTAAATCAGATTTCTAAAACAATCAAAGGAACCTAAATAAACACAAATTTCAAGTTAAAACTTACCAAATATGATTTGATGATTCCTGAAACGACAATATCACGCAACAATATCACGTACAAATACAAGAGATGGGAAATTTGACTTCCTGTAATGAAATAGATAAGAAATTAGGTCACCCGATTCTAAAATAGACAACTAGAAAACGAAGTAGATGACTAAGAAATCAAACAGATTGAATAAACTAACCCAAATCGCTGCCCTAACTTTTAAAATAACCAAATCGATGATAAATCGGACTAAATCACAGCTTTGCGTTTGAAGACTAAACTGAATCAGAGAATCAGGTATGTAAAAAGAGTAAAATCAATTTGATTGGAAGGAAACGAAAGCAAAACCTGAAAACCTGTTCTTCCTTTTTATACGGGAAAGTGGATACGTATTGATTTCTCCCATCAAACCCGACGCCAACGGGATTCTAGGCATTAGACACGAAACGTTTGGTTTTTCCAGGAGCACTAAACGTTTGGCAATTGGCGCGCCTTCTTTCTTTCTTTCTGCCACCGTCCTCTCGCTTTCTTTCTCTTATCGTCATATGCAGATTTTTGGGGTAAGTTTTTGGGCCGATTTTATATATATATTATACATATGTAGCTGGACTTCTTTGATGCCCCCAATTATTTGCTGCCCTGGGCCTAAGCCCAAGTCGCCCATGTATTGGGCCGGGACTGTCTAGAAGAACAATCCCTTTAAACGTTCTAACCATCAATCAACCCAAAAATGGACCAAAAGCATAACTAATCAAGTCATAAGGATATCTAAGCATTAACATGTCAAGGTTTTGACTTGATACCTCTAGTCGCTTGCAAAGTGATGAATGAATCAGGATCTCTAGGTTCCCCACCAAGGTATGAACCTTCCTCCTTCTTCAATTTCTTCAAAATGAGCAAAATAACACCAAAGTCCCCGCAAGAACTCAAATACACATTAATCAAGGCTAAGGGCCGATTTCTAGGGTTTAGGAGGCATAAAGGTTGGTAAAGAGGCCATCCCTAAAGGCTTAAGGTACTTATATAGGGTACAACACCCTATATTAGGGTTCAATGCTGAAGGGAGTACGCCCCACGTACCCCTTAGTACGCTTGGGGTACTTAAGGAGAATTCGCGACCTAGTCACTCTATACACCCTGCGTACACCATCATACGCCCCGTATACCGGATTTAGAACTAGTATGCCATACGTACACATGTGTACGCCCCGCGTACTGCTTAACCCTCAACCATGAATCTTCCGAAGGTCATAAATTCTTCGTTATAAGTCCGTTTCTGATGATCCTTATATCCAGGAAGAGTTAATGAAGTTATACACTTCTATCAACTCATACATGCCTTAAAGCTTCCCGAACGAAAATCCAACTTCCTTAAAAGCCCGGATTGATACTTTACCGAAATACCCTTTGACTCCAAAACACAAACCGAACACCCAGATCATCCAATTTACATCACCCACACCAAAATGGGAAATGATTCGGGACATGGCATTACAATACTTGTGGAATTTCACTTAACACTTAAGTGTACATGCAACTTAAATAGGATATATGTCTTTTTGACATCTAATAACTACATACTTATGAAAAACATAAACTAGAACCCTATGAATTGAAATTCATGGTTTATGATACATAACTTTTGTTGATTCCAATCAAGTTAATCGAAACCTTCTTGTCTCCTTGGAAAACCTAGCTCCAATAGTATGCGAGCCTCCAATGGTTCACACTTAAAACTCAAGAAACCATATGATTGAAGGCTAGACGGGAGAGGAGGAGGATAATTTCATTATCTACCTTTGGGTATGAGAGAGTCACAAAATTAAGATGCCTAGGGGTCCTATTTATAGGACAACTAACTTGTAGACAAATCCAGATTTGTATAATAGATTTAATCCCAATTTAAATCATTTCCTTATCAGCAATTAGGATGCTTTTGGAAACCCTAAAGAGTCTCCCAAAAATGTCCATGCCATGGAGTATTCTAGAATTGCTTCTTTTGTTCAACTATTAAACAATTAAATTCACCCCTTGCACCTTTAATTAATCCAGTTAATCCCGAATTAATTTTAGATTAATTTTGATTAATAATTAGCTAATTCCATATATTTCTAATTAATTTATTATTCATATAATAAATTAATTAACAATTTCTAATTAATATATTAATCATATAATATATTAACAAATCATTTTATCTCTCTCCTTTGATCATTCCAAGCCATTTTCTGGTTATGAGGGCAACACAAAAAGAATTTTACTTTTATTCATCAACATTACACCAATTTAGTTGAAACCTTAGACACTCTAATCCAACAATCAGTTGATGGTAAGTATCTATCTGATGCAAAGTCTTGGTAATAGTAATCAGTTGGTGGTAAGTAGGCATCTGATATTTAAGTTTTGAAAGAATGAAACATAAGTTGGTGGTGATGGGGTTGAGCAAAGGCCATTTAATTGATCACCTATTTAAGAATTTGAATATAAATAGTTCCATTTACAATCTATTGTCTTACATACACAATTGCTTTAACCGATAGAGATTTCACAAAAAAATGGATCATCTATAGCAAAATGAGCAGGTAAATTCTGTAAAAGAAAAATAAATAAAAATAAAAATAAAATAACGGTAATTCATATTATTTGAAATCCCTAAATTATAGAAGTGGTGTAGATGATCATACATGTAACTGGTGAAACAATTATATTGATTAATCGGCAAATACATCAATATGAAGTGAGGTGGAACCTTCCTATCAAAATTTAGAACCTACATCAAGACCCTCAAATTTTAACATATCTGACTATATATATATATATATATATATATATATATATATATATATATATATATAAACTTAGATAGAAACAAAAAAGGGAATGAAATCAAATGATAGCACCTGAACAATGACGTTGGAGCTGAATGGAAGGCGGAAGCAAACCAACAAAAGATTTGGCCGCAAGAAGGTAGCATAAAGGTTGCAGAAGAGCATCGACCGCTTTCGTTATACCTTCTGTCCACTACATTGTCGCAGCTACTTCAACCGACTGCCTGAACGTGCATCGACGTTGTATGGTCTTCTTCTCCATCTCGATTTTTGGAGTTGAAATTAGGGTTCAAAATCCAAATAAAAATCACTATAGATTCTTTTTATTAAAAGAAAAATTAAAATAATTGAATAGAAAGTGTCAAAGAACAAAATATATTTCTTCATTTAATTGGAAAACAACATGAAGTACAAAACAAACCTTACCTTGGAGAAGTGAGACAGTGATAAAAAAACACAAATGAAATTCTAAGAGAAAGCATCAAAATTTGGTGGAGAATGAGTATTTTAAAAACGGTGAAACCAAGGCACCCGATGTAACGCCTGTGTTTCCGGGCTTGCCATTTTTAGCAATGTAATAGTCTAGGTTAACCTTTGTAACCCGTTTTGAAATAATAAAAGTGTATTATTTGAATATTATGTGTTTTGTGCTTAATTGCTTAATTATGTGGTTAGATTAATTAAGAATAAAAATAAGCGTCAAAATTAAAGTGTGAGATAAGCCCGATATCTTTTCATAAAGTTGTAGTGGTCGAAACAAGGATTCCGGAGATATAAGGAATGCCGAAATCCGAGTTATAACGAAGAAGTTATGACCTGTCGAAGTTTCGCGACAGAACCGGCACGACCCAACGCGACCCAGCGCGATGTAAATAGTGAATTTAAGGTAGATAGATATCTATCCTTAGTGATCTAAATGAGAATTGAAGATCTCATTGATAGTAGTGCAACGACGGAAAGACAGACGGAATCGGAGTTCAGATGAAGGAGTTATGAATTTCGAACGGAGTTTTCCTGTCCCGGCCTACTAAAGATAATATATAAGTAATATACTTATAATATATTAAAAATAAAGTCAAAATTAGCCAATGGAGTCTAAACGAGAGTTGTAGATCATAATCTCACCTTCGCGGCGATATAAAGAACGTCGAAAACGAAGTTCGTATGCGAAAGTTATGAATTTCTGAAGTTCGGGGCGCGAAACCCCAAAACTGTCAGAGCCCACGACGTGGAACAAGGTTGCCACGACGTGGCAAGTGTCCTGACACCTCCGGAAGGCCCCCAGATGCAACTTGGGATGACGCATGCAGTGACGACCAAGCCCACGACGTGGAACAAGGTTGCCACGACGTGGCAAGGGCCAAATTTGCCCTATAAATAGATTTGAAGGGCCAGCCGTTTAGGGTTGCTATTTTCTCTCTTCTCTCTCCCGTTTTGCATCGATTTGCATGCCAGAAGTACCCCGAAGCCCCGATAATATTCCCAAGTCCCGAGATCCCGAAGATCCCGAGAAGTGCGGTTCCCGAGTCGAAGCTCTGCCCGCGAGAAGTTCGATTTTCGAGGAGATCTTCCAGATCTGCTGAGGAATACTACTTCTATAAGCCGTAGTGCTGTCGGATCATCTTCTGATCAAGTGAGTGTGTAGTTATTTTCTTTCTAATACAATAATACGAAGTATTTTATATAAAAATACGTGCTATGTGTATATATTTGGTTGTGTTATGTGTGAATGTGTATTCACTCTCTTCTATCTTATAGATCTGCTTATTTCTTTATGAGATATGTGTTATGTGTGTGTGTGCCTCATCTGTTATGTGATATATGTGTTGATTAAAGCATGCTATACAGGTTTTCTTTAAACTATGTATACAAATGTATATTTTTATCTACTAATATGTTGGGTAGAACATGGGTAGATAGTTGGTGTGTAATAAACAGATGAGAGGCCTCGTTGTTGTTTGATTGAGTCATCTAGCGGAGTTTAGATGACGACCACTGGCTATTCTAGACAGTCTTGTGGAAACATTAGCAGGTTCGCCACCTGTAGGTGTTAATGAACTTGGGTGTTCATTCGCTGTACTCCATCCCCCTCATGGTTGCCTTATTTGACTTATATTGCTGAGGTACCCCCGAAGCATGTGTTGTCGCCCCGATGAAATATTCTTAGACTAGGTCCCTTATGTTAGTTGTTTTAGGGACATTAAAGTGAGAATAACGGGAATGGGTAATTGGGTTATTATTGATTGGTGAAAATTAAATATGATTATTTATTGTGGGTTGAAAACCCTATATGCTCACCAGGCTCCCAAGCCTGACCCACTCAGTTTTAATTGTATTACAGGAAGTGGCGCGAGGGCATGAGATGGATGAACCATCGGTTGTTTTGTTTACAAGTCTGTATATGTATATATTTGTTGAATGACTTGTAATGTTATCGTTTATGCTTATTGGTCTGTATCGGAACATGACACCCCGAGTTTTGATTATATAATGAAAAATACATTTCTTTTATGAAATGCTTTGGTAAACAGTGTTTTATCATGTTTTGTTTTTGGGAACAAATTCCGCAACTCTTTCAAATCAAAAGGATTTACTCTGAAAATATTTTAAAAGCATAAATGAAAATCGGTCTTTTCTGGCCGAGATTTTGGGGATGTCACACCCGATAATCGACTTCCCCTACAAGATATTAGTTGCAACAATGGCACATGTACATCTTTGTGGAAACTATCTATTGGTCAAGAAAACAGGTAGCCACTTAAAACAGAGCCGACAAAGCCGAACTCAAAACCAACCGTCCACAGAAAACCATTTAAGCCAGCAGCTTGAAACTGACTATTGTTCATAAGCCATAGTCTTTTTAATATGTATATAATGATTCATATATATTAATTATTAAATGATTATTTATCAAAAACCTAAATTAACTCTAAAAGTAGGATGTTACACAATCTCATCTAAGCATGATATAATGTAACACACATCCAATGAGAGATTTTTAGTAACCTTTTCAATTATGAAAGTTTGATTTTTAAAATATTTTAGTTGCAGCACTTAGGTCCGAAAATTCTATATACAAGTTTAGTTAAGCGAGGTCGTCACAATTAATACAAATAATGACATTAGTAAATTAAATACATCTACAAAGTCCTTTCTTTATTTTTGTTTGATATTTATTTGCGTTCTCATTTTATGTTCATCCATAACACATAGACATACAAATTGGATATGTCGCTGCTTGGGATTTACGAAAAAAATGAGTAGTTAAAACTCTGGTATCGTCTATGGAAGGTGTGTGCTGCTTGGGTCGATGGAAGAAGAGGATGTGTCGTAGATGTAGAAATGGTTGTATGAAAGTTTGCTTTTTTTTTTTTAATTATGATAGAAGAAAATGAATGATTATAACTGTCTCCTTTGCATTAACTGATTAAAAGATTCACTTAGCTAAAAGACCAATCGGTGTGGCTCGTGGATGTGACATGACAATGAGGTATGCAGGTAACACCACGCACTCTATTTAGGTGAGGGTTAGTGCAGTGAACCCCCCCACATAAGAAGACTATTCAGTGGTTTATTTTATTTTTAAATATTATTAAATCATATATATTAAAAAATATAAAAAATAAATCTAAATTTATGGTTTTAGATCCTTATAAATAAAGTATAATATATATATATATATATATATATATATATATATATATATATATATATATATATATATATATATCGTCTCTTACTCTCTCAGTCGAATATATATAAATAATATTTCAAATACATATAATATCCTTTCAATTTTTAATATTCACATATATATATATATATATATATATATATATATATATATATATATGAATATTAAAAATTGAAAGGATATTATATATATTTGAAATATTATTTATATATATTCGACTGAGAGAGTAAGAGACGATCATTCCCAATCAATTAAAAAAGTGAAGGAAAAATAATAGAGAAATTAAATATCTTTCTATTTTTTCTTATTACTCATCATCCTATCATTTTTAGATGATGATAAATGTAATGAAATTTTATATGATAAATATCATAATCTTAAATATAGAGGAGTAGAGAAAAATAATAAGATGAAATTTAATTTCTCAAAATAATATGACAATAACGAAATTTTATATGGTAAATGTTATAATCTACTATAATAAATGAATGTTTTTTGCCACATGTCCTCTTCTCATTCATTTAGACACATGACATTTTTTAGAATTTTTAAATTTTCTATTTTCCACTTGTTATTTTATTGTATTTTTTCATTTTATTAAATTAAAATTCTACATTTAATATATAAGGTAATATATATAAGGTATTTATTAGAAAGGGTTTATATATGTAATGTACTCAATACATTAAAGCCTCATTAATTTTAATAGTTCAAAAAATTTCTCATTTTTCTTATAAATTCAAAATTTTAAAATTGTTAAAATTTTATATTTATTTTTTTAAAATAAACTAATGTAATACATGAGTCTCACACTTAGTCTTAAATATAGAGGAGTAGAGAAAAACAATAAGATGAAATTTAATTTCTCAAAATAATATGACAAGCCAAACCAAATCTACTCTAATAAATGAGTGTTTTTTTGTCACATGTCACACTCTCATTCAATTTGTCAAATGTTTTTGTGTGGTTATTTTCAATTAATTTCTTTTTTCACATGTCATTTTATGAGTTTTTCTATTTTAATAAATATCACATAATAATTACAATAAACATAGTAATAAATGAATATCAATTTTCATTAATGGACTTACTTTTTTATTTCAAAATTGTCAAATTAAAGCTCATTGGTTTATTTTTTTTATTTATTTAAATTTAAAAAATAAAAAAAATCAATTTTAATAATTCATTATTTTTTTTTCTTATAAATTCAAAATTTTTAAATATTTAAACATTTGTATTTATTTTTTTTTAATTTATCTATATAATACGTAGGTCTACACCTATTACTATACTTACACCTAATACTATATGATAAGATGAAATGACAAATGATTTTTAATCTTGCCAAATTCCTTAAGAAATATACATAGAAACCAAGAATATTATGAAATGTTGGTGGGACCCATGTGGGAAATTGGTGTCACAACATGCCAAAATGATGAGTTAGCCGTTGAACCGTAACGTTTACACATGCCTCCACCCCTCCACGCTCTCATAAAGCCGATAGTAGAATTAGAAGATCCCCTAAAACCCCTCTTTCACACTCTCACCTGCACGCAACAATGGCGGATGAATTCTCATTCACAGACAGTGATGACGAAAGGGCAGTTGAAGATGTTCTCTCACAAGCAATGGATCACTCTGTTCTAGAACAAATTGCAGCCATCAATTGCTCTTCTTTCTCCACCTCCGATAACCTCCCTTCCCACCTTGAAACCAGATTCCGAAAACTTAAATCCCTTCCTCCCACTACCACCATCACCGCCTCCGCCGCTGCTGGTTCTCGATTTCCTCCCTCTAAGTCTAAATCCCTCGGGCCTCGACCCGGTGATGATTCGAATGTAGAAGAACCAAATCGTGACTTTTGCAGTTATGTTGATTTAAAGCAAATTCCAGATGCGAAGAAGAGTCCGGAATCGTCTCCTTCTACCGAAAATCAAGAAGAACATTCCGACGAAAACATAGATGAGAAAAAAGGTACGAAATCGAATACGAAATCAAACTCCAAGGCGTGTAAAAAGGAGCGTTCGAAATCAAATTCTCGGTCTGATTCATGGAGTCTATCGTCGCCGGAGTCAGAATCAGAAACTCGGTCTCCTCCACGGCGGAGTATTGGTTGTTTATGGTGTTCTCCCAAAAAGGAGAAGAGTGTTCCGAGGAAACAGGGGAAGGAGAACCGACTTTTCTCATCATCATCATCATCGTGGGGGAATGATGCTGAGTTTTTGAAGACGTTTTCGGTAGAAGAACAGAAGAAGATCATGAAAAAGGCAATGAAAGAGGAAGAGAAGATCAACAGAGAAGCTGAGAAGATCGTGAAGTGGGCTAAACAAGCATCTGCAAGAATGATGGATGTTTCTGGTCTTGATGATGAGCTCAGTGACTTTGAAAACACTAGTAAGTAACTTGGTTGTAATCAAAGTCATATACACAGTTTTATACCAAAATTATATAGTTTTATGTTTCGCTTATGTCTTTGATGCTCGAAACCCTATCTCAATGTAGTAACCAATATAAGAGAGATTATTACATATTTTCAATAGCTCGATTCAATAATATACACTAAAGGCTTCTTTAGCGCCTCTGAAGCTCATGATCTCAACCATTGTTGGATAAGTCCATTATGAATGGAATACTTTTATTTCGGTTCAAGAACAATTCTTAGGTCATGTCTAAGGAAATTGGTCTCATCTTATCAAGAAACTTTTGCAGTGATTCTTCTTGGGAGTGTTGTTGTGTTTGAATTACACTAAGATCTGTATTTTACTTTCACATGTACCCAACTATTGTACAACCAACTTTCAACTTTGAGCTATTTAGGTAGGTTAATACTTTACCAATTGTATGATATATAATTCTTGGATCTTTATCGGACACCTTATGTATAACCTAGTCCGTGATAAACCTCATAAGGGCATAAGATCGGGACCAATAAACCTACTTGATTGGAAGCACGAACGAATAGAGCTTCGACAAAGAAATATACCTTCAAGAATAAGGCTGAAGCTAACAATAAAAGAGGAAACACATGTAGTAATCGGATCCCAGAGACAAACCGATTTTGGAAAAATTAGGGTGTGTTTGGCTGTGGAAAACTGTTTTCATTTTCTAAGAAAATATTTGAAGAAAATAGAGTTGAATTTTCGCTTTCAATTTCCAATGAAAATTTTAGAAAACGCGTTTGGTTGAAATCGGAGAAGTTTTCATTTTCCATCTTAGAAATTTGGAAAACTGTAAAAATCACTATTCTAATTTACATACAATTTGGAAAAACTGAAAATTTTCATTTTCTTGGAAAATTTTGGAAAACTAAACGAACCAAACGTTTTTTCAAAATTTCTATTTTTCTTGGAGAATTTTTCTAGAAACTGGAAATTTTCCACAACCAAACCGCCAAACGCACCCTTAGTAAGCAACCAACGCCAAGATTGCTAGTCGAGGGCCAGTACGTGAAAATGTCAAAGCCTCGATAAACTCGAAGAAGATCCGATCAGACATTGTACCTTCTATTCTAGGTAAACCCTTTGACTATAAATACAAGAGGTAGGGTTGTGCATGGGTTGGTTTGTGTCGGTTTTGGACCCAAACCCAACCCAACCCATAAATGGTCGGTTTCTGGTTTTTAGAACCCAATAGGATCGGTTTCTGGTCGGTTCGGTTTCTCGGGTTCTGAGGTCGGTTTGGGCGGTTTTTCGGTTTCTTGGGTTCAACCCATATATTTACGGGTTCTAGGTTTAAACCCATGAGTTTTGGGTTTTAACCCATTTTCTATAAATGAAGCAACAAGTTAAATATAATAAAAAACACCAAATTTAAGTTAAATACTTCAAAAAACATGAGTCTTACAACAAATAGTCTATTACAAGTTACAACCAAAACCCGAAATAGTCTATTACAACAAAAAAACAATCTAGTATGGGTCGTTTCTCGGGTTGGATGGGTCGGTTTCTTGGGGCGGTTTGTCGGTTTTAAGTATGAGTCGGTTTCTCGGGTTGGATGGGTTGGTTTCTGGGTAAAAACCGAAACCGAACCCGATTTTTCGCTTTTTAAAAAATTCAAACCATAACTGTCGGTTTTGCTTCGGTTTCGGTTTCGTCGGTTTAGTCGGTTTCTTGGTTTGGGTTTGCTCACCCCTAACAAGAGGTATCATATATACAATTATGCATTTCATCCTTGAATGATCCTAGTGATGGAAAAAGCAACCACAACGGTAAATAACAATGCGGAAATAAACTTTGTTTGGTTATACATTCTCGACTCAAATGAACTTTTGAAGAGGGAACCAAATAGGGTATTTTATATGCGACCAAAATAGCCCAATGAAATTTGTATGACCAATATAATCATCTCAAAACAATATGTAATCAACCATAAAGAGACATCAAAATTTTAGTGTGGAAACCTCTAAAAAAAAGGAGATTGAAACAATAAGACTACTAGAGTCGCTTCAAATCCACGATCACCAATATCAGAGAAATACAATGTCTTCTCTAGATGTACTAGAGACATACAATAACCATTATATACTCTGAAATAACAACTTCAAATATATGTAATCAAACAACATAAGAGACTAGAAGAAATGTCACCAAGAAAGGTTGTTGTCCAATAACAAACATATGCAATGATGCCTGAGGCTCCGATACAGATTTGAACAAACCGATTGGACGATATGTTGGTATGAAATATTGTAACACCGTAAATTTTCAAATCAAAATTTCATTTTCAAAAGCACATAAAACTTATATATTATATTTAAGAAAAACCACAAGTGTCTCAAAATGTCAACATAAATCCACAAATAAAGCCGAATCCCAGAATCCTCAACATAGTCTCGAACAAGTGTGTACAATCATGTCGGTGCCTTCCCGCGGTCCTGAGAGGTACCTGAAACACATAACACACAACACGGTAAGCACGAAGCTTAGTAAGTTCCCCAAAATACCACATACACAAATAATAAGCCTCTCATGGCTATAACTCGGCATGGACCCTCCGGTCTCATGCGTCTCGGTGTGCACCCTCCGGTCTCACAGCTCGGTTTGGACCCTCCAGTCCAGTATCTCAGTGAAGACCCCCCGGTCCCACTACTCAGTTTGGACCCTCTGGTCCTATCTCAGTAAACACAAAATATAGCGCATATATATATATATATATATATATATATATATATATATATATATATATATATATATATATACAGACAAGATGCATAATATCATATAACTCAGGTAAGCACATAGGACCCTCCGATCGCACAAAGATACCACTCATGGTAAGTATAGTGAGAAGACTCACCTCGTAAGTAAGCTAAGAAAATATGTACTCCTCGAACACGAATCACCAAATCTAGCCTCCGCATAAGCACATATGATAATTATCTCTAATTATCATCTCAATCCCAATTCTAATATAACTCTTGGATTGGGAAAAAGACCATTTTACCCCTCCATGGTTTCCATAAGGCATGATTGGTCAAACCCTAAAGTCAACAGAAGTCAACACTCGAGTCAACTGTCCATGTTGTCCTGACTCGCCGAGTGCATTGATGTGACTCGTCGAGTCCCTATTGTTTCTCAGATCAACATTATGAAAAACCAAACTTAACTCGTCGAGTAGCCTCATCAACTCGCCAAGTTACCCTTGTTCAGACTTATCGGGAAAACCCTAGTCGACTCGTCGAGTCGGCTCATTGACTCGTTGAGTTCCTTTATTCAAATCCTCATTCAGACGTTTTAAGGCATATCCGCCACTCCAAACTCTAGATCTAGACTCCTAAGGTTCGAATGTCACGTAAAGCTTCGATCTTTACGTGCATGCATGGCATATTTGCTCCATAATGCCACTACAAGCTCTAACTAAGGTGTTTAAGCACAAGAACTCTTTTATAGATTGATCAAGCTGGGACTTTTGGACTCTATGGACCTCATAAGGTCCAGATCTGATGTCTCAATGCTTAGCAAGCACAAGCCACACAAAATCTCAAGGGAAATATGGAAAAAGCCCCAAAAGTTCCTTATTAACAAGATCCAAACAATATGCTTAGCAAGCACAAGCCACACAAATTCTCAAGGGAAATATGGAAAAAGCCCCAAAAGTTCCTTATTAACAAGATCCATGATGAGCAAGGTGATGACTTTTACCATCCAACAGAAGCTCTAAGTGAAAGAACACCGGATCCCACACCCTTTCCTCGTTCTTTGCTTGAATCTCTCTTCTTCTCTTCCAATGGTTCACCAAAACACTCAAAATAAGCTCTCTCACTCTCTCTTAGCTCCATTGGCCGATTAGGGTTTCACACAGGGGAGTTGGGTGGCTGGTGCGGCGGAAATGAGGACATAAGGTCCTTTAAATAGGTCCCAACCCCAGAGATTTAAAGTTTCAACTCACAGTGCCAACTCGGCGAGTCGGCTCTTTGACTCGTCGAGTCGGTCATTAAGCCCACATGGCCATTTCGTCCCTACTCGACGAGTTGGGGCACCAACTCGTCGAGTCACTCAGTAAACTCATAAATAAACATATATATAAATATTATACCTCGAAAACAAGATGTTACAATTCTCCCCCACTAGAATCAGACTTCGCCCTCGAAGTCTTGCTCTAGAAATAACTCTGGGTACTACTCGCGCATCTCGGCACCTCTTTGTTCCTCAAAACCTTTACCTTCCGAATGTCTTCTAAGGGTACCACCGTCGTCTCATTGCCCACACACTTCCTCAACTGTGACTCCTTTAAGGGTACCACCGTCTTCTCATCGGCCACACATTTCCTCAACTGTGACACGTGGAAGGTGTTATGAATCTGACTCAACTCTATCGCTCCAACCGGTAAGCTACCTTACCCACTCTGGCGATCACTCTGAAAGGACCAATGTATCGGGGCCCTAGCTTGCCCCGTTTCCTGAATCGGATCACCCCTTTCCACGGGGAAACCTTCAGAAGGACATAATCTCCAACCTGGAACTCTAACTCGGATCGTCGCCGATCTGCGTAACTCTTCTGGCGACTCTTGGTTGTTAGTAACCTCTGCCTGACCTGTTAAATCTGCTCGGTCGTCTTCAACACTATCTTAGTGTCACCCATCACTCGCTGCCCTACCTCTCCCAAACATATGGGAGTCCAACACCTCCTCCAATATAAGAGCTTGAAGGGAGGCATTCCAATACTGGAATGTTGGCTGTTGTTGTAAGAAAACTCGGCTAAGGGTAAATAGGTGTCGCAACTTCCTTCGAAGTCCATAACACATGCACGCAAAATGTCCTCGAGCGTCTGAATCGTCTGCTCACTTTGCCCGTCTGTCTACGGGTGGTGTGCGGTACTGAAATGAAACCGGGTACCTAACTCCTCATTAAACTTCTTCCAGAAATCTCTTCCACTCTCTTCGCAGAAGAGCTCTCACTGATGGCGAGGAAGTGAACACTCTTCGTCAACTGGTCCACAATCACCCATATCGCGTCAACCCCACGTGCAGTCCTAGGTAGCTTGGTGATAAAAATCCATAGAAATATGTTCCCACTACCACTGGGGAATCTCTAGAGGCTGCAACGGGCCATGTGGACGCCGGTGCTCCGCCCTAACCCAGCGGCTGGTTAAACACCTCTCAACTACCCATGTCACGTCTCTCTTTCATACAGGGCCACTAGTAATCTCTCTATAGGTCCAAATACATCTTAGTAGCCCCTGGTGGATCGAGAATATCCATCGATGTGCCTCCTCCATCAGTATACGTCGAGCTCCACCCATATAGGGCACCCATATCCGCTCCTGGAAGGTCATAAGCCCACGACTATCCATCTCAAACTCGGAAACCTGTCCAATCACCCGCTCCCTCTTTCGGTTCTCCGATCTCACGACCTCTACCTGGGCCTCTCGAATAGTATCTAAGATTGGATTCATCATTGTCATCCGCATACACACATCTCAGATTGGAGCACTCTCTGCTCTGCGGCTCAGGGCGTCGGCTACCACATTAGCCTTGTCCGGATGATATAAGTGATGAGTTTAGTACAAACAATCCTATGTGTGCATGCAACCCTAGAATTGGATCTATGTTTTCACTATTAGTTATACAACATTATGAACATATAAAGGAACCCTAGTATGCCCTAGTATTTTCGAAATTCATATAGTAGATTAGATTACATACCTTTTGTTGTTATATTGCAATACCAACTCAAATCTTCAAACCCTAAGTCTTGAAAGCAAGTACCACAAGTGTAGTACCTCTAATGGCACACAAACACCAAGAGCAAATGGAGAGACAAGAGAGAGAGAGAGAAGAGGTATGAAATTCGTCCCATAGGAACCCTAGACAAGGCATGGACGAATTCTTATGGCCTTAGGGGTCTTTATATAGGTGTAGAGATTAGGGTTTCAGTCCTTATCCTTATCTAGTTGCTTGCCCACCAAGTAACCATAAGATAAGCCTTGAAAACCCTTATCCTTATCCTTTGGACGATTTCAAGGATATCTTATCCCTTGAATTCGTCCAACCCATATCAAGGATAATCATTACCCTATTTTGTAACTATCATATAATTACAATTCAGCCCCTCTAGTTTAATTAATTACATTTGATCTAGGGATGTCAACGGGGGCAAACGGGACGGGGAGTTCCTTCCCCGCCCCCGCCCCCGAAATTTCCTGGTTCCCCCGTCCCCGCCCCCACCCCCGAAATGTTCAGCCTTCCTACCCCCGGCCCCGCCCCCGAATCCCCTTTATTACCCCCGCCCCCGCCCCCGATTGATTTTGAGCTGCCTTTTTTTTTGCTAAAAGAAGTTATTATCTAGGCTAAAAGAAGCTATTTTTTAGGTAACAAATAATTATTTATAACAGAATTTGACATGTTAAAAATAAAAAACTTATGGCATCTTAAAAACATTATACTAACAACTTAAAAACATATTTTTGATGAATTTTAGAAGATCAAAATCATGTTATTGGTTATTATATTTATATAATTAATATATGTAAATATATGTGTAATTTAATAACAGGGTCCCCATGGGGGTTTCAGGACGGGATTGCCTACCCCCGCCCCCGCCCCCGAAATTAAAACGGGGGTTAACCTTGCCCCCGCCCCCGTCCCCGCCCCCGATTTTTTAAAAAAAACTCTCCCAAACGGGACGGGGCCCCCACGGGAACGGGGTCCCACGGGACTTTTTGACATCCCTAATTTGATCACTAAATTAATTATTGACCAATATTAATTAAACAAATATGATTTCTCTTTTAATATATTATTCTTATAACATATTAATAAATCATGATAACCTCTTTCTCTATTATTTCTCCAGTCAAGTTGCTTTGGTAAAGGCAACCCAAAAGGACCATGCACAATCGGGTCAAGTACTTACCAAATATGGTTACGGGCTTAGACACTAATCAAACAATAAGATCTTGCAGTCATAGCCTTTCACTACATCTAACCACCTCCTCTGTCTCATATTCAGGTTGGGCTGCTCCATGAGGTACTTCAAGCTCTTGTGGTCCGTATATATGGTACACCGGACCCCATACATATAGTGACGCCAGATCTTGAAGGCGAACACCACCGCCCTTAACTCCAAATCATGGGTGGGATACCTCGTCTCATGAGGCTTCAACTGCCTCAATGCATATGCAATCACGTGTCCCCTCTGCATAAACACCACTCCCATCCCTGATATAGAGGCGTCACAGTAAACTACGAAATCCTCCACTCCCTCGGGAATGCTAGTTCATGCAAGCTTGGGCTGTTGACAAGTTTAAATTGTAAGGTTGAGAGATGGATTGTGAATCCATCAATTTTTGGTGGATTGGAAGAGCGCAGTCGAATACAAGTGGGGGAGAATCGTTGGTCTAAAGGTTGCATAAAGGTGAATATTTAGTTTTCATTTTTTATCAGTAGTGACGCATGGTGGGTATTTGGATGGATCCAGGTTGAGGGTTGTGTTAGAGCCTCCTACGGGGTAGCCATATAATTCACTAGATTGATAGCCAGTTTGCAGAAGTGTTGTAAGTCTGCGTTAGGTTCGTATCATTCACTAGTATGAGGCAAGCCATTGTTCGAGTGGTCAGTTGGACTGAGTAAATATCAACGCATGTCTGGGTCGAGGCAGATAATATTGATGGAGGACCGCTCCTTGAGTAGTATGAGGATTGATGGGTCTGAGGCAATGAGGGGCATGTTTAATTGTGTAGGGTGTGTGAGATATGGTATGATGAACTTGAGCAAGGTATCGGGTTGCGCTTAGAGTGAGATGACTTTGGGGTCATTGGTTGGCATCCATGTGGTGGTTAGGCTTGAGTAGCCCTTATTAGTTGGACTCTTAGTTAGATTTGTGTGGAAGGACTAGGTGTGAGTTTGTTAGCCTCTGCAGTGGGTGGAGGATTTTATTTTTCAGTTCAGTGAAAGGTCACCCTAGAATCAGAGGATTTCAGAATAGAATGCAAGTGTAAATCTTTGGATTTCGGGATGGGAGTTATGTCCCGGGTTGACGCAAGGGGGTTGCGACTTGTGTTGGGAGTCACCCTTGATCTCAATTAAAGGGTCCAATAGTGATGAATGGTTGGTTGCGTTAACTTTGGTTGGATTAGGAGGGCTGTTGGCGCCTTTATGGAAGGAGATCGAGGATAGGTCTTGCCAGATAGACACTCGTTCAGGAGTCGTGTGGTGTGACTGTGTGAGGCTATCAGCCTCAGCAACCAGTTGGAATTTTGGTATATCGGCTATTTGGTAGGTAAGTACGAGACCGGGGAGGTCTCAGTTGCATCAGAATTATAAATATTGGACAACAAGATGAGCATGAGATGGTACTAGTGTTGTGGACTCATACACGGAGTCATATGGTTATTGAGCAAAGGGTTTTTGGCGGCAATGAAATTATGGGTCAACAAGATAATCCAGGTTTGGAAGGGTTTATGCTCAGTTTAGATTGCGAAGTGGAGTCGAATTGGCAGTGATTCATAATTGTCTGTCTGTCAGGGAGTCAAACAAGGTCTTAGGATTTTGGATTTTGGGCATAGTAGTGATGATTATTCTTTAGTGGTTAACGCTCGTAGGGTAAGGATATATTCATCGCCATGATTTGAGAACCCTGCTAAGGTTAGGTTCGGTGATAGTCTTAGAAGACCTTTGTATGTATCGGCCGACTTCTCATTTCATATCGAGGTTGTGAGAGTATCGCCCAGGATGTTTGGCATTTCTGGAAGGTAGTAAGGAGTGATTTCGAGGATGAAATATAATTTAAGCGGGGGAGAGTTGTAACACTCGTTTTTACAGGATGAATCGAATTAGGGTTTCGAGGAGTCAAAAGGTTGGATTTTGGAAGAAAAGAAGCTTGATGACGTGAGATTGGAGGCTCACGACATGAAATGGGTTGCATGAAAACTTTTGTTCAGGATTGATCTCATGACGCGATACATGGAGCTTACGATGTGAGAGCTGATGCAGCCCAATCTCATGATCATTTTAGGGTTTCCTTCGTATTTAAGCATCTTGTAATGTCCGAGTTGTCAGATATTTTCTTTTGCCGCATTTGGGACTTATGCTCTGATAGTACTTTTCTATGTCTTGTTTTGTTAAGATACTATAATCATCGTATGTTCACATTGCTTTTGAAACTAATGATGTTTTGGAATATGGATTTAGTAACTTTAAAAATGAAAATTTTGGGTCGTATTTTTGGGATGTTACAAGTTGGTATTAGAGCCTTGGTTTGAGGGATTCGGACACACTTTCGGGTGTGTCTAAACTCAAATAAAGGGTTTGATATGTTTTTATAAGAAAACGATTTTTTACTAATGGTTTAACAAAGGACAAGGAGTGTGATGTATGCAATCGGTCGAGCTCAAGTAAGTTTTCCCCAAGATACCCAGACATGTTATCTGTTATGATTTGGTTTATGAATATGTGAATTGCATGCTAGTTAGGGCTAGGGATCCACTCAATTTCTACATGATAGAATGCTAGGATAGATGCCTTAAATGCCTACTGTATGAGCTTGAGCTTGTAGACTTGCATAATAGTGCTGATCCTTCAGTGATAGGATGACCTGATTAGGGTATGTTTGTTTCCTGTTACCCGAAGCCCGAATGCTGCTTGCTTTGTGCTTCTAGGAGTTCTAACTAACTTTAGTTAACTAGTGGGCGAATACGCTAAGTTACATGTTATGCGAACCAAATAATTTTAGAAGGTTAGGTTTGCATCTACTGCACAACTCTTATTTGAGTCCAACCGTTGTAGAGTAAGACCTCTCATTCAAAGAGTTATCTGGTTTTAGTAATATGTAACATTATTCGTGAACTAGTTAGAGGGAGTTCGTGGAAGCCCTTTCGACAGTTGAGGGCAGTAAGTGGTGAGAGTTGTGTCCTAGAGAATGTTTAGGAAGAGACTACTGCCATGAGCCTTATCTGATTTAAATTGTATGATTAGATAGAAAGTGACTTGGAAGATTCAAAGCAATCCTCGAGGAAAGTACAAATAGATGTGGAAGGTAGTATGGGTCCGTATTACTGAAAGCAGATAATCCGTACTCAATTCGGGGAGAGCTGGGAGGAAACCAGGGGGGCTTGTAGGATGTGAAATTTCACAATTTGTATGCATGATCCTGATGGTTGTATGGTTTGTTTTTAAATTGTCTTCCATTTCAACATCTATGTACATGAAATCCAATTGTTCCTCATCTAGTTCACCATCAACGAAACAACTGCCTGGTATGTCAACGTTTGGCTTCATTAGGAACAAAGCTTCTACAAATGTGGATCAAAGATCAATTTCTTGTTTTTCAATAGTAAAAACCTTCCATCTCAGTTAAATTATAGATGGATAAAGAAGACTCACTTAAAAAACTCTAACTAAAGGCGTGATTCGTAACTTATGAGCCCGATCAGCCAAGGTAATTGGTTACGTAAGAGGTTACCACATATTAGAGACAATACACAAATGTTTGCCAATACATTTGGCTTAATCGTTAAAAATAAACCAAACGTGTTTTTTTGTTAATAAAATCAAAGTCTAAGGATTTTTACGAAAGATTTCATTTTAATTACAAAGTATATCGAGGGGGTACACTTTAGCTCCCCAAGTCCCATTTCCCAACCCTAAAAACCGAACTTCGAATATATTAGGATTTAGGGCGAAGTCGTCTTCGCCGACTGGAACAGCCGACGTATTCCGTGTTTGTAACGTTTTTCTTATTCCTATATAATATCCCCCTCTATTCACTGTTCTCCTCTCCTCTCTCTCTCTCTCGGAAAAATGGAAAAAATGGAAGGTTTGGAAAAAATGGAAGGGTTGTCATGCAACGCCTGCAACAAAAAATTCGATAATGAAAACGATCAGAAGCCCCATTACAAGTCCGAATGGCACCGTTACAATCTCAAACGGAAGGTAGCGATTCCTCTTTTCTCTTTTCTTCACGGATAAAACTTATTTTATCTGAGATCAGTTCTTGAGTCGTTCACCTTCACAACTAATTGTGTTTATTTGATGTGTGTTATTTCTTCTCTTTTGTTTAACCTAATACTTACTTTACTAGTTGTGCAAAAGTTGAAATTTATCGTGAGCGTTGTAAAAATTGGTTGATTGAATCGCAAAATGAAGTTATCGAATTATCTATTTCTTCTCTTTTCCAGGATTGCTCATATCTGAGCTTATTTTTTGCATCATTTCAATTGAAATTGTTAGCTAATGCCTGCTCTGGAAATTGCTGTTAATTACTGAATAGATTTGGTAGGTTTACTTTGGGGGTCGTATGTTCAACTTCGAGTCTTCCCCATGGTCATGTTGTATGAACAAATATTGCCTACGGATCAACAAGTAGACCTCCAGGTTTTCTTAAAGAAAGAATTCAGCTACATCAAATTGTTATATCATTGTGTACCAAAGTTGCATATTAGTGAATCTTCAGTTGTATTAACCAATAGATATGCTTAAAATTCTACAAAAGGATTTCAATTCTACTTAAACAAATGCAGAGACCAACACATATTCCCTTCAAAATAAAGTTTTATACTTCATACTGAAGTATGAAAACCAACAATTAAAAGGACCATGAAAAATATAACTAAGATTCTAAGAAAAAGATTTCAGTTCCTTGGATATCAACAATTTACACGTTTTAATTATACAATCCATTAATGTTCTTGTTACACTTATCATAATTTATTTGAAAAATCAGCTTGCAGGAGTTCCAGGAGTAACAGAAGCTCTCTTCTTAGCCAGACAGTCCACACTTGCTGAAGAGAAGAACAAGCTAAACGGGCCCGCTATGATGTACAGCTGTCGCCTATGTGGCAAAGGGTATAGAAGCGCCAAAGCTCATGCTCAACATCTTAACTCTCGGGCCCACATAACACGCGCTTCCGAAGATGGTCAAGAAGAGGAAAATAATGCAATAATAAAACCACTTCCACCCCGTATTGTAAAGAAACCTGTTAAGCAGCAAGAGGAATCAGATGAAGAGAGTGAAGATAGTGAATGGGAGGAAGTTACTGAGAAAGATGACATGGTTGGTGACATGGCATCACCTTCTACACATATGGAAGTCAATGATGAGGATGATAGTGATGATGACATGGATGAGGATGAAGATGAGGTGGATCCAACATGTTGCTTTATGTGTGACAAAGAGCATAAAACAATTGAAAGCTGTATGGTTCATCTGCACAAACATCATGGGTTTTTTGTACCTGATATCGAGTATCTGAAAGATCCAAGTGGCCTTCTCACGTATCTTGGATTGAAGGTGAAGCGTGATTTCATATGTTTGTATTGCAACAGCAACTGCCAACCATTCAGTAGTTTGGAAGCAGTTAGGAAACATATGGTGGCAAAAAGTCATTGCAAAGTACACTATGGTGATGATGATGAAGAAGAAGAAGCTGAGTTAGAAGAGTTCTATGATTACACCAGCAGGTTTACATTAGTAAAATTTAACCCAATTTTTAACTTTCTAATCATATTTAAGCTAATAGTTCTTCTATTTTTCTATGTTATTAGTTACGTGGATGCAGATGGGAAGCAATTGGTTACAGCAGATGGGACAAGTGAGGGGATAGAACTTGGGAGTGGTGGGTCCGAGCTTATAATAAAAACAGTAAATGAAAATAAAGTATCAACAAAGGCAATTGGTTCAAGGGAATATTTGCGTTATTATCGCCAAAAACCACGCCCATCTCCAGATGGTGTTCCCATTACTGCTGTATTGGCTGCAAGGTTAGAACACACTTTCAATGATAAGGATGAGATAAGGGCATTCATGTCTTTTTGGGTGGAACAAAAAATTGCAATTTTTCTCTTGGTACAAACACAGTACAAGGGTGGGACAAAAAGTTGTAGTTTTTGTCCCATTACCAAAAATAGTACCAGACCGTCTGGCCTGTCCTGTGGGGATAGAACAGTTGGTCTTGTACAAACACAGTGGGACAAAAATTGTGTTGCAATTTTTGTCCCATTACCAAAAGACAGGACAAGACTATCAGTCTTGTCCTGTCTTGTTGTCTTGTTCACACAGGACTGGTTTTGTTGTAATCTTGGAAGAAATGTGAAAATGTGCAGGTATAGGAGCATGGGGTTGTCGACTGTGCAATCGAAAGAGAACATGGTGAGGATGAAGGTGATGAAGCAGATGAACAGATCAGGGGTCGATTTTATGCGTTCCAAGATGGGCATGAAAAGCAATGTCATCCGGAACCTTCCAAACAATGTTACATATTAAGTCCTCCATCTCCATGTACTACCAGTACTTGTTGTCTTTTTGTCATATCCATATACTATTCTTATGAGTACCCATGGAGTGGAGTTTCTGCTATATACTACTACTGCATACACATTAGGCAAAAGCGGTTTCGGTTTCTTTTTTCTGTTTCTTTCTTTTTGATGTTTTGAACTATATGTCGTTTATATTGTTGATGTTCATTTGAAGTTTTATGGAGTTTGTTATCTGGTTTGGCTGTTCATGATGAAAGTTTTTGCAACCATAAGATATAACATCTGTGTTATAAGGATATAACATAATGCAGCTGATTGAAGATATATGGAATGATTTTAACAGGGTCAACAGAAATTTGACACAATCTCTTACCTATATTCATCTCATGTATATCAACAAGACTATCACAATAGGCTTAAACTCATTTGTTATTCCCATGACAATGAATGGTTATGGACAAGTTAGACTAATCCTTGTTGCTCTTGGATTCATAATCATGCTAACAAAACAAATATGAAATGGCATTTAGGTTCTCACATGTTTAAAGTGTTCAATGCAACAACTAAATGTACTTTTTCCAATATGTTAGAAATCTCATCCTTGTACTCCTCCCTTCACATAAAGCCTTGTACAACTTGGCAAAGGTTTAATTTATTGAGTATTAATGTGATCATTAATGAGGGCTTGACATGTCTTAATATTGGCATTGTCGATGATCCAACTAGTGAGATGGTGTTTCCTCATAATATGATTGGATTTTTGGTGTGGCATTGGGTTTCTTTTCCTTACCAAAGTTAACCACAATAAACATCAACTGGATTGTAGATACCGATGACTCCCAGTTTCACAGATAACTTTTCATCTAGACAACTTATTTAGTTACATCATACGTTGCTATAAAAAAACATATCTTTAGGGCATCTTTCGTTACACGTAATGAAATCAACAAAGTAATGAAATAAACTATTACCATTCTATCTTCAAGTTTGGTTACCCTGTCGGAATGAAATGACTCAACAACTCATGTTATTTGGTCGATATGAAAATACATATTAATAAGATTCTCTCATGGATGTCTCATTCCTTTCCATTGGGCTAACCCAACACCATTTTTCTTAATCAATGGCATATGTACATTTGATGTTTTCCATTCCTTTATCCATTGATGCGTATCAAAAAGTACATTATTTTTTCTAAGTAGCTAAGTATTTTTTTATATTGGCCATCCATCATGCTTTCACTAGCATTTCCATGGTATCATGCTCATGGCATATGTTTAATCTTGC
Organism: Lactuca serriola; assembly: GCF_051521515.1. NCBI lineage: Eukaryota > Viridiplantae > Streptophyta > Magnoliopsida > Asterales > Asteraceae > Lactuca > Lactuca serriola. The sequence continues at coordinate 21,530,561 of NC_136413.1, read as the reverse complement.
ATGGTACATAATATGTCATACATGATGAATCTAATACTTGAGGCATTTGCCTCCTCATTCATTTGCTATTGTTCAACTTTTGAAATTGGGCAATGAGTCTTCAGTCGTGTTTGTTTTTTGTTTGCATTTCTTTTTGAGTTATTTTGTCTATGTCGTGCAGATCATGCGCAGACATTAACATTTACACAGACTGATTGTTTTTTGGTAGACCGCGGACATGAAAGTGTTTGCACATCCTTTTTTTGGCACATATGTGCAATGAAGTCTTCTAACATCTTCAGACATATTTTAGTCTAAAAAACATCATTCTCATTTTAGTTATTTTATTTTCACATCAATGACGATTATATATGCATTCACTTGCATTATGTTGTGCACTTAAAATCAAATTACTTATCTTAAAGAATCAACACCGATTAAAATGGTTAACAATTTTTTTTGTTAGAATGTCTCTTTTTTATATGTAGTATTTTTCCATTTTAACTATAATAAAATATAATAAATATCAAATATATCCGTTAATTCATGTCATTTTACTTTTATTTTTTATATTAAAATACACTGTTTAAAAAATGACATAATTATTATATTGTCATTAAAATACAAATTTAGGCACACATTAATCATAATATAACGTTAAAATAAAGAAATCAAATGAAATTAAGTGGTCCATTAGACCATTAATCCATCCACCATTAGACCATCCATTTGTTCGACACATCATATTCATCTAAGTGGTCCATTCAATATGTTCATCCATATAGCTAATCTACTAATCTAATTTATCCATCAAGATATGTCAAAATGATCCACCCATCTAATCCATGTGTATTGTACATTTTTATCAATCTTCCATCCATTTTATCCATTAATTCGATCGACAAAGTTGGTATATCCATTTGATTCATCTAACTGATCCATCCTATTGATTTGTCTAGTTAGTTCAGCAAACTGATCTACGCATCATATGTAACAATTTCATCTATATAATCGGTCCATCAATTCGATCAATCCATGCATCCATCATATATAACCTTTTATCCATCCATCCATCCCAACATAACTCGTGCATCAAATCTACCCATCCATCTACCATATTTATTTTCTAATGCATCCATTAAGCTCATCCATCTCATTGAATTAATTCATCTCATCCATCCAATTGCTTCATCACTTTGATCCATCCATCTAGTAGATATATTATATATGTCCATCTTATCTGTCTATTTGATCGGTCCATCCATTTATTCCATCCATATGATATATATCCATCAAATCATCCAAATGATCATATGATTTATCCATCCATCCAATACATCTGCCTATACTTCCAATCATCCATCTATCTATTCCTATATTTACCCTATATCCCCATCCACCCCTTAAAATCAATATGATTAATTGGGTTTATCTATATGATCCATTCATCCGCTTAATCCTTACATCTATCTAATAGGAATATCCGTTTATCTAATTGATCTATCCATCCATCAAGTCCATCCACATATTCATTACTTTGTTCATTCGATTGATATATATGATCCCTTCCTTCATCATAACACTCTTCCTATCATATTCATTTGATCTACTTAATTATTCCTTTCATTCCATAACGTGAACTTATCGTACAACCTTTTGATAAATCCCTTGATTTATTCATGTGAACTATCCATTCTATTACATATCTGATCCATCTAATTGATGTATTCATATGATCTATCCATCTATTCACCTGTCCATATATTCATCTATCCAATATATTTATTCATCGATGTAATCCATCTCATTGCATCCATCCATATGACTTACAAAACCAATCCATGTAATCCATCTACCCTATTATCTAATTAATCCCTCAGTTTGTTTAATCTATCTTTATTTACTCATTTGATCAATTTACATGCGCCACCAAATCTATCTTTGATCCATTTAATTGGTCTATTCAATCATTTTAACCACTATCAAATGTATCATTTAATCCATCCATCCAATCGATCCATCTTATCCAATTTTTTGATGCATTTATTCATCGTATCCATACATCCATCTATTTGATTTGTCTTATCAATGTATATATCCATTAATCTCTAACGCTAGTTAAGACCATGAAAAGGAGGTTGTATACCTTACAAATAAGAGTGATAACATATGCATTTCATCGTCTCAAGATCCAAGAAAAATTCTCAAAACTCATAAAAGTGTGTGAAGTAGTGTTTGGTTGTAAAATACAAATACACTAATACTTGTTTACTCTAGTAAATTACCATTGGATGCCTTGTAGTTGCTTATGGGACCAAATATATGGCATATATTTACAAATTTCCTAATGTAGTTAAGCCTTTTTGTTCATTAAGCTTTTTTGGATTCGCTCACATGTGAAGTATCGGACTTGGTCATTCATAGTTATATTGCACTTTGCGTTTAATGTTTTGGTAATCTATAATTTCAATGGTATTGTTTAGTTAATTGTCTATTTTTTAAAAATCACGAGCTCACTTAGCATAAGCTAATGTGGATGTATTATAAGTTCTAGGCGATAAAGAGCCTCAAATGTGGCATAAAAGATTTCTAGAAATTTTTTAATATGTTCACACATTTTAGAAGATAGCTACTTTTAATGTATAGTTGTAGTTGTTTCGAAGGACAGTAACATCTTGAGATAAATTAATTAGATTGAGGTGATAGTCTAGTTTAGTTATTGGTTGCTAGTATGTATTTCATTACACATTGTAATAAATACTCCATCTATCTTGATGTTGATTAGTTTTTATGGTAAAGGTCCAACACTCATTATGTAGTTGCCATTTTCATGATTTTAGGTAGGGGTGAGCGGTGGAAGTGTGTATATGTCTTCAAAATCATAACCGCATGGGAACTGTCAAATCGTTATAAGTGGTTCCGTTTCTGGTTCTTAATTATTGAAAACGATAAAAAGTGGTTCTGGAATTGGTTCTTGGTTTTTGAAACCGTTACCCGCTGGATACCCTAGGACCTATATTTGTGATTACTTTTGGACATCTCGTGTATTGCAAAGTACAGAACATTTTGAACATACTCATCATTTTCATTTAACTATATTACTAGGAGTTATATATAGCAATGCTTATCTAATAAATAATGTTGTAAAAGTCGCTAGACGGTACTAAGTCGTTGACTTGCGACTAATGACTAGTCCAAAACCCTAAATTATAAATTCTTTAAATGTAAAAGTTGAATACGACTTATATCATAATAAAGTTGTTAAATACCATCATATCACAACAAAATAGGTTAATATGATTAATACAACACTAATAATTTTTCAAAAAGTTTTTATTGAGTCGGCTTCTATAGCTTCACTCATTGTCTAGACATCGCTAAGCGTCTTGAGTTGGTTGCATACCGCCTACTCGCCTAGGGACTAATCATAAATTAATCTCGGAGCAATAAGATTTTTACAACATTGTAATAACTATCCAATGTTAAATTTGTGACTCATATAAGCCAAATCTCCCATTCACGGGTTAAATTATTAAAAGTGGTGAATGCTTATTAAATTAAATAATATATCCATTGCTAAGTTTGTGACGCAACACTAGGATAGTTTAACAATAGGGGCTTACGAATTTATAAATAATAATAATAAAAATCCGATGATAAATTTAGCATAGTTGTGTCACAATTCCGAAGAACTTGTGACTTTTCATGCCTATATTGGAAGCTTGACAGTTTTAGCGGCTAAGTCCTCAAATGGTAAGATTGTAGTTTATGCTGTTAAGTGTGGATCCATTTCATATCTATATATGGCTAAAAGGGTAGGGTATGTCTCGTGTATCTCATATCGATTAAGGCCTTGAGGGAATAAGTGAATTAAAAGATGAAAGCATATAAAAGAAGATTATCAAATAGAAGGGATGGAGCTTGTTAATAATTCTAGGCCCGAAAAGAATATTTTAGTTATATGATTTATTTTTAGTTAGTTCATTTGTTTTCTAAAAGTTTGTTCTTGGTATTGAACCACCGGTTTTGGTTCTAGGAATGGTTCTAAAAGTTTAAGAACCATTGTAACTGGTTGCGGTTCTCGTGTTGCATAACCAAAGATATATATTATTGTGCAATGATTGAATTTGTTAAATTAATTCAAAAAGTTGGATAAAGGGTGAGAAAAACACAAAATAATGGTCCTTGACTCCAAGGTGTTGCATAGCCAAAGATATATATATATATATATATATATATATATATATATATATATATATATATATATATATATATATATATATATATTATTGTGCAATGAGCTTTTACAAAAGATAGATGGACAAATGAAAATCATCGACTGAAAAGATGTCTAAAGTAAAGAAATATGTATTATTCATACTTTTGATAAGAGAGATATTCAAGAATTCTTATATAATTTGTCAAGTTCAAATTTGAACATCACCTTTAATTCATTATTGTGCAAATATTACAATAACCTTCCCATATTGACCAAATGACCAATTAGTGTGTGACACCTAGGGGTAGCATTTACCTTTTCTAATATACAAAAACTAACATGATAGGGCTAACGAAAAGCCAATGAAAGTAAAGTAAAGTGATGTTGAAACGAAGAGACTAGTAATTATCCGACCAAAGTTGGTACCAAGGACGTGAAGGGAATGCAAAAGTGACACAGCCAAAGGTAAGATTTGCAATCTAATGATAGTATGGTGGTGGATAATAGATTGAGATAATGAACGATATTTAGATTTGATATCTACATCAAAGTGGTATGGTTGATGACATTTATTTAACCATTTTGAAAACGTTTGGAAATTTATAAGCAATTGTAAGTTGGTAATTTCTTTTCGTCCCATATTAATTTGTAAGAAGAAATTTTTGTGCGTTTTATAAGACTTATGTTGCCTTAAGTCTTCAAAGACTACATTGGAGGTAAGAGGATGAAAGCTTTTCAACTTGGGTGCACAACGCATGGTTTATTGGGAGTCGATGAGTTTTTGTTTTTAACTAAGTTTATGTCATACTAAGCTTGGACCGACCAATGATGGTTGATGGTTGACTACATGTTTTTCGAATTCGAACTGAGAACCTGTCCACCATAAGTAGGACCCACTCATTCCCATTTATTGACTACCGCCACCAAAACCTCTCTCTCTCTTTCTCTCTTGAGTTTTTGTTTTTAGCCGAGTTCAGGTCAGACCAAGCTTGGACCGACCGTCGATGGTTGACTACAGGTTTCTCAAATTCGCATTGAGAACCTGTCCACCATAAATAGGACCCAATCATTCCCATTTATTGATTACCACCACCAAAACCTACCACACACACATACTCTCTCTCTCTCTCTCTTCCTTTATGATACAACTTTCTCTTGATTTTAGAGTACTTGTTTTTGTGTTTATCGGTTCTTACATTGTTGTAGGAACGAATAATAACTACATTAAATCTCAGGGTTCTACCTTGCAATTTATGCCCATTGGAGTAAGTAAAAACATTTAAAGACATGAATCATTATATGTAGTTACTAGTCAAGATCAATAAGTTTTTATCCATGTTGGTTTTAATTTTTGTCTCGTCTTTTTAGTTCTTCCGACAACATTACAATCTTCTCTTATCTTTCTTACAGTTAGATCTAATCGCAGAAAACTGAGTTTTGCACGAAACTTGATAAACAATTAAAAAGTAATACAAATTGAATTTATTATTTGCGACGAGTCGATATATAATTCTAAATATTAATTGTTTGTCGATTCGTTTGATGTGGGTTTTACTAAAAATTTGAAATTAGTTTACAATATTAATCACCCGATTGTTTGTCTATCAAGTTCGAGATTAAAAGAAAAGTTTATTGCTTTAACTATAATTATGTTGATCATATATAGATTCATAGGATACTTAATTTTAGATGATATTAGTCCCTCAGATTTTTTGAAAATGCCTAAAACAACATTACATATTTCCATCACACTATGATTAATTAACATGTTATTAAGATGAGCTTAACTACACCTCACTTGGTATCTCATCCATCTTTTCCTTCGATTTCCCAAACACGAAATCAAGATTATAAAGCATAGGTACCATGGTGATCGAACACACAAAAACAAGCACAGGGCCAAAAATCCAAAGCATGAGCGGAAGTGCTGAATAGAAGATCCTGTTCCCCATGGCATTAAGTGTGAAACCCTTCTCTAAAAGCTCTGAAACATACTCACAAGTCACTGTTGATTCAGGTGGGCAGTTGATCAAGAAGTTAACCTGGTTAATGAACCTGATTGATAAGGAGTGGCACATGAAAGATGCAAGGAAGACGAGCAAGAGTGTCACATATTTCAATGCTACCATAAATTCACCATGAGCCCCATAAAGAGCGTCACTGATTGGTTTTTTAACGCTATATGTGCTGCTAATAATTGCTGCTAGACCTGAGCATAGAAGTATCGATGTTGTAGCCATAAGAGTTGCTCCCATTATTGTGTTTCGAAGTGTCTGAACGGCTAATATATTTTTCTTCTCATTATCCTGTTAATTATACAGCAACAAACTAAATTATATCATTACACCTTAAAAGATATTATGCTTTATCATCCATAACTTTAAATTAAACGTTTATTGGCATGCGTTAATGAAAAAAGATGCATCTTTGTGTTTAGACGTCTGTTTGTTTACATTTTATTTTTCTAATTAATTACAAAAGCATTAACAAGTCAAACTTGTTTATTTCATTTTATGCGATTTGCATAAAAGAATGTCACATTATGATTTATAATAAAAATCACACATATACACACATATGTTGAGATTAAACGGATACACAAACTTGTTGATATGATCCTTGTCATTTGAATAGATAGTCAAATGGGCAAAAAAAAAAATTTGAGCAAAAAGGTTAATATAAGTGACATAGTCAACATTATTTAGTAAATGATCTACAAATATAAAAGTACATATATGATGCCTTCTATAATAATTCAATAATAAATTTTGGGATTTTGATTTGTTAGTTGAAACTAAATGTAATTAGTAAATATGGTAACTTTGAAGAATTGATGGATAATTGTTAAATAATGTGATCTTTTAACTTATAAATGTGCCAAAGAAACGACTTTTCACTTTCAAAATGAAATTTAATAATTGTTTTATAAAGTATAAACCTTAAAATAATGATCTTGTAAATATAAATTATAAACCAAAAAATACATCAACATTGTATTCTTTATATTTGTCCAATAATTAGTCTTTTCACATATAACATTAGAAAACACAGATATATAAATATCTGAAATTACAGATACCATCAAGAATACAACAATAATTGTTGTGGGAACCTTTTTTTTTATTTTACTTCTTCTAAGATTCTTTGCATTTATTATCACATTTAATATACTTAATATATAACATATATATTTTTCTCAGATTTTTTTTTTGCATTTATTATCATATTCAATGTATTTAATACATTACATATATAAATTTAGTATTATGGGACATATTAATTGAATTTCATTAAAAAAAACCACAAAGTTACACGTGACAAATTCAATAAGAAGATGATATTTAGCAAAAATAAATTTTATTTGTTAGTATATATATATATATATATATATACACATTGGTGTGTGTGTGTTTATCCTTTTTAGAACATCCGAATTTTTTTAATGAAAATGTTCATTTTATATCTAAAATAGAAGAGTATTTTCATTTTGTTTTTCTAGGAGACCCATATAGATGTTTACAATTTATAATTAGTTGATATCCCATAGGACATAATCTCTTTGAAAAACTCATTATAAGAGCTACTTAAAAATCTTCTTTAATACATTATTCAATTGAATGAACATTTTGGGTGGGAAGAAGCTCTAAAAAACTGTCATAAACTCCACCAAATAATGTTTTATATGAGGATAAGAAATTCATTCCTACTTAGATTTCCACTAAACATACTTTCTATCCACATGAATAAGTTGATATTTATTTATTTGTATCATTATTATGCAATAATAATAATAATAATAATAATAATAATAATAATAATATACTTTGCAATATACACTTTAGACCATTTCTTATACACAATACTATACTAACCACTATAATAATGAGGTCACATCATCATTACTAACTACCATTAAAAGGTTGTGATACTCATCATTATGGCCCTCTTATTTTTTGATATTAAAATTATATATATATATATATATATATATATATATATATATATATTAAATGGTAGAGAGAGGTAGAGAAAGGTAGAGGGAGATAAAGAGAAAAACAAGTTAATTGGGTGTACTCGTCCGTGCTCCCAATGCTCCCCAGCACAAATAACCACAAAAGTGTTCCATCACTAGCCACAACAAAACCTTTGGTGTGATGACCATACTAGATGGTCTTATAAGCAAAAATCATTTTTCACACCAAAAGACCCTTATGTGTATTTGAAAGTTGTGATTAATTAATAGGTGGTTGAGGGTTTAAGTCAAATAATAGATAAATTTGTAAATTTATAGGTTAGGATTATAGGATTTATGAGTTAGTATAGATAATAGAAGGAAAGCTAAAACATTATGAAATAAGTGAGTGAACATTTCTCTCCAATCTTAAATCCAATTCGAAAACGAAGACACGAAGAGAAAGTATAAAACATTTTTATGCAGAAACACAACTTCTAATAAAATATGTAGGTCTTTATATATTTCAAAAATAATAATGTTATTTATAATAAAAAATCAAATATCATGTTATTAACTTACTTATATCATTATTTGTTCTCAATCACCAAGTTAAATCGTCGTCACATGAAAATCAACACATAAGAACTCAAAACCGTGAATGATCGAAATGCAATATAAATTGTGATCTTGGACATCGCATTCAAATTGTTTTCGTGATATCTATAATTATTTTAAGATGTTAAAAAAAAATAAAAAATTATGTAGTTATTTTTATCCTGAATGGAGAGTTTAACACTGCATGTACGTACCTTCATAATGGTGGATACCCACAAGCGTCTTCCATAGTTATTGGTGCCGATGATGGTTGAGAGTGGTTTGGTTCGGACCTTCTGCCATAGCCAAAGGTGGTAGCCAATGGTGATCATAAAGGATAATGGCACCAATATCATGTCTAGATAGCACTTCTTCCATTCCATTTTAATCTGCTGTGTTAATTAATTAGCAAAGTCTTCTTCTGGTGTCATAAAGAAGAGATGATATAATATATATAGAATGACTGAATGAGTGCATCAATGAACAAAGACGGTGTTTGACGCAAGGTTCACAATCACAAAAAGCAAATCCTAAAGATAAAGGGGGAACACCATTTTGATCTGCCTTACAATCACTGTGACTTGATCATGCAACGAAGGTTTTGTTTTCATCTAAAACTTTTTTAGACTTCAATTTAATATATAAAACTTTTGTACTATATATATCGCCCATGTTTTTCGTTATATTTACTAACATGACACCTTGATTTTTTTTTTACTTTTATAAGCATCACTTTTGGACGTCTTGGTGACCAACACATGAAGGTAAATAACAACATGCCTATATATGGTGGGATGGAAGGGTGTTGGACATTACACTCTTTCAACAAAAAAAAATCATACCAAAATGTATAATTTTTATGATTTATGTTATAAATTGTCTCCATGGATTTTTTTTTAAAGTTATAGGTAGTAACTAGTGAGTAGTGATTTCCATTTTTATTCATTAAATTAGAATTTAAAAATTCATTTTATTCATATGCATTTGATATTTCTAATATTGTTAATTCTTTTACTTAGAACTCTTTTGGGTTTGTGGTTGTAAAATAATAACTTTACTTTTACAACTACAATTTTGCCCCTGAAGTTGCTTGAGGAAAACGATTTATCAAAAATCACATGTTTAGGGTAGTAGGGTTGTTACACATTGTCATTTACTTTCCTTTTTAAAGGAAAATTTATGAAAACGATTATTTCATTTTACTTCTATACGTTAGTATCAAACAATACATGTGATACAAACTGATGACAATATGATTGGATCAAACGACTTATTACAACTAATATAAACGCAAAAATAAAAAATATAACTTCAAACGGATTTTTTATTAATAAGAGAAAAATGGCTCAAAAATAAAGAAAACCAAAATACTTATACAAGAAAAAGATAAACTCCATTCCTTAATCCTAGGAAACAGGAATTATTAGAATAAGATCAATCACTTATCTAATACAGTATCTAAATCAAAACATTAAAATAATGTTTCAGAATTTTTTTTAAAAAAAGTTCCATAAATTTTCGTTTCCACAACCTTTGTGAAATTCATCTAGTTCGGAGACCATCAAATAACTTCGGCGGATTTGCTGATGATGACATTACACTTCCATTTCAAGTTTCAACATGCATCAACACTTTTAAACCATGCATCATCCTCATGATCTTGGAAAGGAACTTGTCCTTGAGTCTGCTTTATCATCATAATCTCCAACGAAAGGCGACAAATCTTCAATATTGAACATAACAGACACATTTTGCTGATTGAACCTCTTATTTTCTTTATCTTATTGAAGATAGAAACATTTGTGCCAATACAATTACTTTTCTAATAAGATAAAATATGTAATGGTTTGACCACTTATAAACCAAATTAAAAAACGTTGTCAATTAAGTGACAGAAGACTTGTTTAATTATATTTTGACTCTAATTAATAAAACTATAAATGGCTCATAACAAATGTCATATTTTTATGATTTTGAGGGTTGATGAATAAATAATCTACATGTAATGGCAAAGTTGGTGACAATTGAGAAGTGGAAGAGGAAAATGATGAGGAGACCGGAGTGAGATCTGACGCTGCATAGTCGACACTCGACACACCAAAACCTATGAAAGGTCAAGCCACCGCACCAAGTGACCCCGACATTTTCTTGTTTCTTAACAAATGAGTCATCATATTTAAATCTAATAAAAAGATTTTTAACTTGGTCCTACTATTGCACCAGATAAGATGGTGCAAACATTTTCACTATTTTACAAAACAAAATCATATTCTCAATTGTTTAAGATAAAATTTAATCTTAAATCATTTTCAATTTTTGATAACTTTAGCATATTAAACTTGTTTATTATTTTAAATTGAATGTTATATTTAATTTATTAATTTAAATATATTGTTAGATATAAATTATTATTCTTATATTTATCAATCCACTATAATTTATATTTGATTTAAAGTATAGTATTAAACCTAAAACCTAGATCTAATTTATTTATGTGTAACCACTGGTATAAATCATTAAGATAATGTGGTTCTAGTAGATGTCTCATTTATCAAATGGTTTATAACACTCTACATCTTACAGCATGAATTAACGTACATAATAGAAAATTATTCAATAATGTCAAGTCCAAAGCGAAAGTCGGTCCAACATACAACATAAACAATTAACAGAGACCTGTCCAAAACATGGTTACAAATTAAAACCAATCACAGGCTATAGAGAAGCTATAATTGCAATACAAAATACCATAAGTTCAAAAGTGTTGTCTAAATATTTCTTTGGAAAAATGACTCTTGAGGGTAGCTAATGTTGTGTTTGTTTTCATTTGGTCTCTTTCCTTTTTTTTTTGTACTCAATATACAATCGAACTTGTTGTTTGTGTTCACCATAACCCTTTTGACTGACTTTTGACATGTGATAGCCGGTCAAAGGGTTATGGTGAACACAAACAATCAGTTCGATGGTATATTGAATACAAAAAAAAGAGAATAGACCAAATGAAAACAAACTCAACAGTTGGTTACCCTCCTGAGTCATTTTCTCCAAAAAGTTAAATGAAATTAAAGTTGCCAAATTATCAAAGACTGCAATCTTCTTTAGTCATAACGTATATGAAAAGCGTTTCGGAAAGGTAACTTCGTTAAAACAGGATCTATGCTATGCTTATTGCGGTTAGCTGTCAACACCTCTCTGCAAAAGGATATTGATGTGTATGAGAGGTATATTTATCAGCATAAACGTTTACCTCAAGGTATATTATGGTGATGTGTCTGCAAAAGCTGCATGATATTGTACATATTGATGTTGTATCTTATCCCATGAATTCGATCTTAAAGCTAAGTAAACTAAAAAATCACAGCACTTGTGATTCTACTCGTTTGTAGACTTGTCTAAAATCCATGATAAGATAAATCATTTGACTGGAAATGTAAATGTAGTCATGAAATGCGCCTACTTAGTCAAGATTCCCCTGATAAATATTCAAGTGCATTACAAAGTTATACATGTATGAATATGTTCTTTTGTGGGTTATATTTTTAAGAGAAGCAAGCATGAATCTCATAAAGTCATTAATATCAGCAGAAGATGACCTGAGATTTGCTGTAAATGAGTAAAAGGAAAATGAATCGGGAGGGTAACCAACTGTTGCATTTGTTCTCATTTAGTCCATTTCCTTCTTTTGTACTCAATATATCATCGAACTTATTGTTTGTGTTATAACCTTTTGACCGGCTATTATAGGTCAAAAGTCGGTCAAAAGGGTTATGGTGAACACAAATAACAAGTTTGATGGTATATTGAGTACAAAAAAGAAGGAAATAGACCAAATAATAATAAACGCAACACTTAGTTACCCTTAAAAATCATTTTCCCTATTTCTCTCATGCTAATCTTCAAGTCCATCCTCTGGTTGTCATACAAGCCACTTACAAGATACCAAGTCCTTTATTGCTTCAGTTATAAACATGGATAAATGTCACATGGAATAAAATATATAAGAATAAAATACACGTCACTTACAAGTTTAACAAATGATGTTGCAACTGATTTCCTTTTATCAGACTTAGTTTAAGTTATGTTAGTGTTTTAACATCTTTATATAAGGTGTTAGGTGAGAATGTAAGGTGGGAGAGTAACAGCAATATTTATAAAAACTATTGGGTTAATTTAATATCAATATTTGGTAAATGTTTAATATCAATATTAACTAGAAACTTATAAAACCAAATAGACGAGTGAATTTATAATTTTTTTTTGTTTGTTAGATTATATTTCACAGGCCAAAGGCCCATATAATCCAATTCGCAAGCCGAATAGTCTATTTCGTAGGTGGATTATACAGAACAGGAACATTTTGCAAAAGATCCCGTGCAAAACGGAAGCTATTACTACAAAATTTTCAAAATGATGTGGTTTGAGCATTTCGTTTTTGTAAAAATGTTAAGAAAGATAGTTTGTTCTTATTTTCTTATATTCATTAACACGCATAAATAACAAATTAATCTTTATTATTAATTTTATTAATAAAAAATAATAATATATTGTCAAGACATCTATTTGATTTATATGGTTCAAAATAACTAATTATATTTGTATCACATTAGTTGCAATTAAAAAACAAAAATAACATGTGTTTTTATTAAATATCATATTATATATATACTATTAATTGTAAAAAAGTTGGTGTACAAAAATCTTCGATGATTTACATTTGTGCTACAAATTTTTCTTGCTTTACAACATTTGCCGCAATGCTTGCTTTTTAATTTTTTCAACCGACCATTTACCCATTTTCACTTGCCCAATAACATTTCTATTTTTTATATTTCTTCACTTGCGATTGCCGCTTCACTGCCATCCTTCTCTCTCTCTCTCTCTCTCTCTCTCTCTCTCTCTCTCTCTCTCTCTCTCTCTCTCTCTCTCTCTCTCTCTCTCTTCTTTCTTTTTTTTACAATTTTCCAGTGATTCTCTCTTCGCCTATTCTTATGCCTCTGTTTTTCTTCTTTGCCTGCATATGATGGTGTTGGTGATTATATTTTTATTTGTAAGTCATGTTCGGCTCTGGTTTCAAAAAACAGGTCACAGTCGATCTGAACCCTACAAATTGGTTTGTTCACCATATGGTTGAATCAGTCGAATCACCATCGCTTGTTTGTTTTTTTTGTCACTGCCGACGTGGCATGGGGGTGTTGACGCGGCATATTTACTTAACACTATTTGGTTATATAATGCTGAAGTGGCATGACGACGTATCAGAAGTGGAAAAAAATGATGCAAAAAACACTATGTTTTTTTTTTTCTTTTGTGATTTTGATACTAACTTTTCAATCATTTATAATTTTGACACTCCATTAAAAAAATATGCAATTTACCCTATACTAAAAGGTCTAAACGCTACATACATGTAGTATAACAAAAATTCAAATGCATATGTATTAGTCTTCTATTGTGATTCTCGACACATCTATCCTTGTATGCACTTCTCTATACTCACATATAAGGTTTAAATGGATAATTGATTTTGATGCAGATGGCCACACTTAACATGGAGATCCAACCCATCCGAACGGACCCATGTCATTACGGGTTTAGATGAGTCTTAATTTTAATAATTAACTTGTTTTTAAGTTTAAAAGAATTGGTTTTTATCTCGTTTGGTTGGTAGCTACTTTTCAAGATTTCCTTTGGGTTTTTATTTGTCTGATAAATGTTTTATGAGGAGTGTTTTCTTATTGATTAAACGTACATTTCCTAGGAATTCTCTATAGTTTCTGTTGCCAATTAAATTGCCACAAAAACTGGATCAGTTGGTATCAGAGCTCAAAGCTCACAAATCGAAATGGTGCCAATCAATAAGGACATCGACAATAACCCTATAGAGATGACGATAGAGGCAACAAGGTCAACGTACGAGATCCACATGATATTGCGGAAATTGCACGATTGCAACAACGAGTCCGAGACATGGAATTGAAACAAAAAGAATGAGAAGAAGAAACTGAATCAAACATCGGTTTTTTCGGTGATGGCCGAAACCGTTTTGGGAGACGACACCAATCACATAGGTGGTATGAAACAGACCCGATGTGAAATATGGGAATGGAGATTGATATTCCTGAATTCGAGGGGAAGGCTCAACTTGATGACTTCATTGACTTGATCAACATAGTGGAGGATTTCTTTGACTTGAAAGACATTCCCGATAATTATAAGGTAAAAAGGGGATATTAGCCTTAGGTCACGTAATTATGCATCATTGTGGTGGGAAATTTTGAAAAAAAAGAACAAACACGAGAAGGGAAATCGAAAGTGGAAACTTGGGGAAAGATGAAGAAATTATCATGTGCCAAATTTCTTCCAATAAGCTAAGAGGCCTTTTTATAATATCACAACTTGTCCCAACGGAACACTACCATTGAGGAGTACATTGCTAAATTTGATTGGTTGAGAATGCGTTGTGGAGCCTATGAACAAGAAGAACAAGTAATTGCCCGATTCTTAGGTGCTTTACGGTCTGAAGTTTATGATGTTGTATAGCTTCAACATTACTGGACCTTCACAGACGTGTGTAGCTTAGCACTAAAGGTGGAGAGACAAAGAAAGAAAAAAAAAAGTGACCCCACTCAACACTTCCAAAACCGAATCAGCACGTTTTCCCAACAATTTCTCTCCCGGAAGTGGAAGCATAACAAGTCTATTCAAAACCGAGACCTCGCGAGGACCCCCACCTGCTCCAACAACCACTCCATCCTGATTAAGTCGTTGTTTCAAATGTCAGGGAATATGTGTAACACCTTGTTTTGAGTTGTTTCATAATTCAGGGTCGTGACCCAAAGATTAAGTATTATAAGGCTTCGGGCTTTGAGAAAGAGAGGTTTAGACCCATTTGGATGTGTGTAATGTAGATTGTGTGATCCAAGAGTTTGGATTTCACAAAATATTACTCTTATAAGAGAAATGAATAATTTAAAGGATAATTTCATACTCAACGGTCACATACTCCGTTTATGGCAACCAAAACCAAAGAAAACCCCAAACACTCCTTATTCAATCGAAATGATACTTATCAAAATGAACATATAGAGAAAATCGGGGTTCTAGTTATGCTATTGAGAAACATTAATCAGAAAAATAATTTATGTAATGGCACTAAACTACATATGATATCTTTACGCAAGCGTGTTATTGAAAAAATTATCATATATGTAAGTAATATTGGAAATCATACATTTATTCCAAGAAGATCTTTACTTCTTTTGAAAATAAAAACCATTCAAATTCCAAAGGAGACAGTTTACAATAGTTATATGTTTTACAATGACAATTAATAAGAGTCAAAGACAATCATTATCGAATGATGGTTTATTTATCTAACAACCTGTTTTTATACATGGTCAATTGTAATTGCCTTATCTAGAGTTTAAAGTAGAAAATGATTAAAATTGTTAATTTTAGATAAGAAGGCTTACAAATTCATCTTCCAATGTTTATAAAGAAGTGTCTAGAAATTTATAAAAAATTAATAGCGTTTTATTATTTATAACATATTTTATTTGTTAATAGTAAAACATAGTTTATTCATCATTTTAATTTTTAATTTATTTAGTGTTCATGTATCTTTCTTATATTATTTTATATTATAATTTGCCTAATTAACAATGATATTTCTGTTAGTCTATATAGTATTAAACCGCTTGTTTATGGGCCCTTTTGTCTTTAGCCCATTAGGGTTTCTGTCTAGCTAGTATTTATATCTGCTTTTTTTCCTTGTAGTTTTTATGCTTTTCTTTGAAAACCCTTGTAATTTCTCTTTGTTATAATCATATGACAATGTTATCATGGTATCAGAGCAGAGGTTTGATACGTTGTTAGAAGTCTTTGTAGCAGTCATCTGTTGCACGGATCTAGGGTTACTGTAGCATGTTGTTTTCGTTTATTGTCACTGGTATTCGTTTTTTTATGTGTTGATTCATTGCTACTGTTGATTCATTGTTGCTGTTGGTTCGTTGCTGTTGTTGGTTCGTAATTGCTGTTGATTCGTTATTCAAGTGATTGCTTCCGCTGGTTTGTTACTCCTTTCATTCTCAGATTGTTATATTGTCATTGTGGTTATTCATTCACTATCAACATAACTGGAAAGGATGATGCCCTTTAGTTAATCAGTACTCGTTTGGATGGAAAGAATTATATGTATTGGAGTTATGTTATGAAGAACTTCCTTCGTGGGAAGAATATGTGGGGCTATGTCACTGGGACTAAAGCCAAACCCTCCATGGACCCCTCGTCCTCCACAGTTTGTTGTTGTTGCTGTTCCACCAGTTGACACAGAATCTGTTGGACATATGCCACCATTTGCATTGGATCCCAAGGTGTTTGAGAGCTTTAGATAGTATTTGGCTTCTAATCCCACTGCTATGTCTGCATCTATGTCTCATTCTGGTCCTTCTTCATCTGTTATTTCAGGTATTCCCTCATCTTTGTGGATTTTAGATTTTGGTGCAACCCATCATATAAGTTCCACCAGTTGACACAGAATCTGTTGGACATATGCCACCATCTGCATTGGATCCCAAGGTGTTTGACAGCTTTAGATAGTATTTGGCTTCTAATCCCACTGCCATGTCTGCATCTATGTCTCATTATGGTCCTTCTTCATCTGTTACTTCAGGTATTCCCTCATCTTTGTGGATTTTAGATTTTGGTGCAACCTATCGTATAACTCCTCATTTGTCATCATTTACTTCTTTGTCGCAAGTGCCATCTATTTCTGTTAAGTCTGCTAGTGATACATCTATGCTAGTTGAGGGTGTTGGGTCTGTCTCTGTTTCTCATATCACTCTTCCAGATGTTTATTACATTCCCAAACTTACTTCGAACCTTGCCTCAGTCAGTCAGTTATGCAAGTCTGGTAACTGGGTATTCTTTTCTGATTCTGTCTGTGTTATATAGGATGAACACACCCAAAAGGTGATTGGGATCGGCCATAGGGTGGGGGAACTATATGTCTTGGAGGTCCTCAAAGTATCTGTTGTTGCTGCTTCCAGCATTGATTTATCTTCTTTTTCATTTGAGTCCTTGGTCGTCTAAGTTTATCTTTGGCATTCTCGTTTGGGACATGTGTCTGTATCACGTTTGAATTTCTTAGCATTTAGTGGTGTTTTGGGTCATTTAAACTCATGTGATATTTCTGATTGTAGTCGTTGCTGTCACACCCCCAAACCAAGGATGGCGGAAACGTCTGGGGGTGGAGGACTTCATGTAGAGTATCATAACAACAAGTATAATAGTGCTCAAAGTAAATACAACCATCGTAAATATAATTGAAAAAGTTACACCAAAGTATATGTTTACATGATTCGAATCAATTACATTATGATACAAAATGAACTGTTTGATGATTTATTGTCCCATCCTCAAAACGTTGTTGATTTCCTGAAATTTCACTGAATTCCTGAGAATACAAGTAGTTTTGAAAAAGTGTCAACACAAAGGTTGGTGAGTTCATAAGCTTTTGACAGTATGAGTTTGAAAATCGATCTTTGTAAAGAGATGTATGTTACCAAGAAAAATCCAATATTTTCCTTATAAAAGTTATGTGGTCCTAAATGCCAGGTCCGAAAATGAACAAGTATTTGTCATACTTAAGGATATAAATGTGGTTTTAAAATTGGCGTAAAACCGTTTCTGATTTGAGAAGAATTCCGAAATGAATGATGTGTAGTCTTAAATACCAAGACTGAAAATATACCATAATATCTGTAATTATTGATATAAAAAGTGATTTTAAATCAACATAAAACCCCTTTTTATTTATGAAGATCCCTGTAAACTTTATGCTGTTAAATCCCTATGTGAGCCGCTATAATCATACTAATGAATGAATGAACCTGCCACGACGTTTCTCAGGCGCCGCGAAACTGAATGACACTTGTCACCTCAGACCTGCCGGTCTAGCTGTTGCAAGCAGCTCTGGTGTGGGTTTGTCAAACCCAATATAGATCTATATACAACTATCACGTTCTCCCTCCAGGAGACTCTGATTATAACTACCAGGAATTTAGATTCCGCACTGGGACGTACGGAAGAGATTGTCTCACAATTTAGGTTAACAAGTTTACGTGTGGTGTGCATGAGTGTAAAACCTTTTTCTGTGGGAATAAAACCTACCGAAATGTGTTTGTTGTGTTAATGGAAACATAAACCATACCTATTATAGTTTATCCCAAAACGTTTGTAATGTATAAGAACTCTTTTATGAAAACGCATTTGTGTTATGAATCCAAAAACTATGCTTATTATAGCTTAATATACGTGTTCTAAATGAATGAATAATCTTTTCATGAATGACTAGGTTTCAGTTTATGATGATAAACTAACAAGGAAACACATTCAATATTTAGAACTTATTGTTATACACTTTGCTCAACATAATACAAAGTGTTATGAAAGTTATATGCTGTTAACTAAATTTAACCTTTCTGTGCTGTTTTAGAAACGTCATAGAAAAATCATACGAAGTCGAAAACTAAATCTGTAAATTCTAAGAGTTCCCAAAATGTGTCTAGTTTACTCATAATTTTTATCATGATTTTTAATGACCTCCAAATTGGGTGAAATAGTCCATAATCACAGACTGGTCCGGATTGGTGTTTGAAATGATAGGCAGTTTTGTAAAAATCACCATAAATTGTAGATAAATCGTGTGGAGATGTGCAAGTAGTCATTTTAAAGCTAAGAACTGGAACTACTTGCACCTAAAACAGTTTTGAAAAATAAAATGTTTAAGTTGTCCAAAACAGTCCGTGAATGGAGTCCAACTTTTCTAATGAAAGCTGTTATAAAATTTTAGTTATGTTCTTGGTGTTTTAACTTGTATCCCCCCCCCCCCTAAAAACTTGCGAAAACATGAAAATGTAGGGTTATGAACTCACCTTGAGCAGTTTCAGTAGATGAGTATTGAAGAAGAGAAGTGTCCAACTCAAAAAACACTTGAAGAATCACTTGAAGATTCGAAGATCTAACAAGAATGTGATGATGTTTGTGTAAGCAACCTATGATTTTGAGTAGGAGGATGTGTAATAATCATAAGAAAGAGGATGATACTTACTAAATGAAGGAGAAAAGCCTTGGAGTATGCCTTGAAGTTCTCGAAATTGAGAGAGAAAGATGAAAGAGTTTGGAGTGTGATTCTTGGTGGAAAAATGAGAGAATGAATGAAGTGTGAGGAGAGAGGGGACTTTTCTAGCCTTTGACCAATTGTGAGGTTGGAAAAAGGTGGGAAAAGTACAATGAAGTGACTAGGTAAAGGCTGATGGGGAATAGTGACATGAGTGGGTATGGGTGGTTGCTTGTGTCATAGAATAAAGGAAAGTCAACACTTCACCTCTTGTACTTCACCCACTTTTCTTGGATAAGGTTTTATCCTTAAAAACGTGATAAATCATTAATTATGGGTCCCTATATGTTAAAATAAAGTTTTGGGTGAAAATCCCGCGTTAAAACAATTAAAAACGAAGCTAAAATGAAGTCGTAGTCGAAAACCGGGAAGAAAAGACATTACAGCAAGGCTTCTCGGAAGGGGGCCGAAGGTTCGGTCCCTTCTGATGCTAGGTCCGAAGCGAACTAGGGCGAGACAGCAAGGAGAGTAGGCTCGGTCCGAAGCAGTCAGAAGCGAAATAGACCGAGGCTCGGGTTCAGGTCTTATGCGAGGTTCGGGCCCGAGAGGACCCTTCGGGTTCATTTCTCAGCAGGTTCGGGTTCGGCTCAGGAGGGTTCGGTCCCTAAGAGGACTTTCGGCCCTAAGAGGGGTTTCGGCTCCTTAAGAGGGGTTTCGGGTCCTTAAGCCTATTTTACTCGTTTTTACCCCGATTCAAGCCGTTTTTGACCCGGTTAAGGGTCGGAATGACCTGAATGAATTCAAAAAGTTACGAGAAGTTTTGAGAGAGATTTGGGAGAGATTTCACATTCTTGGAGAGATTTCTCATACAAAGAGAGATTTGGGAGAGATTTCACATTTTTGGAGAGATTTCTCATACAAAGAGAGATTTGGGAGAAATTTCACATTCTTGGAGAGATTTCTCATACAAAGAGAGTTTTGGGAGAGATTTCACATACTTAGAGAGATTTGGGAGAGATTTGACATACGTGGAGAGATTTGGGAGAGATTCTCGATAAAGAGAGATAAAGTAAAAACGATTGAGAGAGGTTTCGTGTGTGATAAATGCGAGTGTCCGGCTTCGCAATGCAAAGTCCGTAAACCCTGTTAAGCCTTTTTTAAGGATCTTACACACTCCCGATGAGTATGCAACATTGTTTTATCGGTTTGGCTCGCCACGTACCACAGTTTTAGGTTAAGGAGATCTAGATGTACGCACTTTTCGACTTATGATCTCTCATTAGAATAGCGAGTTGTTTAGGAATTACATAATGTAAACTCTAGCACCCACGGGCAAATTGAGTCGAACGGTTTGACTTGTTGACTTTAGTTGACTTTGACTTGACCGAAGATTGACGGTTGTCACATCATCCCCCCGTTAGAGGGAATTTCGTCCCGAAATTTGAATTTAGGCAAGAAGTAGGCATGAACAATCGAGTCAAGAAGTGGGGATACTTCCTAATCGACTGATTCTCGCGCTTCCAAGTGACTCCAGGTCCTTGGTTAGTATTCCAGCAAACTTTCACTAATGGTAAGCGGCGTTGCTGCGTTCGCTTGACCTCTCGGTCCATGGTCACTACGGTTCTTTCACGAAGGTGAGGCTCTTGTGGAACTCGATCTCGTCGAGGGGGATTACAAGAGTCTCGTTGGATAGATACTTCTGCAAGTTTGAGACGTGTCAGGTAGAATGTACTTTACCAAGCTCGCGGGAGTAGATTGATGTAGCGAGTTACAGGGCTGATTCTGACAAGAATCTCGAAAGGCATAATTATCTGGGGTTTTGGCTTTCCACGCTTTCCGAAGCGTACTAAGCCTTCCCAGAGTGAGGCTTCCAGAGGAATTTGATCTCTTATTCTGGAGTTCTAAAGGTTTCTCCCTCTTGCTTCTCTTCCTAGTCAAGGGTTGCTCCCTTCAGGGTCAAAGTCGTAAGGGGGTTCCGTAATTTACGAGAAGTTCTAAAGGAACTAAGACGGTGGGTCAGCGAGACCCAGAATTTTGGCGTATTCTTGCTGATGCCTTTGGTGCTGACTGTTTCTCAACGATTTTGATCAATTGAAAGGGTCCTTAAGAATTTCCACATTGATAATGATGTGTCTTAGGAATTCGACTCCTCAATTCCAAAACTCGTATCTAGAGAACTTCGGGTAAGGCTTCTCTGATCGTATTGCTTCCGCGGTTTGTTGAAGCTGCTCTCCTTGGTTTCCTTCTTACTACGAGGGTAGATAAGCAAGTCATTTATAATGACAATGACGAACTGATCCTAGTAAGAAAGGCATATCCTATTTATTATGTTCATGAATATTGCGAGCGGGTTGGTCCTATCCGAGGGGTATCATTACGGACTTGCAGCGTCCGCATCGAATTTGGAGGATTGTCCTCGGACATCCTTCTCCAATACTCGCGACTGGTGATATTCAGATCTCAAGTCCAATTCCTGAAGGGTTCCTCGTTCCTTGCGGTTGGTCGGCCTATTCGTCTATGCGAGGCAGATAGTAAAGGTTTCTACTGGAGATATTGTCGGGGCCTCTGAAGTCGATGGAACTACGAGCCATTTGCCTTTCTATTTGAAGAATAAGACCGGAGCTTTCCAGGGTGAGGAGCTTGGTTCTTCAATTTCATTGTTGAGTAGTTCGACAGGTTTGACCTGACAGTTCTTGTAGCTCGATAGAAATCATGTGGGTTTGGTTTACGCGACTAGGCCTTTTTGGATGGTAGGACATTTACTCGTCCTTCTGGGCAACCTTGGCCCGAAGCTCATGGTAGGACTCGTACTATATCTGTCCCAAGCTTCTGTGCTTGAACCTTGTCTGCTACATGCATGACATTCCCGAAGGTCTTCTGTAAATACATGTGATAAGGTTTCGGGAAGTATAACACTCCTCTGGTGCGTGTTTTGGAGTTCACAGCGAGAGATGGCCCGGAGGTCCGTGCTGGATGTTTATGAGAGATGAAGGTTTCGATATTCGGGGGGTTAGGTGAAGGGTACCTTTGTAGTCGTTAAATTGGATGATGACAACAATATCTTTTTAGATAACATGTGTTAAGCTGTATTCGTAAGAAGAGATCACTAGAGTAATAGAGTATCTTGTGTTTCTTTTCAGGGTGTTCCGTTTTGTTTGATGTTATTATTACTATAGATGATTCATACCACAATGTCTAGCACTGGCAGTGGGTGTGTTTCGATAGTCATTAATGATACCTGATATCATGATCCCTGACAGGTCTCCCTACGATCAAGCGGTATATGAACGTTGTATGTAAGTTGATGTTGGTGAAATCGTCGAGTGGGTGGCCCCACTCAATTCTTACTACTAGACACGGAATAGGAGTCAGGATGGAATTATTTGTTTCAAGACTTTAGTATTTTGATTATAATTAACCCCGATGTATGTACAAGGTCATCACATCTTACAGGTAATGATCCTAAGATCATATATGAATGTCTTTGGTTTGATTTGAATGAGAGAGTATTTTAACTACTTTTAGAAAGACGGTGGCTTTAGCAAGCATACCAAATTCATTACAAACATATGGTACTTAAACGTTTTTGTCGTTGGAACATTACAAAGTCCTAATATGGTTCCCTGTTACCCTTGTTGGTTCGTTTGTCACACTCCTCCGGCTCCCCCGTCATTCTTCTTAGTTGGACAGTTTCTCTTGAAGTGTCCTGTTTTGTCACACCCCCAAACCAAGGATGGCGGAAACGTCCGGGGGTGGAGGACTTCATGTAGAGTATCACAACAATGAGTATAATAGTGCTCAAAGTAAATACAACCATCATAAATATAATTGAAAAAGTTACACCAAAGTATATGTTTACATGATTCAAATCAATTACATTATGATACAAAATGAACTGTTTGACGATTTATCGTCCCATCCTCAAAATGCACTTGATTTCCTGTTTCACTGAATTCCTGAGAATACAAGTAGTTTTGAAAAAGTGTCAACACAAAGGTTTGTGAGTTCATAAGAGATTTTGTTAAAGAAGTAAACCGTTTTTCTTGTAAAAGCGATAGAGTATGTATCGAGAAAATCCAATATTTTCTTTATTATGTATATGTAGTCCTAAATCCCAAGACCGAGTGATAACAAGTATTTTCCATACTTAAAGATATAAAAGTGGTTTCAAATTGGCGTAAAACCCTTTGTGATTTGAGAAAACTCCCGTAATGAATGGTGTGTAGTCTTAAATACCAAGACTGAAAATACACAACAATATTTGTAATTATTGATATAAAAAGTGATTTTAAATCGACATAAGACCCCTTTTGTTTTATAAAAATCCCGTAAACTTTATGTATTGTAAGCTCCCTATGTGAGTCGCTATAACCATACTATGACTAGAGGTAACCTGCACAACGTCTTTTAGACGCCCTGATCCTATGACTCTTGTCACCCGCAGACCTGCCAGTCCGGCTGTAGCTAGCAGCGAGGTGTGGGATGTCAACCCCAATATAGATCTATACACAATTATCACACTCTCCCTACAAGATATTCTGGTTGTAACTTACATGAATTTGGATCCCACACTCGGACGTACGGGGAGAGAAAGTCTCACAATTTGAGTTAACAAGTTTACGTGTAGGTGCGTAAGTGTAGAACCTTTTTGTATGAATGTACCCTTTTTGTACGAGTGTGTTATGTGATGAATCATAAACTATACCTATTCTAGTTTATCCAAAACGTTTGTAATGTATAAGAACTCTTTTATGAAAATGCATTAGTGTTATGAATCCATAAACTATGCTTATTATAGCTTAATATTCGTGTTCTAAATGAATGAGTAATGTTATCATGAATGACTAAGTTTCAGTTTATGATGATAAACTAACAAGGAAACACATTCAATATTTAGAACTTATGGTTATACACTTTGCCCAACATAATACAAAGTGTTATGAAATTTATATGCTGTTAACTAAATTTAACCTTTCTGCGCTGTTTTAGAAGAGTCATAGAAAAATCATACGAAGTCAAAAACTAAATCCGTAAATTCTGAAAGTTCCCAAAATCTGTCTACTTTACTCATATTTTTTATCATGATTTTTAATGACCACCAACTTGGGTGAAATAGTCCATAATCACTGACTGGTCCGGATTGGTGTTTGAAATGATAAGCAATTTTGTAAAAATCACCATAAATTGTAGAAAAATCGTATGGAAATGTGCAAGTAGTCATTTTAAAGATAAGAACTAGAACTACTTACACCTAAAACAGTTTTTCAAACAAAAATGTTTAAGTTGTCCAAAACAGTCCGTGAATGGAGTCCAACTTTTCTGATGAAAGCTGTTAGAAAATTTTAGTTATGTTCTTGGTGTTTTAACTTGTATCCCCCTCCTAAAAACTTGATAAAACATGAAAATGTAGGGGTATGAACTCACCTTGAGTGATTTCAGTAGATGAATGATGGAGAAAAGAAGTTTTCAACTCACGAACACTTTAGAAGATTGTTTGAAGATTTGAAGATCTAACACAAATATGATGGAGTTTCTGTAAGATATCTATGATTTGTGTAGAAGGAAGTGTAATAATCATATGGAGGATGGATTATACTTAACAAATGTGGAGGAAAAACCCAAGATTATCCCTTGAATCTCGAATTCTAGAGAGAGGAAGTGAGAGAGAAAAGAGTTTGATCTTTGTGGTGAATTGAGAGAAAATGAGAGAAGTGAGGAGAGAGGTTGAATACCCAGCTTCTAAGAACGTGGGAAATGGGTGAAAATGATGAGAAAGTACATTGATGTGACCTAGGTATGGTGGAAGACATGGCTGGCCATGGAGTGGGTGTGGGGGTGGTTGCTTATGTCATAGAACAAAGAAATGTCAACACTCCACCTTTTTGTACTTCACCAAGTCTTCTTGGATAAGATTTATCCCAAAAACGTGTTTAATAATTAATTTTGGGGTCTTATATGATAAAATAAAGTTTTGGGTGAAAATCCCACGTTAAAATAATTAAATACGGGCTTAAAACGCAAAATTAGTCGAAAACCGGGAGAAAGTGAGTTCCCAGCGAGACCTCTCGGTCCTAGGCCGAGGTTCGGTCCCTACTGATGCCGAGCCGGAAGCGAAATGGGGCGAACCAGAAGTGAGAGGCGAAGGCGAAGGCTCGGTCCGAAGTCTTAGAAGCGAAGGTGGTCAGACCCGAAATGAACTGAATGAACAGTAGTTTCGGGTTCGGCCTTAAGCGAGGTTCGGGCCCGAAGGGAGGGTTCGGTTCCGAGAGCCTTCGGGTTCGAGTCCGGGAGCCTTCGGGTTCGGGTCTTCTTGGTTTCGGTCCCTAAGAGGACTTTCGGGTCCTAAGACGCTTCGACCCTATTAGGAGGGTTTCCGATCCTTAAGCCCTTTTTGCCCGTTCTTGCCCCGTTTCAAGCGGTTTTTTACCCGGTTAAGGGTCGGAATGACCCGAATGACTTCAAAAAGTTACGGGAACTTTTGAGAGAGATTTCGGAGAGATTTCACATTCTTGGAGAGATTTCTCATACAAAGAGAGTTTTGGGAGAGATTTCACATTCTTGGAGAGATTTCTCATACAAAGAGAGATTTGGGAGAGATTTCACATTCTTGGAGAGATTTCTCATACAAAGAGAGTTTTGGGAGAGATTTCACATTCATGGAGAGATTTCTCATACAAAGAGAGATTTGGGAGAGATTTCACATTCTTGGAGAGATTTCTCATACAAAGAGAGTTTTGGGAGAGATTTCACATTCTTGGAGAGATTTCACATACTTAGAGAGATTTGGGAAAGATTTGACATACGTGGGGAGATTTGGGAGAGATTCTCGATAAAGAGAGATAAAGTAAAAACGATTGAGAGAGGTTTCGTGTGTGACAAATGTGAGTGTCCGGCTTCGCAATGCAAGGTCCGTAAACCCTGTTAATCCTTGTTTAAGGATCTTACACACTCCCGATGAGTATGCAACATTGTTTTATCGGTTTGGCTCGCCACGTACCACAGTTTTAGGTTAAGGAGATCTAGATATACGCCTTTTCTAGCCTTTGACCAATTGTGAGGTTGGAAAAAGATGGGAAAAGTACAATGAAGTGACTAGGTAAGGGTTGATGGGGAATAGTGACATGAGTGGGTATGGGTGGTTGCTTGTGCCATAGAATAAAGGAAAGTCAACACTTCACCTCTTGTACTTCACCCACTTTTCTTGGATAAGGTTTTATCCTTAAAAACGTGATAAATCATTAATTATGGGTCCCAATATGTTAAAATAAAGTTTTGGGTGAAAATCCCGCATTAAAACAATTAAAAACGAAGCTAAAATGAAGTCGTAGTCGAAAACCGGGAAGAAAAGACATTACAGCGAGGCTTCTCGGAAGGGGGCCGAAGGTTCGGTCCCTTCTGATGTTGGGTCCGAAGCGAACTAGGGCGAGACAGCAAGGAGAGTAGGCTCGGTCCGAAGCAGTCAGAAGCGAAATAGACCGAGGCTCGGGTTCAGGTCTTATGCGAGGTTCGGGCCCGAGAGGACCCTTCGGGTTCATTTCTCAGCAGGTTCGGGTTCGGCTCAGGAGGGTTCGGTCCCTAAGAGGACTTTCGGCCCTAAGAGGGGTTTCGGCTCCTTAAGAGGGGTTTCGGGGCCTTAAGCTATTTTACTCGTTTTTACCCCGATTCAAGCCGTTTTTTACCCGGTTAAGGGTCGGAATGACCCGAATGACTTCAAAAAGTTATGGGAACTTTTGAGAGAGATTTGGGAGAGATTTCACATTCTTGGAGAGATTTCTCATACAAAGAGAGTTTTGGGAGAGATTTCACATTCTTGGAGAGATTTCTCATACAAAGAGAGATTTGGGAGAGATTTCACATTCTTGGAGAGATTTCTCATACAAAGAGAGTTTTGGGAGAGATTTCGCTTTCTTGGAGAGATTTCACATACTTAGAGAGATTTGGGAGAGATTTGACATACGTGGGGAGATTTGGGAGAGATTCTCGATAAAGAGAGATAGAGTAAACACGATTGAGAGAGGTTTCGTGTGTGACAAATGCGAGTGTCCGGCTTCGCAATGCAAGGTTCGTAAACCCTGTTAAGCCTTGTTTAAGGATCTTACACACTCCTGATGAGTATGCAACATTGTTTTATCGGTTTGGCTCGCCACGTACCACAGTTTTAGGTTAAGGAGATCTAGATGTACGCACTTTTCGACTTATGATCTCTCATTAGAATAGCGAGTTGTTTAGGAATTACATAATGTAAACTCTAGCACCCACGGGCAAATTGAGTCGAACGGTTTGACTTGTTGACTTTAGTTGACTTTGACTTGACCGAAGATTGACGGTTGTCACAGTTGCAAACTAGCAAAATTTTCTGCTTTACCCTTCAATAAAAGTATGTCTTGTTCTACTGCTACTTTTGATATTATTCATTCTGATGTGTGGGGTCCTGCACCAGTATTTACAAAGGGTGGGTCAACCTATTATGTATCTTTTATAGATGATTATACAAGATATACATGGGCTTATCTTATGAAACGCAGATCTGATTTCTTTGATATTTACAGCAATTTTAGAGCTCTTGTTAAAACTCAACATTCGGCTGTGATTAAGTGCTTCAGGTGTGACTTAGGGGGTGAATATACCTCTAATAATTTCACTCAGTTACTTGCTTCTGATGGTACCATACACCAGTCTTCGTGTACTGACACACCTCAGCAAAACGATGTGGCAGAATGAAAACATCGTCATATTGTTGAGACTGCCCGCTCATTGCTCCTGTCTACGCAGGTCCCTAGTGCCTTTTGGGGAGAAGCAGTCCTAACTGTTGTGTATATGGTCATCTACCAGACTACTCTTCCTTACGAGTTTTTGGATGTACTTGTTTTCTTCTTCGTCCTCATGTTGAAAGGAACAAGCTGGGGACGAAATCTGCTATTTGTGTATTTTTGGGGTATGGTATTGGTCAGAAAGGATACCGTTGCTATGATCCTGTGAGTCAGAAGTTATATGTTTCCTGGCACGTTACCTTTTTGGAACATATTCCTTTTTACTCGATTCCTGCTACAGCCCACAATGTAACAAAGTCTGATCTTCTGCGTATTGATCCTTTTAATGAAGATATAGAGGCTCAAGACTCATCTATGCTACATGATCCCTCAGCTCATAACACACCCACTTCTTCGGAGGGTGCCTCGACTCCACCTGTTCCTGAGCTTGATCCTCCGATTATTGAAGTTGAGGATCCACCTCCACCACCACCCCTCAGGAGATCTTCCCGTCCTGTCAAGTCCACCAAGCTACCAAATTTTTCTTATTCTACATATTCAGGACCGTTTGCTTTATTTATAGCAAGCATCCATCATCTGTCTGAACCTGAATCATATAGAGAAGTTGTTATAGATTCTCTTTGGCAGAATGTTATGGCTGAAGAACTCACTGCTCTTCATTAGACTCATACATGGGATTTGGTTTCTCTTCCTCCTGGGAAACATACGATAGGTTATCGTTAGGTGTACAAGATAATAACAAAAGCTGATGGTTATGTTGAACGATATAAGGCTAGACTTGTAGCAAAAGGGTATTCCCAACAGTATGGTTTTGACTACGAGGAGACATTTGTCCCAGTTCCAAAGATGACGACAGTTCGTACTATGATTGCAGTTGCATCCGTTCGACAGTGGAAGATCTTTCAAACGGATGTCAAGAATGCCTTTTTGAATGGTGACCTTCATGAAGAGGTTTATATGACCCCTCCTCCAGGAATTCAGCACCGACCGGGCGAGGTTTGTCGGCTTCGCAAAGCTTTGTATGGGCTCAAGCAAGCCCCTCGTGCTTGGTTTGAGAAATTCTCCACAGTGATTACCACTCTTGGATTTGTCCAGAGTAATCACGATTCTGCTCTGTTTGTTAGATGCTCGAGTGCAGGACGGATTCTTCTGTCCTTATATGTGGATGACATGATTATTACAGGTGATGACCATGGTGGTATTGAGTCTTTGAATCATGATCTAGCGCGTCGATTTGCTATGAAGGATTTGGGCTTGCTGCGTTATTTTTTGGGTATTGAGGTCGCTCAGTCTAAGAAAGGGTACCTTCTTTCCCAGACTAAATATATATCTGACTTGTTTACATGGGCGGGACTTTCTGACAATCAGACTGTTGATACCCCTCTTGAAACCAATGCACGATACTCTCCTACTGATGGTGTTCCCTTGTCTAATCCGAATCTTTATCGCACTGTGGTGGGAAGTTTGGTTTATCTCACAGTTACTTGTCCAGATATTGCTCATGCTATTCATGTTGTCAGTCAGTTTGTTACTGCACCTACCTCTTTTTATTGGGGAGTTGTTCTTCGTATTCTGAGATATCTTCGTGGCACTCAGTTTCAGACTCTCTTGTTTCCCTCGACGTCTTCTCTTGAGTTACGTGCCTATAGTGACGCTGATTGGGATGGTGATCGTCATGATCGTAAGTCTACCACTGGATTTTGTGTGTTTCTTGGAAAGTCTCTTATTTCATGGAAGAGCAAGAAAAAGGATGTTGTCTCTAGATCTTCCACGGAGGCTGAATATCGTGCTATGGCTATAACTACATGCGATTGATTGTCATTTTACTCGTCATCACCTGCAGCTTGGGACCATTTCGCTTCCATTTGTTTCATCAACCTTGCAGCTTGCGGATATTTTTACGAAGGCTTTATCAGCTTCTCGGTTTCGGTTCTTATGTGACAAACTCTCAATGCTTATTGCTGCGACATTGTGAGTTTGAGGGGGATGTTAGTCTATATATTATTAGTCCGCTTGTTTATGAGCCCTTTGTCTTTATCCAATTAGCGTTTCTTTCTAGCTAGTATTTATATCCGCTTTTTTTTTCCTTGTAGTTTTTATGCTTTTCTCTGAGAACCCTTGTAATTTCTCTTTGTTATAATCATATGATAATGTTAGCAATTTCTATTATTGATTGTATTTGGTTTTTTTAGTCCATTCATTTTTATATTTCATTGTACAACATGATCATTTTATCATTAATCCAGATATAAAGAATGTCATTTGTATCTTTAAACTATTTTACATGTTAATTTGAATTAACCGTTATAAAGTTACGGACAAAACAACCAACGTTGTAAATAAATAATTGTTGCAAATATATGATTAATTATTATGTTTTTGAATAGGTTATACAAATATTATTATATAATAATTTTTTCTCGGTGGTTTCCTTTCAAACTTAAAAAATAAATAAATAAAAATAAAAAAAAAATCTAACGCATGTACTGTTGGAAAATTAATTTTATTAATTTCCAAAAATGGATTTTCTCCATTTTTAGCACAAATTTAATACTCTAAATATAATCAAAACGAGTTATTGATTATATATTTGTGTTCTCCTCCGTGATATCTACTTTTCGATATATCACACATTCAAAACAGATTAAAAATAAATGAGGAATTACTTGTCAAAGTAAGACAATTGAAGAGAAGATAAATGAGTCAAGTGGGTTTTTAAAACTCATCCCACATTGGTGGAAGAAGAAAAAAAATGGTTTATAACTACAAAGACTAGCTACCTTTGTAAGACTAATTAGAACCAAGGCTCTCTCTTGCGTGCGCACGCAGGGGGGTGCAAATGTGAGCCAAATTGGCTTTGGCCCACTGAACTTGTGTCCGCGCGTCCTGCAGACATGAATACACCATCGGTCGACCAGAAAAGTTCAAGAACCTTTTTTGCATTTTTTTCTTTTTGGTTAACTGTTACAAAAACAAATTAAGAGCTATCAATCATAGATTTCGGTTTTGATTCTTTGATTAATTTTCTTATTTAATTGTGACGGTTACGATTCCAGTTTAATGACATCGGTTACATTGAAGTAGTATATATACAATCTCTATATAACTGGTTAAATACACCAAATGAAATGAAATCAATCTCTTCCTCTCTTACGCTTCTGCTTCATCTTTTCTCTCTTGCTGCAACCAAGGTATAATCTGGACCAAGTGAGGGTTACAAAAACAAATTAAGAGCTATCAATCATAGATTTCAGTTTTGATTCTTTGATTAATTTTCTTATTTAATTGTGACGGTTACGATTCCAGTTTAATGACATCGGTTACATTGAAGTAGTATATATACAATCCATTTGTGACTGGTTAAATACACCGAATGCAACGAAATCAATCTCTTCCTCTCTTACGCTTCTGCTTCATCTTTTCTCTCTTGCTGCAACCAAGGTATAATGTGGAGCAAGTGAGGGTTCGGGCAATCTAGAAGAATTGTTTTCTACTGTTGTCTCCTGGGAAACAAACACCCATATAGGGCGAATTTGTTTTAAGAAAACTGTGTTAAACACAGGCCTTAGTCAAGAACTTTATGTTTTTGTTCTTTCGTACAATTTTTGGTTATATTTTCCTAACATGTACATGGTGTCATGGTAATCGATGCTAAACTTATAAAAAACAATACAACTAAAACGACCAAACATAATTTCATATATAACTCTTAGTTATATCTTTAAAAATATTTATATCTTTAAAAATATTATCACTGATTATCATATAATAATCATGAAAACGACCACAATGTATCTATGATTTATGAATAGTGCTAATACACGTTTGAGACTTTAAACTTTAAAGTACGAAAACGAAAATTAGTTCATTTCTATTGGGTCGATCAACAAAAAGTTAGTTCTAAGATAATATTTACTTTTTTGTTTGATATTTTTAGTTAATATGATAATATATATTAAAACGACTAAACTTTAATTTTTGTAAGTTTTTGTGTAAGAAAATACGACATAAGACTTGGCATAATAATAAAACAAAAATATGTTATCAATAATGAGAAGATGACAGGTTTTGATGATTCATATAGGAACCAATTTCAAGTCTTTTCTTCATTCCTTAGGACATATCTAAGAGCATGTTCAAGATGACATATTTTTTAGAATTTAAGAATTTCGAATAACCATATAACTCTCATGTTTTAAGGATCGTGATTGTATAACTTTTCAAAATTTGTAATACATGTTGTGATATGTTTCAGAGAGATATAGAGACGCTAATGATCAAATTTCGTGTATGAATGTTGTAACCTTTTTTTCGAGTAAATTACACGAATGATTCCTAGGTTTAGGGTAATTTGTGCGTTTGGTCCCTAACTTATTTTTGTAACTCGGAATGTCCTTACTGTGTTGTTTTTGTTATGCGTTTGGTCTTGTCTTACCTAAAAAAACTATTTTTCCCTTGATTTTTTAATTTATTTAAATAAACACACCCGCAACCCCACACCGCTCACCTTACCTTATCTACCCTACCATTTTCCCTATTTAAATAATAGTATTTTTAAGTAAGATGGGGACCAAGCGCGTAACAAAAACAAACAGTAGGGACCAAGCTCGTAACAAAAACAAACAGTATGGACTTTCCGAGTTAAAAAAATAAATTAAGGACCAAGCGCGCAAATTACCCCAAACCATAGGGACCATTTGTGTAGTTTACTCTTTTTTTTCTGAAACATTCATCTTCCTTTTATATAAGGAAGAATGCGGTTAAATGGTGGTTATACACCAAATTGGCACCAAAAAGGTTGGTTGAGTGTAGTTATTAGACAAAATAGCATCCTACATCATCATGATATCCTCAATATGTTTTTGGCAGGAAAGATATGTTCGGACCCTTTCCTTTTATACAAAACCACAATGGGATCTGCCCCTTGGAACCTTATACCCAGGGGTGCTACCCCCGGATCCTTGTATTCCTGAGTATGGATGAGTTTTTCAACCAAAAAACCGAACCGGAACTGGTTGGAACCAAGTAGTGGTATTCCGTCCTGTTTTTAGTTCTTAGTTTAAGGCTTATTCATTTTTGGTTTTTTTGGTTCTGGTCTGGTTCGACTCAATTATGATTCCGAACACCTTCTTAGATGACACATTTCTTAATGAAACCGAACCGGAACCGGTCGAAACCGAATAGTGGTATTTGATCCCATTTTCGGTTCTTAGTTTGGGGCTTATTTTGTTTTCAGTTTATTCGGTTCCGGTCTGGTTTGGTCCAGTTCTAGACCAAATAACATCCTTATTTCTGAGTCCACATTTGTCACTCCAAATGTGCACCCCGCACCTCCAGCCTCGGATAGTAAATTGAACAACCTATTTCAATAGTAATAATAACAACAGTAACATATGTTGATAACACTAAAATCACCAACATTCTTCCCCTATTTTAGTATAATCCTTTATTAACAAAAAGCAAACACAAAACCACACTTATGCATAAATGAAAATGTCTTGAAGATTGAACTTTCACTTTAGCATAACAACATTTCAAATAATTGAGAATCAGGGTGTCCTAATGATTGAACCTTTCAACTCATTTGAGTAACTAAATATATTATACGCTTAAGTTTTACATAAATTCTAATGTTCCTGTAACATCCATAAAATTCATAAAAATTTAAAACTTTTCCAAACTTCCAAAAACCATTATTTAACACAAAATGTTTTTAAAATAGTTTCATATCATAGAATCCCATAAATCAAAATCATAAAATGTGAGGAGGTGCACGATCAAGCCTTCGCCTTATCCGAAGTACCTGAAACAAAATCCAAAAATGTAAGTCTGAAGCTTAGTGATTTCCCCCAAAATACCAACGCCATATAAACCATAACAATATCATAACAAACAGTATGCATACATAGTCTTCAGCATGAATGGACCGCCTCATCGGCCTTCAGCCTATCTGGCCCACTCTCAGAACCTTCAGCATGTCTGGACCACCCTACTGGGCCTTCAGCCTGGACCGTTCTACAGGCCTTCGGCCTGACTAGTACACCTCGTTGGGCCTTCAGTCTATTCGGGTCGCCCTGGGTCTGTTGACCTAGAGCACAAAGCAAGACAGCCTCAACCCACCCGCAAACACACAATCAACACATAGATATCAAATGCTAGCTAACATGTACAGACAGTCATACAGATCTAACAGATCACTAATCATATCATCATCCTATATACCAGGATACATATCTAATAGATCACTAAACATAGCATCATCCTATATACCATGATACAGGTCTAACAGATCACTAAACATGTCATCTTATGATAAACCATGATACAATTCAATAAGGGTCGGCCTTGGTGCCTTTGACCCTGTTAGCATAGTGAGGAAAACTCACCTCACGAGTAGTGTTGAACCGATAAAATTGAATCCCAACTCACAGCTCCGAACTCAACTGCCTGTAACCACCATATGACTAATTCCATCAAAATCTTAAATTATCAAAATACCCTCATAAGTCAAACTTGTTCAACCACGGTCAAAGTCAAAATCAACCATCCATGTTGACCTAACTCGTCAAGTGCATCTACTGACTCGTCGAGTTCCTTCATATCTCAGAAGATCGTGAAAAGATCGAGACAACTCACCGAGTTACCAGAGCAACTCGTCGATTTCTTCAGTGTTCAGAAAACTGGGAAAACCCTAGCCAACTCACCAAGTTCACTTAGTATCCAGAAAGCGGGAAAAAACCCGACCCAACTCGTTGAGTTGTCAAGGCAACTCTTCGAGTTTTCCTGTCTTAACATATTCAGCCCCTTCCATTCGAATCTAAAGCCCCAAACTATAGATCTGGACCCCTAGGGTTGAGATATTACGTAAAGTTGCTAACTTTACGTCCATGCATGGCATCAAAGGGCTAGAACACTCCATTAAATCTTTATTAGGGGACTTAGTGCATGAAGGAGATCTAGATCTAGTTAAAGCTTGGAACTTTAGGCCTAAAGAGGCCACAAAGCTCCCAGATCTGAAGTTATAACCTTATGCAATGACCAAGCCAAGGAATGGTCCCAAAACGGGCCAAAAATGCCCCTAGACTTCCATAGGAGGAGATCTAAGAAATAACAGTTCAAGGTTTAGACTTTATACTAGTACAACCATGTGTCATGTGATGGGTTTTAGGTAAAACAAATAAACTAGAAAACAATTCCTAAGTTCACATGCAACGATCTATGTTTTATCTATTGAACATACAACTTTGAATTGCAAAACAAGAACCCTAGAGGAGAGAGGCTATAATCGAAATTTACAAACTAGGGTTTAGTAATTACATACCTTTCAATTGTTATAGTAAACAATTGATAATTCCCTTGATCTTGATCTTGATCTTCTTGGAAGCTTAGCACCACAAGTGTAATGCCTCTAATGGAATCACACCCAAACTAGCAAGAAGGAAAGTAGAGGAGAGAGGGGAGAGGGAGTATGCAAAATTTCGGCCCTTAGGGTTTCTTCAAAAGAAAAGAGTGACCAAAACATGAACCAGGAGGCTCCTTATATAGCTGAGGGGTCTAGGGTTTAGGGGAAACCCTAGTTATCCTTTGCTTAGGGCCTAAGCAAACCCAAGGGCCTTATCCAAGCCCCTATGGATGAAATTATTAGGGTTTCCCCCTAAAGATTTCATCCACCCTTATCCAAGGGGGTTCTAGAGCCTTCCACTCAACTATTAGATAATTGCAAACTAGTCCCTGCACCTTATAATCAATTCTTTTAACCCCAAAATTAATTCTAATTAATTTCTGGCTAACAATTAATTAAACAAAATGATTTCTTATTAATATATTAATCTTTTAACATATTAATAAATTCATTTATATTAATTTATTAATCTTATAATAAATTAATATCTCTCCTTTCATAATTTCCTTGTCTGGTTGCTAGGTTTGAGGGCAACCCAAAAGGACTGTGCTGCTATCAATTCAAGTACATACCAATTATAGTTATGGGCTTAGACACCTAATCCAACAGTCTCCCACTTGGATAAGTCTGTAACTATAATTGCTAGTATGCCTTCTAAATTTGACCAGCAAATTGTAGCTTCCACAAAGCTGCTGCCGAACTCTGACCCAGTCAGTTACGTGTCCTAAGATAAGTGATCATATAATCCTTCGTTCTGCTAGATATACATAGACAAAAGACATGGAATGCAATCAACCTCTTTTTCCAGAATCTATGTTTCCCGATTCCTGATTTGTGATGATGTAGGACTTCTAATTGAACACATCAATTTAGTCCTGGCTGGGCCCAGCACACAAGTCAACACCAAATCATCGAGGGGCCCACAGATATCGCTTTTCCCGTTAGGGCAAAAGGAACGAAAAACATTGACTCATATGCTTGTATCTTTTACTCATCAAACCATACATGATAATACGTTTTATAACACCAAGTTACTGATGCGTTTTCGTATCACCAATGCATAGCCGGCTTGCTAATCACAACTCATATATCTCTGTTTCAAGATTATAAGATATTATCGTCTCAGTATTACTCGTGATGAATTCCATGAAGTAATACTCTAAGCGAGGGTTTATCCAATACTCAAATCTCAATTTTTGAGTACTCATGAACGTTGCAGCAAATACATTGCCATGTCTATCCTTAGACAATCTACAATCCAGTTCATGACAGTCTTGATTCACTACTTACTTCCAAAAGTACGAGCGACTGTGGAGTTTGAATAATCTTATTATTCGGGACGTAAAACATGCAAAAAAAATGAAACACAATAATAAACCATTGACAAAAGGTAGAACCCAAACTTATAAATAATACTTTATTATTTAATCACCAAAAGTCAATTACATTTACTTTGTTACAAGTTTCAGAAAACTAATCTAACTACTAAAACTAATATCATCTTTCAGTCCTATGCTCCGAGCATGCTGAATATGCTTAGCCCTACTCAGACCCTTTGTGAGGGGATCTGCTGGGTTATCCTCAAATGACACCCTTTTCACTATAAGATGGCCTTCTTCTACTCTATGTCTGATGAAATGGTACTTTCTGTCGATATGTCTGGTTTTACCATGATCTCTCGGTTCCTTTGTCAAGGCAACCGCTCCTTCATTATCGCAGAACAGTTCCATAGGCTCCTGGATGGTTGGAACAACTCCGAGATCTCCAATGAAGTTCCTCAACCAAGCTGCTTCTTTCGACGCTTCACTTGCTGCTATGTACTCTGATTCACAAGTAGAATCAGCCATCGTATCTTGCTTGGAACTCTTCCAAGTAACTGCTCCTCCATTTAATAAGAATACCCAGCCTGACTGAGAACGGAAGTTATCTCTATCCGTCTGAAAGTTGGCATCACTGTAACCATCTACTCTCAAAGTATCATTGACACCAAGTACAAGGACCCAGTCCTTTGTTCTTCGCAAATACTTGAGTATATTCTTCACGGCTATCCAATGAGCTCTACCTGGGTTTCCCTGATAGTGACTGACCATGCTCAAAGCAAATGCCACATCAGGGCGAGTACATGCCATAGCGTACATGATCGATCCGACAGCGGAAGCATAAGGTACACGACTCATGTCATCTATTTCCTCATCTGTACTCGGGCATTGAGTCTTACTCAATTTGGTATTGCTCTGGATAGGTAGCTCTCCCTTCTTGGAATTTTCCATACTAAACCTCTTTAGTACCTTATCCAAGTATGTGCTCTGACTAAGTCCAATTAGTCTCTTCTTTCTATCTCTCAATATTCTAATCCCAAGAATATAGGCGGCTTCTCCTAGGTCTTTCATGGCAAAACACTTTCCAAGCCAAGACTTAACTTCATTCAAGGTTGGAACGTCGTTGACAATGAGTAATATGTCATCGACATATAACACCAGAAAAGTTACTATACTCCCACTAGCCTTGATATACACACAAAACTCATCTTCACTTCTAGAGAAACCAAACTCTTTGACTTTCTCATGGAAGCAAAGATTCCAGCTGCGAGATGCTTGTTTCAATCCATAAATGGATTTCTCAAGCTTGCATACTCTATTGGGAAACTTTGCATCAACAAAACTCTCTGGCTGACTCATGTAAACATCCTCAGCCAACTTCCCGTTAAGGAAGGCAGTCTTGACATCCATCTGCCAGATTTCATAGTCATGAAAGGCAGCTATGGCGAGCAATATCCTAATAGATTTAATCTTAGCCACCGGTGAAAAAGTCTCATCATAGTCAACCCCTGGGGTTTGAGTGAAACCTTTTGCAACCAGTCGAGCCTTGAACGTATGCACATTCCCATCCATGTCTGTCTTCTTCTTGAAGATCCATTTGCACCCAACTGTCTTCCGACCTGGTGCACTATCAACCAAATTCCAAACTTCGTTTGTCATACATGGACTTAATCTCACTGTCCATTGCCTCTTTCCACTTGGAAGCCTCTGGGCCTGCCATTGCTTCCTTATAAGTGACTGGTTCATCTAAGTTTACCAGCGTTCTGTCACTTATGAATGTGTCACCATCTGAAGTAATATGAAAACCATACAACTCAGGTGGCACACTCACCCTAGTGGATCTTCGAAGAGGTAATGATTTATCAACCGGTTCAACAGGAATTGTTTCCTCTGGTTGAGTGCTAGTGTCATATAAGGTTCCTTCATTGGTTGACTCTTGAATCTCTTCAAGGTCAATGGTACTCCCACTGTCCTCTTTGAATATGAGCTCTCTTTCCAGAAAGACTCCT
This sequence comes from Lactuca serriola, assembly GCF_051521515.1. Classification (NCBI taxonomy): domain Eukaryota; kingdom Viridiplantae; phylum Streptophyta; class Magnoliopsida; order Asterales; family Asteraceae; genus Lactuca; species Lactuca serriola. Next base: position 21,491,194 of record NC_136413.1, on the reverse strand, counting down.
CTTCGAGCTACAAACACCACGTTTTCACTAGGTCTGTAGAAAAAATATCCAAAAGACTGCTTTGGGTAACCAATGAAAACACATTTCTCACTTCTAGCTGCTAGCTTGTCATGAGTCTCTCGTCTTACGAAAGCTTCACAACTCCAGACTTTAATATGTGCTAACGAGGGAACTTTCCCTATCCACATTTCGTGAGGTGTTTTGGCAACCTTCTTTGTAGGGACAAGATTGAGGATGTGGGCAGCTGTCTCTAAGGCATACCCCCAGAAGTGAATAGGAAGCGAGGCACGACTCATCATTGAACGAACCATGTCTAACAAGGTTCGATTACGCCTCTCAGCTACACCATTTAACTGTGGTGTCCTAGGAGGAGTCAATTGTGAGACTATCCCACATTCTTTCAGATAGTCGTTGAACTCGGTACTAAGATACTCCCCGCCTCTATCGGATCTAAGTATCTTGATCTTTCTGCCCAATTGATTTTCGACTTCATGCTTAAACTCTTTGAACTTTTCAAAGGTTTCTGACTTATGTTTGATCAAGTAGATGTAACCATATCTGCTATAATCGTCAGTGAAAGTCACATAGAATCGATTAGCATCCCTTGTGGTTGATCTGAAGGGCCCACACACATCTGTGTGTATGAGATCCAACAGACCTTCACCTCTTTCACAAGACCCTGTGAATGGTGATTTTTTCATCTTTCCCAAAAGACAAGATTCACACATATCATCTGATTTTAGGTCAAATGATTCCAACACTCCATCCTTTTGGAGTTGGGCTATGCATTTCTTGTTAATGTGTCCAAGACGACAATGCCATAAGCATGCCTTGTCTACACTATTAGACAAGTCAATATTAAGTACACTATTTCCTAAGCTATCAACACAAGTCACTGTTTCATACACACCATCACAAGGTAAAGCTTCAAACACAAAAACACCATTCTTATAAACAGAAATTGAACCATTCAAATCATTAAAAGAATATTTAAAACCTTGTCTGAACAATGCATGAAATGAAATAATGTTTCTCGTCATCTCAGACGAATAGCAACAATTTATTAAATCTAATCTATCATCATTACTGAGCAAAAGTTGATAAACTCCGATCTTGGTAACTGGTGAAGACTTTCTGTTCCCCATGATCAAGTTTATTCTCCCATGCTCTATCTCCTCACTTTCCCTTAGCCCCTGCAAATCAGAACAGATATGAAATCCACATCCTGTATCAAGGGCCCATGAACGAGAAGATAATGAGTTATTAGCAGAAATAGTGTACATACCTGCCGAGGATGGCTTCACTTTGCCATCCTTGATATCTTGCAAATATTGTGGGCAAGATCTCTTCCAATGCCCCTTTTGATTGCAGTAAAAGCAAATGGCCTCTTTTGGATCAGAAACATGGGGAGTGGAACCATTGGGCTTAGCCTTCGGGCCATTACTAGATGACACAACTTGAGCCTTGCTCTCCCAGTTTTGCTTAGGAGGACCTTTCCTCTTCTTCCCCTTTCCCTGTCCAATGGCCAAGACAGGGGCACTTGCAGGTGTGGAGGGTATACTTTTACCCTTCATCCCTGCCTCAGTTGTCTGCAACAAGTTGTGCAATTGGGCCAAAGTCTGCTCAGTGTTGTTCAAATGGTAAGTTAAGATAAACTGACCATAACAATCAGGCAACGAGTTCAAGACCATGTCAATGGCCAATTCCTCATCGAAGTGAATGTTGAGCTTGACCAAACGCTCTATGTAGCATTGCATTCTTTGCACATGAGATACAACCGATTCCCCCTCTTTCATCTTGCAATCCATGAATGACTTGACTACCTCAAACTTTTCTTGACGAGCTCGCTTATGGTACTTTTCCATAAGGTCCTTGTTCATCTCAAAAGGCCAGTAGTCCTCATAGTACCTCTGCAATTCTGGGGACATGGTTGCAACCATGATGCATGCCACTTTGGTAGCATCATCACAGTGTTTCTTGTAGACAGCATACTCTTGGGGAGTGGCTTTTGACTCATCAAGTTCTTTGAGCTCCTTTTCAAGGACATACTCTTTGTCCTCGAATTTAAGCGCCATCTTGATGTTACGCATCCAATCGTTATAGTTGGAGCCATCCATAACGACTTTGGAGCAGATGTTTAGTAGAGAGAAGTTGTGGCTGGAGGATGATGAAGCAGAAGTGTTTCCAGGAGTAGACATCTGAAAAGAAAGATAGTTTTAGTTAGATTCCAAGACACCTCAATATAATAACCCAAAGATATCATATCAAGGTTAGGACCCAACTATGACGATTTACAACTTAGAAATGGGATGCCGAGATCCAAGTTCAAATCTCATAAAGGTTGGTGAATGACGATTCACCAATTCCACCATTAGACAAAATAAACGAAGTGAAATTCCTAATTCTTTTGAGATACATTAAAACTATTAAATGGTATGTTTTAATCTCGGATTATGCTCTACTATTTGTGACTGGGATACCGAGGATCACAAACTAGATGTGAATAACCATGCAAATGTGCTGGGTAACCTTATTGTCTTTATCATTAACTATTGATGTGCCGGTAAACGACACACGCTCCATCAAAATGATAATTATAAGATACCCATTACTACTCTTTATTAGTGCCTTTTAGTGTGCCGGTTAACCACACACGCTCCACTAACGACCAATAAAGCATAATGTGCAATTTCATGGATTAGCATACTTTTCACATTTTCCTAAAGTAACTAGAGTTGGGATTTTGAAAAATAGTGTTCTAGTACTTTCTTTAATAGCATTATACTTTTAATGGGAAGTAGTTGTCCTATCAAATCCGTTCTGCTAACGACCCTCCACTAATCAAGGAAGCGGTGGGTGAGAGTGGACACCCATTCAACTACCATTTTATAGGCAGTTTCCTTATACCCCCCTTATAGACTAGCTTCGTGAATGAGACATACTAGCGATTTGACTGACCATATTCTTATACATATATAATATTTAACTTTTAATTATAATATATATATATAAGGTGTGTTTTAAAAACATTTTAAAACTCCAAGGGTTTATATAAATTTTTCAAAATTTAAACTATTAAATTTTAAATTTAAATAAACCAATTAATTAGATTTAATATTTATCTATTAATTAACTTTTAATTAATTTATTAAATCTTGTAAGGATTATCTAATTAAATTAAACAATTAATTTAATCCTAATCCATATCCCTTCTAGATTTCGAAAATATGGGGATAGGATAATTTCCTTATTTTTCTCAATTATCCAATAAGGCAACTATTATCCAAAACAAAGAAACCCTAATCTTTATAGCATATTTCGAAATTTACAAGGGAGGAGGCTAGGGTTTTCAAAACCTTAACCCTAATTTCGATTAGGGTTATTTGGAGGCTAGGGTTTTCGAAAACCCTTTGATCCAAAACCCTAGAAATCGAAAAATGACCTTTAGGGTTTAATAGCTATAAACCCTAATTTTCAATTCAACAATTATAGTAATTCAATTTAAAACAAACAATGGCTCTGATACCACTGATGGTTTTTAGGTAAAACAAATAAACTAGAAAAACAATTCCTAAGTTCACATGCAACCTACTTTGGATCTATGTTTTATCTATTGAACATACAACTTCGAATTGCAAAACAAGAACCCTAGAGGAGAGAGGCTATAAACGAAATTTACAACCTAGGGTTTAGTAATTACATACCTTTCAATTGTTATAGTAAACAATTGATAATTCCCTTGATCTTGATCTTGATCTTCTTAGAAGCTTAGCACCACAAGTGTAATGTCTCTAATGGAATCACACCCAAACTAGCAAGAAGGAAAGTAGAGGAGAGAGGGGAGAGGGAGTATGCAAAATTTCGGCCCTTAGGGTTTCTTCAAAAGAAAAGAGTGACCAAAACATGAACCAGGAGGCTCCTTATATAGCTGAGGGATCTAGGGTTTAGGGGAAACCCTAGTTATCCTTTGCTTAGGGCCTAAGCAAACCCAAGGGCCTTATCCAAGCCCCTATGGACGAAATTATTAGGGTTTCCCCTAAAGATTTCATCCACCCTTATCCAAGGGGTTTCTAGAGCCTTCCACTCAACTATTAGATAATTGCAAACTAGTCCCTGCACCTTATAATCAATTCTTTTAACCCCAAAATTAATTCTAATTAATTTCTGGCTAACAATTAATTAAACAAAATGATTTCTTATTAATATATTAATCTTTTAACATATTAATAAATTCATTTATATTAATTTATTAATCTTATAATAAATTAATATCTCTCCTTTCATAATTTCCTTGTCTGGTTGCTAGGTTTGAGGGCAACCCAAAAGGATTGTGTTGCTATCAATTCAAGTACATACCAATTATAGTTATGGGCTTAGACACCTAATCCAACAAAAGGAAGGATCATAGAGATGCATAGTATGCATGTTCATAAAATGGCATGACTGATGTTTAATTCAAGTGGTTAGTTGATTACTCGAAACATTATACAATGAATGAAGTCGTAATTATTATGGTGATTAAATAATAGAGATTTATTTATTTTCAATAGGTTTGAGACCATAGTTAATTAGTTTGTTATTGTGTTTCACTTTGCATGTTTTACTTCCTAAATGATTTGATTATTCGAAAATCCACAATCGCTTATAGTTTTGGAAGTAAGTAGTGAATTAAGGTTGTCATGAACTGGATTGTAGATTGTATGAGGAGTTTAGACATAGCAATTGTGTTGCTACAATATTCATGAGTACTTAGAAAATGGAGATTTTGAGTACTGGATAAACACATGCTCAAAGAATTACTTCATGGATTCTATCTCGAGTAATACTAAGGTGATAATATCTTATATTCTTGAAATAGAGATATATTAGTTGTAATTTACAAGTCGGTTGTGCATTGGTGTTACCTAAACGCATTAGTAACGTGATGCTATAAAACGTAGTGGCATTTATGATTTGGTGATTAAAAGATACAAGCATATGAGTTGAAATTTATTCGTTCCTTTGCCCTAATAAGAAAATATATATATTTGGTCCTCTCGATGATTTGATGTCAACATCAGAAGTGGTTGGCCGAGCCCGGACTGAATTGATGGTTTCAATTAGTAGTCTGAATTTAGTTATCATAAATCGGGAAATCAAAAAACAAAATTTTGGATAATGAGATTGATTTTGATCCATGTATCATATCCATATGCAGAACGGAGGAATATCTGATCACTTATCTAAGGACAAATAACTGATCGGATCAGAGTTTGGCAGTTGTTTTGGAGAGCACCATTTGCTTTTTAATTTAGAAGTTATACCAGTAATTTAGTTTTAAACTTATCAAAGTGGGAGACTATTAAATTAGGTGTTTAATCTAATAACTAAATTAGTATAATCTTGAATTATTAGCAAAGTCCTTTTGGGTTGCCCTCAAACCTAGTAATAGACTGGAACGCTATTTGGAGAAAGAGACTGGTTTATTAATTTATTATATGATTAATAAATTAATTAGAAATCAAAATAAATAATTTATTGATATACTATGAGAATAATATATTAATTATAAATAGTATTATTCAATTAAGAATTAATCAAAAATTAATTGGAATTAATTTTAGGATTAATTGGATTAATTGAAAGTGGAAGGACTAAAGGTGACAATGTTCAAAAGTTAAACATTGACCAATTCTAGAACCTCCCATAGGAGGGGGACGAATTCTAGATGGTTAAGGGTTCTTTTCGTGGGCATTAAGGAAGCCTAGAAATCCTTAGGAGCAAGAAAAAGGATAAGGTGTATACAAGGAAACTGTCATATATGTAGCATCACTAGTCACCTATATAAAACCTCATACGGTTTATGATTTATAGCCATCCTTTTTTTAAAACAGAAAATCGAAAATTCCCTTCCTCCTCCTATCTCCTCTTTAGCCTCCAATTTTCTAGGGTTTGGGTGTGAGCCATTAGAGGTACAAGACTTCTGGTGCTTGCTTTCTGAAGACCAACAAAGAAGGATTACTACTTTATTTTCTATAATAAACTAAGGTATGAATTTTCTAATAACCCTTTACTAGTTTCAAAAATAGCAACATACTTTTAGGGTTCTTGATATTTAATAGTTGTTTGCAAATCATAGTGAGAACATAGATCCTTTAGGGTGCATGTGAACTTATGGTTTATGTTTTTCCGCCAAAAATAGATTATTTTTGTAACATATAAAACTCATCATACACCAACCGAAGTGCATCACTTCTTAGGTCTCACAGGATATTATAGGAGATTCATAGATAATAGTCAAAACATCATTGGGTCTATTTCACCCCCTTCGGTCTCTTTCAACCGATAATAGGTCTATTTCACCCCCCCCCCTTCGGTCTCTTTCAACCAGTATTAGGACTATTTCACCCCCTTCGCTCTCTTTCAACCGGTATCGGGTCTATTTCACCCCTACAGCTAAGCATACAATCACATCAGCAAGAGTCACAAAGACAACAAGCACATACCGGCATAATAACAAGTGTCACAAAGACAATTATCCTCCTACAAACACAATTAAATGGGTCGGCATTAGTTCCTTCGACCTACGAGTACAGTGAAGAGACTCACCTATCAAACGATGATAAACTACAACTACTACTACTACTACGAACACAGATGCAACCAACCACCTATAGAGCCATATAAAGCACACCCTTAGCTTTTCTTCCAAGACTAGGGGTTGACCAAAAGTACACATAATTCAAAGGTCAACGTTGAATCGCCACATTGTGACCATCCTTGGCTAAGTGGTGGTCCCTAAAGGACAAAACAGATGATCTGACCCTAGTCGCCACGTCGTGGTGACCTGACGCCACATCGTGGTAACTGGGTTCCAAAAATCTTAATTGATTAAGTTGTTTTCTTCAACCCCAATAGGTTCAAAGCTCATATGTAACTCAAAACATGATCTAGAAGGATAAAGTTTCTAACTTTACCCATTAGGACCATCCAAAGAGGTCCAAAACTCAAACCCTATGTTTCATAATACATAAACTTAACCATTTAGCACGTATTAATTTAATTCTGAAGTCCATCTTCTCCAGAAGTGTTTCTAGCACTAAAACAAACATGAAAGTTGGCGCTTTATATACATACATGTCCAATGCATGTCTTGAACCCATATTAGGTCAAAATGAGAGTTTATGACCTAAATCTCATGCATGATTTCAAAATACAACCAAACTTCATATCCAAGCCACAAACTACACCAAATGACCTAAAGATTCATAAAGTTGCAAACTTGATGAAACCCCACCATTCTGAATAAGTAGAATAAGAAGTTTATGGGGCAAAGCTCAAGATCTAGCATCTTAACTGTGACATCTGGTAAATTTTGAGCTTAACAAAGTCTAAGAGGTATTGTGTGTAAGTGTACCCACAATGTAACCTTGATGCAATAAAATTTTGAAAGCCAAAAGAGCATTAATTTGTATAAGTATGTATGTATGTATATATGCACACTTTGAAGATCATGTTTGTGATAAACATCTAAAAGTCAAGCCAATTAAGTCAATATAATAGAATTTGATGTATGAATTATGTCATGACCTTGAGATTTCGGTTTTGGGGACCCAAGATCATAGGACTTCGGTTATAGTGGGCCAAGAGCTCATACCTAGGCTGAAATCTCCCACCAAGAACACCCTAGGTCGAAATCTCCCCCCTAGAACCCCACTAAGGCCGAAAACACCTAAGGACCAAGCTACTAAGACCGAAATCAACATAGTGGAGGGATTAAGGCCGAAATCACCTAGAGTACAAAGTGATTTCGGTCTTGCCATGGCCGAAATCACCGTTTGAGTCTTCCAAAAGTGAATTCAGTTTAGGGAAGGAAACAGATAAGAATAATTGACTTTGTGATAAGATACCCCATCAGTTTCCCATGCATTTCAATATCCATCATATACCCAAGCTATTAACCACCAGTTTACCAAGCAAATATCACTTCAACCTCCCTTTTTATTCATGGTAGTAAACAATCCAAGAACCCCATTTTTTTATTTCTCTTTGCGATCACTCCAAACTCTCTCAAAAAGAAATCCAAGATCTTCCAAGTTCAAAAATCTCCAAGTTGGTCCTTAGAATTTTGGTAAGATTTTCAGTTCACATAAATCGATTGATAATGGTTGTGAGACATTAGGATTCACCGTACCCACTAGAGTACACATACTAAGACCTGCATTATAACCAGAGTCTCTTGTAGGAAGAGCGTGACACTTGTGTATAGATCTATATTAGATTGTTGTAGTCTTAAAACCTTAAGACCAAAAATGTATAAGTATTGTTGTACTCGAAAGTAGTAATAAGTAGCTTCATTCGTATATAAAACCATTTGAATGCATGTTTCCATATCTATAAATTGTATTGTACTGAAAAATTGTGTAACGCAGTTTTATTTAAATAAAACTATTGGAGATATGTTGACCCGTAAATCAAATGTTTCTCGATACTCTATGTGAGTTATTATAACCATACTAATGCGACTAGTTTCCTGAATGACGCGCTTCGGACATCGGAACTGTTTACGACATTTGTCACCCTAGACCCGCCGGTCTAACTGTAGCTAACATCTTAGGTGTCGGGTTGTTACAAAGAAAATATCGGATTTTCTGGAAGTATACATTATCATTTACAAGAAACAATTACAAAACCTTCTCATACAAAATGCTTATGAACTCACCAACTTAATTGTTAACATTTTTCAAAATCACGTGTATTCTCAGGAAACCAGTAAACAGGTAACCACAGAAGTTTTTGGTGGATGGGACGCAATCACATCTTATTATTTATTTTTGTCATATACTTTTGATACCATGTAAAGAATGCTTTTGTGAACAAAAATGTAAACTTATTTAATATTCAATGTAATGGTTGTGAGGTTTTGATCTCTATTATTCAATTGTTATGATATTGTATATGAAGTCATCTGCCCCAGATGTTTCCGCCGTTCTGGTTTCGGGGTGTGACATTAACATGGTAAAATTCGAGTTTAGGACACTCACAGAGGTCTAGAAGAGTGCTAAGGTAAAGAATGGAAACTTGTTTGTTGGATCTTAGCTCAATAATTCTCCTTCTTCTTTCAAAAGCTTCCAAGAGCACCAAAAAGAGCTTCAAAAATGGAGGGAAAAGATTAGGGTTTCTTCAAGGCTTGGGGATGCTGATGGAGGCTGAGGATGGGCAAACCCTAACCTCCTCATTCCTTTAAATATGGAGCAAACTCGGAAAATTAGGGTTTTTACCATAAGGTTGCTGCCACGTCGTGTCCTCATGTTGCCACGTCATGGTGGCTAAAATGAAACACATGTTTAATCTTGACTTGTCACGTCATTGTGGTCCTTCACCACGTCGTGGTAGCCCTCAACATAAAATAAAATAGTTTCAAAGTGTCTCAAAATTCGGATGTTACATTTTCTGATAAGTACAAGACGTATTTTTGTAATCTGTCACTTTCTTTGATGAAAATGAATGTTTTCCATCCAACTTTGGGAGGAGTCCACTTTCCTCCGTATGGTGGAAAGTTTATTTCATTTAGGAATCCATTTCCCCCTCTAAATCCAACAAAACACATGAATTCGAGGGAATTTTAATCATTTTCCTTCGAATTACATTCATTTCCTGCCAACCAACGTGCCCTTATATTTTCGTTTACCTTTCAGATTTACCTAAATATTTATTTTTATAAGAAGTCACTGGTTGTTTTGTGGCATGACATTGATCTTGTTTGTTTTTAGGTTGACATTGAAAATATAAACGAAATCATTTATTTTTTGCCCGAGTAAATGGTATATTTTCACGTTTTACCTTAGAAAAAGAGGCAAATACTATCACTCTATCAGTAATACATGCAACAAACGTAGGCCTTGAAATTGGATCAAATACTAGCAGATACAAGCATACGGTAAAGACGAGACAAATGTCAGACTTATATACAGCAAAACCAAAATAGCAGCCCCTAAAAGAAATACACGTACAAAACAATGTTGAACCAAAGAGTCACTCTTATGCATCCACATCCTCCTATATGAAGTCATGTTCTCATAAATGACCCAACTCCTTCAAGTCTAACATCACAAAGACACAAACTATCGATAATAATCGTCTCGACACGCTTAAGCACATGAGTCCTTGTCAACCACAGACATGTTCGAACCACCACAATCATCATTCCCTTAATTTCTCATTGATTGAAACGACTATTAGCGAGTTTCTGATTGTGGAATTCAAAACTCAGTCTAACATGGTTTTACCACACACGACAACATCCTCATTTATGTGACCTCTATTTTCCTGTCACGGTCATTTTTAGTATGTCAACATTCATATCCATATAACATAGTTGGCCTTATAGTAACTATTCTATAAAAACTTTCCCTTAAGTTTCAATGGGATCTTCTTGTTCTGTCCTCAACTCTATCGATCACACCTTTATACACTGAGTGTCATTATTCTCGATATCCCCATCATTATGAATCATAGGCCCTATATACTTGAACTACTTTGATTAAAGGGCTTGGTCACCCATACACACTTCTACCGCTTCATTAGGGAGGAATGAGTCACAAAAGTGGGATCCAGCGGTACTGGCAATACCGCATGTATATGATACCTTGTACCTGTCGGCTCCAACGAGTTAATTGTTTATTTCATTTTTGTGGTTTGATGAACCTGTCATTTTGTGAATTGTGATTAATGTATGCGATAATATATCCCAACATTATTTTATTTTCATTCTAACATGTGATGTTTAAAGCTGTCAGTTTTTGTTTTACGTTTTTTTCTTTATTCTTTTTCCCTTTCTTTATTCTTTTTTTTCCGTTTAAAAACAATGCAAGAATATATATAATTGTGTTTATATTATTAATTGTACCTCAAGCTTTAAAATTTGTATCAAATTGTGTTTGTATGTTTTTTATTAGTTTGTGAATTAATTTTGTATGTTTTTACTAATTAATTTTGAATAATTTTAATTAGTGTGTATTTGTTTTAAAAATAAAAATTGAAATGGTTGAATGGAATGAAAAATATAGGGTTTCTATATGTGATATAGGTTGGAAGTGTTGAAATAAAGATGAGAGAAAAAAATTGTGGCAGTGGGTAGGCAAGGGCTCCCTTCTCCCTTATGAATCATAGACCCTATACACACCATGGTACCTAGAGAAAGTCTATGTGTCACCAACTGCAATATGGACAGAAAACCGACAATACATGTCACAAATAGCCTTAACAAAACACATTGAGAAACTTCTAACTATCAAAAGTCCTCTAGGTTGTCTCCCTTGGAACTAAGTTTTGGTTTTTTTCTAGGTCAATAGGTCCTCATATCTTTCTCTAAACTTATACATAAGACCTCTAAGAATGTGTATTACCCCAGTCATGAACGTGCCAATTCATAAATGGTTTTCAGCCATCAATGTATATTGTTTTAAATACACAATTTAGCGTAATCCCTTTTGTTCATACAAATCGGTCTCTCAGGTTTCAATCAATTGAGTATGACCAATATGATTTGGTGATGAGGTAAAAGTAAAACCACATTGAACACACAGAAAATTCGTCATATATATCTTTTTTAATAGTTGATTAAAAAGGCAAAGCTTGTCATAATTAAGTTGGACCTATAAGTTGAAAGTTAACAGGTTCAGTTAAACTTATAAATACAGTGGGTATACTTTAAAAAAAAAAAAAAAAAATGCTGATTCAAAAAGTTTGTTTAGAAGCATATACTATTTGTCTTTGGTAAAAAGCCAACAGAACTGAAGCCATGTGACAGCTACAAAAACTAAAACATAAGAATTCCAAACACATAATACCAAACGTCAACATATCAAACAAAACAATATCCAAAATTGGTTCAACATAAGTTTCCATGATAAATACCCAAAAACAGTCAGTCTCTCACTACTTCTTCTCTTCCTTCTCAGCTTCAGCTGCCCTCTTGAGCCTTGCACCCAAATGTCGTTTGTTTGTCCTCTCAACACGCAGCTTGGAATAAGCACTGAATGACTTCATCTCCTCAGTCACCTTCACAAACTCAGCAGCTGCCTTCTCCCTAACAATTGGCAGCACTGACCCTTGAACCTGTGTAGCACTTGCAAGCTCCTCTGGGGTAGAGTCACCAGCCTGAAACAAAATATTCATTTCTTAACTAGCTCTTGAAAATAAATTTCAACATTATTATAAAAAATACAAAATGAAATTGAATAAGATTTACCTTAATCTTCCTTGCACGTCTTGGGAAAATGACCAATTTAGCCTTGAATTTCTTGAGCCTCTGGACATTAGCTTGAAGACCCTCCAATGAACGGTTCCTGCGCCGATGGTCCACAGCAATGCCAATGGTTGGAGCAAGCTTCTTAGGAATACCAGCAGCCTGTTCACAACACACATTGTAAATTACACTTCACCCCCTCGGAAAACTCATATTTACACTTTTGAACTGAACCCCAAACTTATGTTGATAACATGTCTTCTTTACCTTAAGCTCTTCCAGAGAAAATCCTCTTCCCTCCCTAAGTTTCATGTTGTATTTCAGGGTTTGTCCATGAACCTGGGGACGAAGCTTTCCAGCTGGCCTTGGGAAATCTTTCACAGCCTTTGCTTGTCTAGCTGTAATCCATCGAAAAAAAAATTAAAAACTTATTGACATATATGTAAGTTGATAATCATAATAGCAAACAACTGACCATTTCTTCTCCTTGTTTTGCGTGCAGGTTGGTTGAACCATGTCTTGACATAGTTCTGCCAATGCTTCTTGAAGTGACCATTTGGAATGACATTGTTATGCTTAACCATGGTTACTCTGGAAAAGACATCACATCTTGTTAATTGTAACGAATGAAAATAAACAAATAGATCATTATCGCTTCGGAAGGGATTAAGTAATGAGGTTCATGGTTTCAAATACCAAAAAGTAATACTTTGAATGTTATAGCAATTGATTAAAGCCTACGGAAAACCAAAACTTTTGTTAATGAAACCAAAGCAAATCGGCCCTTTGTAGATACACCGAAAAAACAAAGAATTTGTAAGGAAAACAGCGCCTGTTGATTTGATTGTGAAGAAACAATAGAAGTTAAGAAAGCACAACAGCATTCGCAGGATAAATCCAGGCCAACGAATACATAACAAACAAGAACGTTCACACAATACGAGAAAACTACAACCGCGTAACATGATAATACACATTCATAAATAAATCTTCCAAAAATGAGATCTACACCTTTAAAGTTCACACAGATTTAGCACAACAGCTACAGGCGTATACTCATCGATGAATACAATTTCACAAATAACCACAACTCGAATTACAATCTTTCACGAATTACATAGCGTAGCCATTGAAAATGTTCGATAAGCAACTGCTCAATCATACCTGAGTTAAAGGCGAGGCGGAGTGCTTCGTCTTCAGAGATGGCAACGCGGCGAATTTGAGAAAGAAGACGCGCAGAGACTATTAAAAGGATCAGAAGGGAAGTAAAACCCTAGACCTAAATAGGCTCCGAATTATTTATCTTGGGCCTCATGTTTTGCTTATCGATAAGCCCAATCTTAGGGTGTTTGGCTAAGCTTTTCAAAGGTAAAAGTTTTTTTAAGAAAAATTGTAAAAAATTAGGATTTTTTAACTTTTCCAAAAAGTTCATTTTTTCTTATATATAAAAGTAGCTTTTACAAGATTACCAAACATTTTTTGCTGTTTTATCTTTTCCTAAAAGCTAAAAGATGTTTTAAAAGATAAAACAAACACCCTCTTAGATTCATTAGATCATTGTCTCTTAAGTCCAAAAAGTAGGCCTGATATGGATTACAATCCCTATTTTAATAAATGAATAGTTTTAATCTCATTGTGACAAGTCCTCATTAATATTATGTCATGTGTCATATAAATATATTAGGCAACCATTTCAAAATTCAAATTTATATTTTTTAATTATATGTTAAATTTGAAGTTATAATAACATTAAAAATTTGATATATCTCTTAATTAATAATTTATTTAAAATCATTTATTTAAAACAATTGATTAATAATTATATATTTTTATTATGAACGTTTAATTAATTTTATAACCGTGGTTTCCACGGGTTATAAACTAGTCTACCCTAATAAATGAAAATGACTTTGCCACATGTCATTCTCTCATAAAATTAGTCACATGTAATTTTGTTATAAATTTGAGATATATATTTATTTTCCAATTGTCATTGATTCAATTTTCATTTTCAATCTATCATTAATTTAGTTTCTATAAATTAAACCTATCATAATTACTATTAATTTTAAATTTTAAATTTTAAATTCAATTTCAAATAAATTTACAGTTTAAACCTTTATGTTTAACATTTTGTTATAATTAACTCGTTTAGTACACTAAACATATAATTTTAATTAATTTATTTTTCGCATGTTTTTTTCACATAATTTTCACTTATTTCAATTTCAAATTCAAATAAATTTTCTATTTAATCGTTCGTACTTAACATTTTGTTTTAATCAACTCGTATAATATACGGGTCTCACAACTAGTTATAATATTATAAGTGTTTAGTGTTTGGTAATTTGATTAAAGTTTAATAAACGATATAGTAGATTACATGAATCGCCCTGTCCATGTTTGGTCGAATATAATGTTTTGTCGTTATATTTTGTTTCATTTAGGATTAGTTAGTTTGAAATTTGCATATTTGTCTGCCTTTAAAAGACTATGATGACCTTATATATTTCTATTTTATTTGTTTATCATCTATAATTAAAAAACAAAATAGACCCCATCCCTTCACCCTTCCCCTAACTTCATCTTCTCTAGCTTTTTCGAACTTCATCACCGACAATATATGAATTTCAACAAAATCTTTCTCTCTTTATATCTCTTTCTTTTCCATCTATTTGCCATAAACTCATATATAACCCCATCCGGAGTGTGCCAAATGTCTTTTGTCGTCCCAAAACCTATAATTGGATCCATCTATAAATCAAGAAATACCAACATTAGAGTCTATGAAACACATACGAAAACCTAAAAACGTAGATCTGAAATCTGTATTTTTTTCTAGCATGTAAAAGATGAGAGAGTGAGAGAGAGAATGGGATATAAGACTCGTTCATTTTTTCCGGTAGAGATCTAAAGAGGTATATATCAAACATATGTTTTTTCCTTTTCCTTTAGAGATATAAACCTGTGGGTTTTTTTGTAGTGAAGGTTTATGTCTAACACCAATGGTCTAATAATGGTGAGTGTGTGACAGCGTGTTTCACTAATTTAGGGTTTTTAAGATAAAGTTTTATGTTGCATATATCATACAACATTAAAATATTAATATTCTCATGAATATAGACTTATTACTCCAAACAACAATAATCGACTATAAATGGATATTAAACATTTTATTTTTTAAATTATGTCAAACTAATGACAAATAATAGAAATTTAGACACTTGTGGTCCAAAAATTGCAATAAAATACATTCAAACAAAAGAATTTGTAAATATGAGTTGGACATGACGGTAACGTTTGGTGGATGAGATTGAACGTAACAGAACAAAACAAGCCTCTTTGAAATGGTGTTTGGTAAACACAAAACATTGACAAGGTAGAACCTTGACCAAGTCTATTGGGACTAAATCACTAAATTTGGGTCCTACTAAAAACATGGAACACACTAGGACAAAATATAAAATGACAAAAATACCCATAAGACTAGGTTTGTCAAATCGGGCCGTCGTGTCGTGTTTTTATCTGACACGACACGACACGACAGGGTTTTTTGTAACACGACACGACACGATGTCGTGTTTTTTTTCACTAACACGAAAACGAACCAATTAAAAAACGACAACACGACACGACACGACAAAGATAATATTACATAACTATTATTTTATTTAATTAATATTTAATCATATATAACACGATAAAAACGACAAACACGAAAACACGACAAATACATGCTCAATCGTGTCAATTTCGTGTGGATTTGTAAACACGAACACGACACGACACGACATCGTGTTTTTTAAAGTTGACACGAACACGACACGAAAACGAATTCGAATTTTGATTTCGTCCCGATTTTGTTTCGTCCCTACATGAGACTTTTTCTTCACTGTCCCTTGTCCAGAATCACCTTCCTCGACGATACTCCAGTGACCCCCACCCCTCTCAAATGAAGACTCGCCTTCATCTCTACCAACCGTCCACCTTTATCTCTCCATCTTTTCTGCTCGTTCTATTGGTGAATGCATGATAAAAAAAAAAAAAAAAAAAAAAAAAAAAAAAACTTGTGATATATTTCCTTTCGTCTATCAGTCAACTTCATATTCCTTCCTCTCAATCTTCTTTCCTTTCACTCTCCGTCTCAGTTGCTTCCTCGTATCCTGATACGAAGTTTTTTTTCGTGATTTGTTCCTCGTTGGTTTATGACGTGCACCCCGTAAAGCTTCCTTTATTTTATTCCTTTGGGTTTAATTTTCATTATTCAAGAAGAAAATAGCGAGAATTCAGGATAGATCTGACAATTCTTTTATGCACATGAATACGAAGAAAGTCATGGTTAAGTTATTTTGTTTATAATATATGATTTATAATAGTTAGAGTATGCTTAAAAAAGGTCTATACATATTTTAATAATATTGAGGGCAATTTGGTAATTATACCATTTTGTTATTTTATTGTCCTACCAAATGTTTTATAAAATAATCTGTTTAGTCTAATCCAATTCAATGTTGTCTAGTTTTATTTAGTTTAATAGTGTCTCATTGCCAGAAGGTGCTGTAAAATCCAAATGTTAACATGTAATTAAAAAGAAATTCTTAAAATACACAAATTAAGAAAATCAACAAAATAATAAACAAAATAATAAAATCAAAAAAACAAATCAAAAGAAAAAAAATGAACAAAGACAAACTTTAAAAGCCAAGAGTAATAGGTTTACTAACTTTAGAAACATATTTTACATTTTTTTACATGCTTATATGTTGGCACCTATAAAATGGTTTATAGTGAAAAAATGGTGAAAGTTATTATTTTTAAAAGAATAAACACTATCTTAACATCTTATCATAAACACAGAGCATGTCTACAATATCATTTGACAATAATAACTAACAAGTGTTACAATTATATTTCTATAGATTATACCATCGAGTAAGAATTTACACTTTTTTCAGCTTTTTTTCGAACTTCAAAAAGCTTTAATTATTGTTTTTCCATTACCATTTTCTTCATCTATTGTTTCATTTCATCTATGCGGCGTGATTTTTGGCTTTTGTTATATTTTTTTCTTTTCTATTGAAAATGAGCCTATTTTATTCGCACTCATGAAAACAATTCATAAACGTTAAATATTTCATGTAATTTTCATTATGAATATCTTGCAATTCTAGATTATATGTCGTGTTACGACAACAAATATATTAATCCTTATAAGCCGACTGTTTCCTTCTTATGCATCATTACAAAACTTCAATTATATGGTTATGTTCATTTACCCATTATTGATAATTTTAAAATTTTTATGTGCCTTAGCAAATGTCACTAAATAAAAACAACTTTGAAACCGGTTTATGTATTAAAACCTGAACAACTTGCAAAATGAGATAACATTCTCAATTGTAGTAAAGATTATAGACTTTAAACAAGTTATATGGATATAATCTTCAATATTTTGAGTATTTTCATTTAAATTGTATTTAGAACTCGTTTCAAGATTAATATAAAAAGTTAAAAGTTAAAAGTTGGTCATCACGAGTGATGTAACCACCTAAAGCACCAATCATTTTTCTTATCTCCACAATTTAGAGAGGATAATGTTCACGTGTTATAACAAAGTAAAAAGACTAGAGAATTTGGTCGTTAAGGCACGCTACCAGCTTCACGCATCTCTGTCGGACATCAACATAACACATTAAGGGGATGGTGTTCATTCGTTTCAGCGTTGATCACATCAACTTAATACCATATGCGATAAAAATACATGGTATAGCCTTAAAAGTGTATTGTTTTTGTTAGACCATCTGTAATACATACCACGAGGGTCGCTTTGCTATTCATTTTTTTGGGGTTTTAGTTCAAACCCCGATTTTTTTGGATTTGTGGTCATTTTGGTCATGTTTGTACGTAAATTTGGTCTTTCGTAAATTTAAATGACTATAATGCTCTTCTGATATATTTTTTATATTTTTTCTATTTAATTTAAATGAAAAAAAATATTTGGGCTCACATATCTCTCTCTCTCTCTCTCTCTCTCAAGCTAACCCGATAAAACATAGATTCAACACAATTTAGGAAAAAAAAAAGATGCAGGAAATCAAATCTATTTAAGCCATTATATAAAAATTAAGAAAGAGGAAGGGGCATATTAACCGGTGGAAGAATGAGAGATTTCTTATTCACGGACACATTCAGATTCATGCATACATACATGGAAGTCTATTATCGCCCCTTCCCTTCTGATAAACTCATCGCCTCGTTTAGTTCATCAAGAGTAAACTAGAATGCGTCGATTTAAACTCATCACCTGGTTATAGGTTTTGGGCTCTTCGATTTTTGTTTCTACAATTTTTGTTATAGGTCCGGTTTCAATGATTTGTGTTTCATGTTTTGGTTTTGTTTGATTTGGTTTTGTTATGAAGATGACGAACTTGTTCAGGAATAACCGAGAGAAGCCCAAAAGCATATTCAAGATTAGAAGCCTCTACATCAGAAAGCTTAGCTGAGAAGCCATGAAATTGATTTTTGGTTTAATTTGAAATCGATTTTTGGTTTAATTGGAGGACTTGAAGGTATTACAAATATGGGATATATTTGATTCTTCTGTGAATCTGAATCATCATCTAATATTTTACAACAAATTGGAAAGAGGGGTGACCGAAGAGGGGAGGGTGGGGGAGATGTATTAGGTTTTAATGAACAAGATGAAGATCTGAATGGAGTTTTGATGAACATGATACTATCAAATATGCATTTGTATTTTTTTGCTCCCCATTCATGACTTGTTGCAGTAGCAGAGGGAAGAAAAATCTAACTCACTTCAAGTTTTGGAAAACCCAAAAAAATCCCAAGAAGGATTAATAACGAAGTAAAAAGAATCTAAAAAGTTTTTCCCCTCAAATCGATATCACAACAAGAACACTTCAAACAACCCATCATCTTATTTATCAATTTGAACCTAATTAACCTATTTCACCTTAAAAAAAACATAAAGAACACTACCCCCGAAAATCACCGCTACCTTATGTTGTAATATTTATATCTAAACAACCTATTGAGTGTATAAGTACTGATTCTAGAAGAAAAAGGGTTATGGTGTTGATTTGAGGATGTATGAAGAATACGAAGAAGATGAAATTCTTCAAGAGAGAGAGAGAGAGAGAGAGAGAGAGAGAGAGAAAGAGAGAATGTGGGCCCTTTGTTATTTTTTTAATTGTTAAAATAACTAAATTAGTATTACATTTAAAAAGAAATGAAAGAAAAATGGAAAACAAATACCTTAAGGGTATTACAGTCATTTCACGATTCATAGGGACCAAAAACGCAATGAAACTAGCTCAAAAGAACCACGAATTCAAAAAAGTCGGGGTTTGGACTAAAACCCCAAAAGATACATACCATAGGGACCATTTTTGCAATTTTGTTTGTTTTTTTCTTTTCTATTAAAAATGAGCCTACTTTCTTCGCACTCATGAAAACAACCCATAAGCCCTAAAGATTTCATGTAATTTTCATTATGAGTATCTTGCAATTCTAGATTATATGTCTTGTTACGACAACAAATATATTAATGACAAAATTACAAGAATGGTCCCTGTGATATGTCAAAACTAGCAAGTTTGGTCCAAAATGGGTTTGGCTTGCAAGGATGGTCCAATAGTTTCGTTTTGTTGCGAGTTTAGTCCAAAATTTTTAAAACTTTTATAATGACGGATTTGCCCTTGGTATTTTTCCTTTTTTAGTTTTTTTGCTACAGAAATCAGAAAAGAAAAAGAAAAAAGAAAATCTCTCTCTCTCTCTCTCTCTCTCTCTCTCTTCATTGCCGCCCCACATCTTCATTGTCTTCTTCCTCTTAATGATATGTAGAAAAAAGAAACCCTAACTGTAAATGTAATCTCCATTGTCTCCCCCATTAATTTGTACCTCAACAAGATCAAATGGTTTTCAGACGAGCTTCTAAGTGTAAGAGTGGAGAACCTTAATTGTTGCTCCAGCTATGAAACAAGGGTTTGAAAATGGGGGTTTCAGATCCGCCGCCTCCGGAGAATCAACGAGCTTCGTCTTTACAGACCAAAACACAACGATGACGACCAAACCACCGGAAACTACTTTCATCGCATTGGTCTGTTACAGCCTCTCGACGCCATTACAGACCATAACGAGGCCACTACAGCAGAGGAAAGGCCACTGGAAACACCAACTGCCACCCCTCTTCACCACCATTTATAACCGTCCACACCGTCTCTCGAACCTCCTGGCTCCGTCAAATGACCCTCAGGTAAGCTTCAATCGAGTTTGAAGAAGGAAAGAAGGATACCCTATAGTTTTCACATGTTACCACCATTCTCGTTTACTGAAATCTTAGGGTTTTCAGAGGCCGCCGCTGCTAGAAACCTTAATTTCGATCTATATGTTGCTGCCTGAAACTTTTAGGGCTAGAGTCTCACTTCCAAAGCTTCGATCTGGTGTCGTTTATCTTTTTTCGACGATGGTGTTTGGGACTCCCATTTGGAGTGAATGTTGGGGGAGGGAGTGAGGGTGGTGGCATTCTCTAAACTGGGGAGAGAGAGAGAGAGAGAGAGAGAGAGAGAGAGATTTTCTTTTTATCTTTTTTCTTTTTTGATGTCTGTAATAATAAAATTAAAAAAGGGAAAATACTAAGGGCAAATCTGTCGTTATAAAAAGTTTTAAAATTTTTGGACTAAACTCGCAACAAAACGAAACTATTGGACCATCCTTGCGAACCAAATTTATTTTGGACCAAACATGCTAGTTTTGACATACCATAGGGACCATTCTTGCAATTTTGTCTATATTAATCCTTACGTGTTGTTTGGTTCGCTGGAATTCATTGGAATCAGAAGGAATTGAAATCTAATTCCATCATTTTCCTTTGTTTGGTTCAAGCTTTCAAAAGGAATTGGATTCCTAAACGAGTCAAGTTTTCCTTCAAATGAAGGAAAATAAATTCCATCCAAAAACTTAAGGAATTAAAATTCCTTTCAAGTGAGAATGTTGAATGTTACCATATTACCCATTTTACTTTTAACACTACATATGAAACCCCTCTGTCGCTACCACCACCTATCACCATTGCTAGACACCACCTCCACCGCCACCCATCATCACCTCCACCGCCACCCAACATCACCACCACTGGTAACTCCGCTACCACCACCCTCAACCCATTAACACCGTCGCCTCCACCACTATCGACCACTGTCACCGCTACCCACCACCTCCGCCACAACCACCACCACCACTGCCTCCGCCATAACCACCACCACCACCTCCACCACCACATATCACCGTCGTCACCACCCAATACACACCACATCTACCACCACCCTCACCGCCACAACCACCCACTACCACCACCATCACCACCTATACCACCACACTACCTTCCACCTCTACCACTACTCGCCACCACGACCTTACCATCACTGCCACCACCACCGCCATCACCTTCGCCACCACCACCAACACCTTCGCCACCACCTTCATCGCCACCACCGTTACTGCCACCATTTCCACCTCCACCACTACTCGTGACCGCCACCATCACCATCACAATTACTACCGCCACCACCGTCATCACCTCCACCACTACCCCACCATCACCTCTGTCGCCATCATCACCATTATTGTCATTTAATATTATTTTAGTTCTATTTTCTCTCAACCAAACATAATATAGAATTGGATTCAAATATCATTCCTGCCAACCAAACAGAACATGGTATTGGATTAAAATTCATGGTAGATTCCAATTCCTTAACAGATTCTAATTCCTTCAAAAACATTATGCAAACCAAACGCCACCTTATAAGTCGATTGTTTCCTTCTTATGCATCATTACAAAACTTCAATTATATGGTTATGTTCATTTACCCATTATTTATAATTTTAAAATGTTTATGTGCCTTATCAAATGCCACTAAATAAAAACAATTTTGAAACCGGTTTATGTATTAAAACCTAAACAACTTGCAAAATGAGATAACATTCCCAATTATAGTAAATATTATAGACTTTAAACAACTTATATGGATATAATCTTCAATATTTTAAGTATCTTCATTTAAACCATTAGTGTATTTAGAACTCGTTTCAAGGTTAATATAAAAAGTTAAAAGTTAAAAGTTGGCCACCACGAGTGATGTAACCACCTAAAGCACCAATCATCTTTCTCATCTCCACAATTTAGAGGGGATAATGTTCACATGTTATAACAAAGTAAAAGAATAGAGAATTTGGTCGTTAAGGCACGCTACCAGCTTCACGAGCCTCTGTCAGACATCAACATAACACATTAAGGGGATGATGTTCATTCGTTACAACGTTGATCACATCAACTTAACACCATGCGTGATAAAAATACATGGTATAACCTTAAAAGTGTATTGTTTTTGTTAGACCATCTGTAATACATACCACGAGGGTATTCATGGTTGATGTGACCACAAACCACGATCATGAACTTCGTCCCGGTATTTTGTGGTGGCTCGTGGTCATGATGAATTGTTGTCCGTTCAATGATCCACAACGTCCAATCAAAAGCTTGATTCGAAATTCACCCGCTTTAACTTCTTTGACTAGCCATTTACCGGCTGTTTATATATATATATATATATATATATATATATATATATATATATATATATATATGTATATATATATATATTAAAAAAATGAACATGTACCTTTATAAGTACTGCAATACACAATCTAATTCTTACTCATTTTCTCTTTCTCTATTTACATACACAAATTTATTTATAGTTTAAAAAAACAGATGATCTGACCCTAGTCGCCACGTCGTGGTGACCTGACGCCACATCGTGGTAACTGGGTTCCAAAAATCTTAATTGATTAAGTTGTTTTCTTCAACCCCATGAGGTTCAATGCTCATATGTAACTCAAAACATGATCTAGAAGGATAAAGTTTCTAACTTTACCCATTAGGACCATCCAAAGAGGTCCAAAAGTCAAACCCTATGTTTCATAATACATAAACTTAACCATTAAGCACTTATTAATTTAATTCGGAAGTCCCTCTTCTCCAGAAGTGTTTCTAGCACTAAAACAAACATGAAAGTTGGCGCTTTATATACATACATGTCCAATGCATGTCTTGAACCCATATTAGGTCAAAATGAGAGTTTATGACCTAAATCTCATGCATGATTTCAAAATACAACCAAACTTCATATCCAAGCCACAAACTACACCAAATGACCTAAAGATTCATAAAGTTGCAAACTTGATGAAACCCCACCATTCTGAATAAGTAGAATAAGAAGTTTATGGGGCAAAGCTCAAGATCTAGCATCTTAATTGTGACATCTGGAAAATTTTGAGCTTAACAAAGTCTAAGAGGTATTGTGTGTAAGTGTACCCACAATGTAACCTTGATGCAATAAAATTTTGAAAGCCAAAAGAGCATTAATTTGTATAAGTATGTATGTCTGTAGGTATATATGCACACTTTGAAGATCATGTTTGTGATAAACATCTAAAAGTGTCACACCCCAAAACCAAGAACGGCGGAAACGTTATGGGGCGAAGGACGTCATGTACAGTATCACAACAATGAAAAGTAGTAAACAAGCAACAACATCATCCATTGCATTAATAATATAATTATTATACAAGTGTGTTCTGTCAAATTTTGATAAACACTAAAGCATAAATCAAAATGAAAGATGAGTCTTCAACGAGCTCCATCTTCCCTAATCCTTGCACCGGTACCTGTCTAAGATGATCTGAGGATACAAGTAATTTTGAAAGCGAGTATCAGCTTTGAAGCTGGTGAGATCATAAGTATTTTAGTGTCTTAATTTGTATGTAAGAATTTGTAAGTAAATGAATTGTAAGTATTGTAAATGTATATGAACTGTAAGTATGAAAATATTTGTAAAACAACTGTAAACGTTTGAAAAACTCTAGAAATCCCCATGATTCCTACTATTATATAAGGGTGTCTTCTACCAAGACCTAACTGTTCTCAATGTAGTCTTCTACCTAGACTTAACTGTTCTAAATGTTTGTGTCATGTAAAAGTGTGTAATTTTCCCAAGTGTAACTATTATTAATAAAATATAGTTTTTACATTTATAGTTTAAGTGAAAAGATCACTAAATATGTGTACAGGGCAAATTAATGTAGTACTAAAACGTAGCGCTATAAGAACTACTGATGTACTAATTACCTTAACCCGGATTTATATTAAGGTATCATGTGATTAATTGTACCATACTATTGACTGGTAACAACGACATAAGAATGGTCGTAATAACGGAATGACGTTTGGCACCCGCAGACCTGCAGGTCCGGCTATATAGCTAGCAGCAAGGTGTAGGATAGTCAATCCAGTATAGATCTATACGCAAACTCACGCCCTCCCTTCAAGAGACTTTGGCTACAACTCGGGCCATGAAATTTAAGGCATGCTCCGATACATATCACAATAATTAACGTATTCATATATATGTAATGTAATGAATTGTTCTAGCTGTAATGTACGTGCTCTCTACCTAGCAAGTATAGTAATGTACTCGTTCTAGTATCGTTGTATACGTTCTTCCTAGTATAGTTGTATATGCTCTTCTTTAGTATAGTTGTATATGTTCTTCTCTAGTATAGTTGTATATGTTCTCATAGTAGTAAGTATTGACTCATGAATGAACTGACTCATAGTATGATATTGTGTTCTAGTAATAGTTCTAGTATCTTCCTAAACTACCCATATGGTAGTTTACTAGTAATCTAACTGGTACGTATGGACATGGATGTATACCCTTGCTACCCAAGGGCATGGGATGAACTGGAAGGACCTTTTATGACTATATATGTACACATGATATATAACTAATATTTAAACGACCTTCGGACGAGTACCCGATATCCCACCAGACCACATCTCAAGCGCGAAAAGGAAATAGGGTGGATAGCCTTCCTAAGTCTTTTAAACATTTCTTATATAACTATACATATAGAGGCATGCAATTTATAATATAAAAGCATAAAATAAGATTTGTAAAACCTTTGAACATAAATATTTTCTAAGAAAAGATCGACTTGATGTCGATCTATAAAATGGTTTCGAAGACATGGGTTTGATAAAACAGTTTAGTATAAAGAACATTTGTTTGAAACACAATTGTAAATAAGTTTGAAATGTAATATACAGAATAAAATGTACAGTGTAATAAGGAGTTTTTAAACACATAAAGTGTTTATGAAAAACATTTGAAGGAAACTGTTTGGTAAAACGGCTAATGAGTAGCCAATCCCCCTCTGGCACGTATCACAATATTGTCCGCTTTGGGCCACTCGGCATGAGGACTTCCCAGGGGGTCACCCATCCTGGTACTACTCCCACTCGAGCACGCTTAACTGCAGAGTTCTTATGAGATCTGCTGCCCTCACGGCTTTAAAACGCGTTGTGATAGGGAAGGTATCCACACCCCTCTATAAGGAAATGTTTCGTTCTCCTTCCAAGCCGATGTGGGATCAGATCTAACCCACTTTCACCCCCCATTATAGGGTTCGACGTCCCCGTCGAACACATCGACCCGTGCCCTGGCTCTGATACCATTTGTAACATCCCCCTCTGGCACATATCACAATATTGTCCGCTTTGGGCCACTCGCCCAGGGGGTCACCCATCCTGGTACTACTCCCGCCCGAGCACGCTTAACTGCAGAGTTCTTATGGGATCTGCTGGGAAGGAGAACTAAGCATTCCTTATAAAGGGTGTGGATACCTTCCCTAACACAACGCGCTTTAAAGTCGTGAGGGCAGCAGATCCCATAAGAACTCTGCAGTTAAGCATGCTCGGGCGGGAGTAGTACCAGGATGGGTGACCCCCTGGGAAGTCCTCGTGCCGAGTGGCCCAAAGCGGACAATATTGTGATACGTGCCAGAGGGGGATGTTACAAATGGTATCAGAGCCAGGGCACGGGTCGATGTGTTCGACGGGGACGTCAAACCCTATAATCGGGGGTGAAAGTGGGTTAGATCTGATCCCACATCGGCTTGGAAGGAGAACGAAACATTTCCTTATAAAGGGGTGTGGATACCTTCCCTATCACAACGCGTTTTAAAGCCGTGAGGGTAGCAGATCCCATAAGAACTCTGCAGTTAAGCGTGCTCGGGCGGGAGTAGTACCAGGATGGGTGACCCCCTGGGAAGTCCTCGTGCCGAGTGGCCCAAAGCGGACAATATTGTGATACGTGCCAGAGGGGGGTGTTACAAATGGTATCAGAGCTAGGGCACGGGTCGATGTGTTCGACGGGGACGTCGAACCCTATAATGGGGGGTGAAAGTGGGTTAGATCTGATCCCACATCGGCTGGGAAGGAGAATTAAGCATTCCTTATAAAGGGTGTGGATACATTCCCTAACACAACGCGTTTTAAAGTCGTGAGGGTAGCAGATCCCATAAGAACTCTGCAGTTAAGCGTGCTCGGGCGGGAGTAGTACCAGGATGGATGACCCCCTGGGAAGTCCTCGTGCCGAGTGGCCCAAAGCGGACAATATTGTGATACGTGTCAGAGGGGGGTGTTACAAATGGTATCAGAGCTAGGGTACGGGTCGATGTGTTCGACGGGGACGTCGAACCCTATAATGGGGGGGTGAAAGTGGGTTAGATCTGATCCCACATCGGCTGGGAAGGAGAATTAAGCATTCCTTATAAAGGGTGTGGATACATTCCCTAACACAACGCGTTTTAAAGCCGTGAGGGCAGCAGATCCCATAAGAACTCTGCAGTTAAGCGTGCTTGGGCGGGAGTAGTACCAGGATGGGTGACCCCCTGGGAAGTCCTCGTGCCGAGTGGCCCAAAGCGGACAATATTGTGATACGTGCCAGAGGGGGATGTTACATTACAAATCACGGGGGACAATCTAGGCTTGGTTTCGGGAGTTTACCGCCCAAGAACACCTTGGGGAGTAAACTCCTAAATCGAATGATTTAGCTATGTAATCTATGTTATGAACACATTTAAAACTTTCTAACACTACTAGAAAGAGTTACTCACAATTTGGGATAAAAACCCGAAGATCCGTGAGAGAGAATTTTGGCTTTTCTCTAATTGGAATTCAATTAATGAACCAATTTGGTTCAGAATTCTATTTATAGTCCTGAGATATTTTGGCAGAAATATTTTTATTCCAGAAACAAATTCTAATGTCCTGGAGTATTGGAATAACAGTGTTGCACAAAATCCTAGTGCATCCACTCTCCTAATATCTCCTTAAGTGTAAAATCCTGAAAACTGCCAACCTTATACTCGAAATCTGAGTTTTCACTGTAACCGTTCTACTTCTATTGGCTTCAAATGGTTTGTTCAGAATGGAAATTTCGGGTTGAAACAAAAAGTCAAGCCAATTAAGTCAATATAATAGAATTTGATGCATGAATTATGTCATGACCTTGAGATTTCGGTTTTAGGGACCCAAGATCATAGGATTTCGGTTATAGTGGGCCAATAACTCATGCCTAGGCTGAAATCTCCCACCTAGAACACCCTAGGTCGAAATCTCCCCCCATAGAACCCCCACTAAGGCCGAAAACACCTAAGGACCAAGCCACTAAGACCGAAATCAACATAGTGGAGGGATTAAGGCCGAAATCACCTAGAGTACAAAGTGATTTCGGTCTTGCCATGGCCGAAATCACCGTTTGAGTCTTCCAAAAGTGAATTCAGATTAGGGAAGGAAACATATAAGAATAATTGACTTTGTGATAAGATACCCCATCATTTTCCCATGCATTTCAATATCCATCATATACCCAAGCTATTAACCACCAGTTTACCAAGCAAATATCACTTCAACCTCTTTTTTTATTCATGGTAGTAAACAATCCAAGAACCCCATTTTTTTTATTTCTCTTTGCGATCACTCCAAACTCTCTCAAAAAGAAAGCCAAGATCTTCCAAGTTCAAAAATCTCCAAGTTGGTCCTTAGAATTTTGGTAAGATTTTCTCATTAATCTAGTGTGTTCATACATTTTTATGTAAGTTTCATCCTATTTACACATATTATTATGTAGTAAAACCCTTAGGATAATCACATTTCCAAGGAAGTTCATCAATCCATTCAAGTGTTTAGGCTTGGAAATCTTCACACCATCTTCTCAAACAACCCACAAAATCCACTCAAGGTGAGTTCATACCCCCCACATTTTCGAGATTTTCATGTTTTAGGGGGAGGGGAATACAAGTCAAAAATTGTTTATCACACAAATACTTGCATGTTTCTTCTTTATGTTAAAGTATAAGCCTTTATTTGCATAAGATGTGTTTACTACTAGTTTTGTACAAATATTTGTGTTGTATTAGTTTTCAAGTGTAAAACTAACAAAAACAAAACGATATCTATGTTATAAAAATCTTGAGAAAAGTTATGATTTACAAAACTATAGGTTTTTGAAAGCTTTTTAACAAAAATATAGTTTTTCCAACAAAAAGGAGTGCATTCTATTTATTCCACTATTTTGTGGGTTTTAACCTAAAATTATAAGGTTTGATCTTACATATGAAACTAAACAACATGATTACTATGTATTTATATAAAGGATTATATAAATGTTCTAGACAACCAAACATGATAAACTATAATTGGTATAGTTTGGGAGTCACAAAACTACACTATCTTTTCAAAAGGGACAAATAAATATTTAAAGGTATAATTATTTCATTTACAAGAAAAATGGAATTTTCAGTTCACATAAATCGATTGATAATGGTTGTGAGACATTAGGATTCACTGTACCCACTAGAGTACACATACTAAGACCTGCATTATAACCAGAGTCTCTTGTAGGAAGAGCGTGACACTTGTGTATAGATCTATATTAGATTGTTGTAGTCTTAAAACCTTAAGACCAAAAATGTATAAGTATTGTTGTACTCGAAAGTAGTAATAAGTAGCTTCATTCGTATATAAAACCATTTGAATGCATGTTTCCATATCTATAAATTGTATTGTACTGAAAAATTGTGTAACGCAGTTTTATTTAAATAAAACTATTGGAGATATGTTGACCCGTAAATCAAATGTTTCTCGATACTCTATGTGAGTTATTATAACCATACTAATGCGACTAGTTTCCTGAATGACGCGCTTCGGACATCGGAACTGTTTACGACATTTGTCACCCTAGACCCGCCGGTCTAACTGTAGCTAACATCTTAGGTGTCGGGTTGTTACAAAGAAAATATCGGATTTTCTGGAAGTATACATTATCATTTACAAGAAACAATTACAAAACCTTCTCATACAAAATGCTTATGAACTCACCAACTTAATTGTTAACATTTTTCAAAATCACGTGTATTCTCAGGAAACCAGTAAACAGGTAACCACAGAAGTTTTTGGTGGATGGGACGCAATCACATCTTATTATTTATTTTTGTCATATACTTTTGATACCATGTAAAGAATGCTTTTGTGAACAAAAATGTAAACTTATTTAATATTCAATGTAATGGTTGTGAGGTTTTGATCTCTATTATTCAATTGTTATGATATTGTATATGAAGTCATCTGCCCCCAGATGTTTCCGCCGTTCTGGTTTGGGGGTGTGACATTAACATGGTAAAATTCGAGTTTAGGACACTCACAGAGGTCTAGAAGAGTGCTAAGGTAAAGAATGGAAACTTGTTTGTTGGATCTTAGCTCAATAATTCTCCTTCTTCTTTCAAAAGCTTCCAAGAGCACCAAAAAGATCTTCAAAAATGGAGGGAAAAGATTAGGGTTTCTTCAAGGCTTGGGGATGTTGATGGAGGCTGAGGATGGGCAAACACTAACCTCCTCATTCCTTTAAATATGGAGCAAACTCGGAAAATTAGGGTTTTTACCATAAGGTTGCTGCCACGTCGTGTCCTCATGTTGCCACGCCATGGCGGCTAAAATGAAACACATGTTTAATCTTGACTTGTCACGTCATTGTGGTCCTTCACCACGTCGTGGTAGCCCTCAACATAAAATAAAATAGTTTCAAAGTGTCTCAAAATTCGGATGTTACATTTTCTGATAAGTACAAGACGTATTTTTGTAATCTGTCACTTTTTTTGATGAAAATGAATGTTTTCCATCCAACTTTGGGAGGAGTCCACTTTCCTCCGTATGGTGGAAGGTTTATTTCATTTAGGAATCCATTTCCCCCTCTAAATCCAACAAAACACATGAATTCGAGGGAATTTTAATCATTTTCCTTCGAATTATATTCATTTCCTGCCAACCAACGTGCCCTTATATTTTCGTTTACCTTTCAGATTTACCTAAATATTTATTTTTATAAGAAGTCACTGGTTGTTTTGTGGCATGACATTGATCTTGTTTGTTTTTAGGTTGACATTGAAAAAATAAACGAAATCACTTATTTTTTGCCCGAGTAAATGGTATATTTTCACGTTTTACCTTAGAAAAAGAGGCAACATCATTTATTTTTGTTTTCATATATATTAAACTCAAAAAGAAAAAGATAAATGTCATGTCACAAAACAACCAATAATTTCTTAGAAAAACCAAATATTTGGGTTAATGTAAAATGGTAATTAAAACAGTTTTTCTAAATATAAACAAAATATAAGGTTTTTATTTTTTAATATTAATACATAAATGATTGTGCATTTTGTCATTTTGATACTTTATTCAAAATAACACATAATTCTTGAATATCATAATATTGTAACCACCCTCCTTCTTAACTTATTCTTGGTTTCTTTCATAATAACCAATTGTTATTGTAAATTGATACCGTCCAAATTTTAATTGAAATTTTGAACAAATAACTATGTGGCTATGGAGTATGATTGCCTCAAGACCAGTAGGTTTACCCCCATACTGGGTAGCCTTAGCTGTTTAGGCGTGGGGAGGTGTTTACGTGTGGGGAGGCATGTAACCTCAGCCCAAGACGCGTGACTAGGGATGAAAGTGGGTCCAAACCCGGACCTGGAAAACCCAGAACCGGTTAACGAGATTTTATAGAACCAGAAACCGGACCGGTATATAGGAACCGGTTCCGATTCGGTTTCGGGTATGGTTCCGGGTAAAGTGGGTCTAGAACTGGAAAACCCGGAAACATCAAAGTGGGTAGGTTGGAACCGGATAAAGTGGGTTTAGAACCGGAAAACCCGAAAAAACCGGAATTTTTTGGTAATTACTTACTACTTAGTGGGTTAAAGTTTGAAAATTTTCATATTGATATCCCGACTTTGGGGGACTGTAACTTATTGAATACGAAACCACAATTAACAAAATTAGAGTATAAAATCATGTACAAACTCTAAAATACACTCTGGAAAAACCCGCATGTCAATCCGACTTCAAACGAATGAGATATGCTTGTGTTAATATTTTCACATAATACAAAGTACAAAAACAAATAGCTGAAAAGTTGAAAATTTTCAGTTTTGATATCCCAACTTCGGAGGACTGTAAATCATTGAATGTTAAACCAAAAATGACAAAATTATAGTGTAAACTCATGTATAAACTATAAACTAGAAGTTGGAAAAAAACACATGTCAATCCGACTTCAAACGAATTAGATATGCATGTTTTAAATCTTTCACCGAATACAAAAAAACTAAAAAACTAAAAACTTCCAGCTTTGATATCTCGATTTTTGAGGACTATAAGTCAATGAATATAAAACTAAAAGCGACAAATTTATAGTCTAGAATCATGTACAATATCAAAACTACATGTTGGAAAAAACCGTATGTCAATTGGAGTTGAAACGAATAAGATATGCATCTTGTAAACGTTTCATAAAAACCGGTTCCGGCCCTAAAAGTGGTTCCGGTTCCGATTTTTAGACCCGGTTTACCCGGACCCGATGGACCAAACCCGGATTACCCGGAACCTGAATAAAGCCAATTTTTAAACCCGGAACCGGACCCGATTCTATATATTTCGGTTCTAACGGTTCCGGTTCCGGTCCGGTTTTCCGGTTCTAAATCCCATCCCTACGCGTGACATTACCTCCATACCGGGTAGCCTTAGTTGTTTAGGCCTAGAATATATTCATTTTTAAGCCCCCAAAAAAAATTCTATTTATGGATTTCAATATAATAGTAAATCGAACTATGAAATCAATATATATATATATATATATATATATATATATATATATATATATATATATATATATACTAGGTGTGAAACCCGTGTATTACACAGGTTGATTTAAAAAAAAAAAGATTAAACATTAAAGTGTAAACATAAATTTTTTTTTAATGAATAACTTTAAAATAAAGAAGATACATATTTATTGCAATTTAATTTCATATATATCATATTTAATACTTTACATATATAAGTATATGACTTTAATTTTAAAAATTAAAACAAACCAAAAATTGACAAGTGAATAATATTTATTTGAAAAATACCATAAAATGACAAGTATCAAAATTAATAAGAGATTGATATGTGGCAAAAAAAAACCTTCATTTATTAAGGAGGATATATATATATATATATATATATATATATATATATATATATATATATATATATATATATATATATATATATAATAAGATTATTATGATGTTATCAACAATACTTTATTTTCCTTCGCAATTTTTAATTTTATGCGTCAATCTATACCCTAACAATACCCTATAGGTAGATAATTCGCGGGATGTTACAATCGTTTTATGCATGTGTGTTAACAACCAAACACATACATACACCACCATATATAAAAAAAACCTTAAACCTTAAATAACTCATATAGGATGCTATCTTAATATATATTTGTATAATATAATATTTTAAAGAGAAAATGACAAAAATAGCCAATTACACTAATTGCATTACAAAAATAGCCAAAAAAAATCGAGATTACAAAAATAGCCACCCATTTCGCAGATGAGAAGGTCCCATCTGCGAAATGGGCTTCTCATCTGCGAAAATACAACTACCTAAAGCACAGTTGTGCTTTAGGTACTTGTACTTTTGCAGATGAGAATTTTTTTTTTTTTTTAATTTTTTCTGTATAAATAGGGGTAATTTCGCAGATGGAATAGGTCCATCTACGAAATCCTCTGAGCCTATCTGCGAAATGATGCAATTTTTTTTTTTTTTTAAGTTTGACTATGAAATGAATTGGTTTGACTACGAAATGGACTTTGCTATATAAAAACTTTTGTAGAAAAAATATCATTTTGGTTGTTATTTGTTTGTGAAATACTCTCTACAATTTGCTCAAAAAATGATTGAATATTTGGTTTGTCTTGTAACCGGTGGGAGATGGCAAGTTAATGGAACTATTCTGGAATACATATGTCCACAGGGAGGTATTTCTGAACTTGCTTTGATATTTTCTGAGTATATTAGTTATAGTGATTTTGTATCTTTGGTAAGAAGCAAAATTGGTTTGTTAGACAAATATAGAATTAGTCTTCGTTTCCACCATCCTGAATTAAATTATTATATAGCTATAGTTGAATACGTGGATGTTAGAATGTTGATAAACGTAATCAAATGTAGTGGAGGAAGGGCTGTGAAAGTGTTTGTGGTGGTTGATGAAGTTGAGGAGGTTAATGGGGGCGGTGAAATTGGAAACCAAGTTGTTGGTAATTTATGCAGTTTTAAAGGGAGCAACGATCCGATAGGTACTTTCAATACTCCTAGTGTACCTCAGTTTCACAGTGTTGCTGAAAATGTTAATGTTAGTTATTCACCTATTCACTATGTGGATCCCGAGAATTACAAGTATGTTGGTGATGATGATGTTGGTACATATCTTAATCATGTGGGTGGTCGTTGTGATGATGTTGCCGAACAAGAAGTTAAATTTATGAATAGGCGTATGGTAGATAAAACTAAAAAGAAAAAAAATTCAACTCAAAAAAATGAAAAAAATCATGTTACGGGCATTATGTTGATGTTGGTGATGTATGTTTAGATATAACCGAGCTACAAAGTAATTCCGATAGAGATGAGTTGGGTGATGAAGTTAAAGCTAAGTATCCCGATAACCTTTTTTACGGTATGTCCCCTGTACCAGCATGGCCAGTTGATAATAATGAAGAAATCCCAACACAGATGGTAGACATTAATCTTCAAAAGATTCAATGTGAGAGTATATTTAGAAACAAAGAACTTTTAAAGCGGTGTATTGGTAAAAAATGTCTTCGAGAAGGTTTCCAGACGAGGACAAGTAGATCCACCAAATCAAGGTATGAAGTTGTGTGTGTTTCGAAAAATTGTTCTTGGTTACTAAGAGCAAAAGCAATTAAAAATACTGATGGACTTTTCCAAGTGAATAAATTTGTTGATGTACACACATGTTCTTCAACATTGTTGCAACCTAATCATCGACAAGCAAACAAATATGTTTTGGGTGAATATGTTGCTGATGTTTTGGCTGAAGACTATAGTAGAGTTTATCGGGGAAAAGAAATTGTTAATGATATGAATGCTCAATTGAATATCAATATCTCATACCATCAGGCATGGCGTGCGAAACAATATGCATTGTTGTCGTTAAGGGGTACGAAAGAGGATTCTTTTACCAAACTTCCGGCGTATTGTCACAACTTGGCCAAACATAATCCGGGTACTGTCACACATATTAAAACAGATGCTGATGATCGGTTTGAGTTTTTGTACGTCGCACTCGGTTTCTCGGTTAGTATTATCATGTCCTAATTTTTTTTAATATTTATTTTGGTGTATTTGAATAGATATACAATGTATTGTAGGTACGAGCTTTTGTCAATTTTTGTAAGCCGACCCTAGTAGTAGATGGAGCTCACCTAAAGGGCGAGTTCAAAGGTACCATGCTACTTGCAGTTACTAAGGACGGACAAAATCAAATATTACCGGTTGCATATGGTATATGCAAAAATGAGTGTACTGATTCTTGGACATGGTTTTTTCAAAAACTACGTGATTGCATAGGAAATATGCAGGAGCTTACAATTATATCTGATAGGTCTCCATCTATAGCAACATTCGTTGCCAACATTTTTCCTCACGCTCATCATGGAATATGTGGTGTCCATTTGTATTTCAACATAGTATCTAGATTCGGCAAGAGTAAGACGGTTAAAGGAATTTTTTGGGAGGCGTGTAGGGCGTACACAGTTGATGCTTTTGATGCTGCCATGGATGTTATGAAAAAGACAAAAGAACCAGTATGGGAGTACTTAAAAAGTATAAATCCAGAAACCTGGTCAAGGGCACATTTTAAAGGGAACCGATACAATCTTATGTCGTCCAACAGTGCGGAGTCTATAAATGCATTATCTAGACACGCACGTAAGGTGCCAATACTTATGTTGATTGATTTTTTTCGTGCTACAATGCAACAATGGTGGTTTCAAAGACGTAACTTTGCAGGTATTACGTAAATTTGTAATATTAATGTTTTATTAGTTTCGATGTTATTGATTTTAACTTCTTCATTTTGGCTGTTTTTTTAGCGGAAGCAACAACAACACTTACCCCTTGGGCGGATGAAGTTGTAAAAGAAAACAAGAAAACTTTTACCAAATGGGATGTTCGCATGATCTCAAATACGAAATGCGAGGTCAAAAAGGGGGCACAAAATGTGATTGTTGATTTTCAACATATGACATGTACATGTAAGCATTGGCAACTTGATGGGATACCTTGTGGTCATGTCATAAGATGTTTAACAGTGAACAATTACCAAGACTGCTCGAGGTTTGCATTAAATGCTTACCTTACCGAAACACTGAGGAAAACATATGAGGAATCAATAAACCCTCTGCCGAAGCCATCCGAATGGGAGATCCCCGATGATTTGATGATTGTTAAGCCACCTATAATGGATAAACGTCAGCCAGGCAGGCCAAGAAACACAGACCGCATTCCATCCCAAGGCGAGGGTCCAATTATAAAAGAGTGTTCTACATGTGGTCAACTAGGACACACGAGAAATAATTGTACTGGAAGGGCGTCTAGTAGCAGAGCAGGTCACATAATTTCTACTGCAGAAATGGCATATAATATTGGTGGTTCAGCGGGTTGCTCACAAACCCATAACGCTGATTTTGATATAAAACAACCTTGAAATTAAGAGTAATGACGAGTTGTTAGCTTATTACGTATTGTAATATTTTTATTAACTCTTACAAGACATTGCTATGCTTTCATATTTTAGTTAAGTTTGTTGATTATAACAATGAATGAAGCTTTTATATTATAAAATATAGTTTGCAGATTTATTTTAACAGTTACAAGATGTTATTTAAAAAAAAACAACAAACGATCCTTTGGCAACCTAATCTGTTTCATGATAATATTACAACAACTTTATAACTAATTTTTAAACTCAGGGAACTGCAACGGGTACTTCTCTTTCTCCATTGTTATATAGTCATCCCTAATTCTCATTTTGTCTTCGAAACGATCCTTTTTTACCATAATGTGTATCAACTGCTCATCCTTCTCAACAAGCCGTTTTTCAGTCGTTTTGATTGCCTTCTTACTCTTTTTTATCCAATCTTTATGCTCTTTGATTTTGTTTTTATTGAGGTCAATCCATTCTTCAGCTTGTTTGCATTCCGAACCTATATCATTAGCAAGTTGAGTGAGAAGTCAGGATGACTCTGTGTCCTCTTCTTGTTGTGCTTCAGCCTTCTTTAATTCTTCAAAATTTTCATGTGACATATATGACCCGGCTGAAGAGGGTGTAAAAAAAGGGTCTACCGAATCACAGTAGTAACAATCTACTTCGTTGCATGAGCAAATTTCGAATTTGTGTGAGGAACTCATAATAAAATCGATATTGTATTAAACTGGAGCAATAAGTGGTATTTATACATACTAGACAGTAATGAGAAGTCCAACTTTGAAATGACTAGACAGTAATGACAAGTCACTGTAGTAACCTGCACATCCTAGTGGGTCCCTTAAGTGACAAGAGATAAATGACAGTTTGACATGACAAAACACTGCATAAAGCTGAAATTCGTAGTCCAAATATAACCATTTCGTAGTCAAAGTATTATTTCATAGTCTATTTATTTATATAAATAGATGTTTAAGATCTATAAACCAAACACCCAAATCACCTAAACGAAACGAATTCCCATTATTAGAAATGTCGTCGAATGCAGCAAGTTCTTCGAATGAAGTACCTGGTTCCAATTCTGAAAGGCCATGGACGACAAACGAGGTTTTAGTTCTAACACGGTGTTGGCTAAGTGTTAAGGATGGTGAACCGTTACTTGCTCCCCCGCATTGCCTAATTGGTGATGAATGGAGTCGCATCACATCTTTGTTTAACCATGAGATGGGAGAAGGGCAATAAAGAGAAAAATCAGATGTTGTTACTAAGTGGACGGATGTAAAGGAGGAAGTGACATGGTTCAATCGAGCATGTAGTTATGCGAAACGTAACAATGTTCGTTGTCGTGACGAAGAAGAGTTCTTGGAAGTTGTTACAGAGTTTTACATCTTTGAGCATGAAGGCAGAGACTTCGAATATGAGGAAGTTTGGAAGGTTGTTAGAGATAAACAGTATTTCAAGTAGACCGCTCTAATTTGTGTTAAGAATAAGCCATGGACTTGTGTTTTACGTTAATGCTTTGTTCGTATTATGTCGTTTTTTTCATGTAATTGTTGTGATGTTTTAATGGTTCATTGAATCTTGTTACTAATGTATTCTAATATATTTTGATAACTAATGCAATGGCCATTTATTAACTCAAGTTAATCATACGAGTTTCTCACATAATAAACTAAAATATATTAACTCAACTTAATCATACGAGTTTCTCACATACTAAACTAAAATATATTTTAAACATATGAAATACATACGAATTACATACAAAATACATGAAAATAACCTAGTACTCACATAATAAACTAAAATAGATTTTAAACAAACGAAATACATACGAAATACATAAGAAATACATGAAAATAACCTAGTACATGAAAATAACCTAGTACTCAAATAATAAACTAAAATAGATTTTAAACAAACGGGATATATTTCAAAATATTCCAAGGGGCTTCAAACTGGAATTCCAACCCGTTACTTAATGACTTGTATTCCTCCTTAGCAGCTTCCAAGATGACATCCTCAGTAGCATTTAAACAGGTGTCGTCAATTTTGGTATAAAGATCGTTGAATAATAGAACTTCGGTTTTCATTTCATACCATCTTGCTAAGATGTCTAGTTCGTCACGATCGTTTCTTGTAGCCATTCGGTTTTCAGCATTGAAAATATTTGTTAAACGGCTCCAAAACATTGGATCGTTCAACTTGCTTGTCTCGTACACATGAATATAAGCATGTGTAAGAACCAAGAACTCTTCATTGCTCCATGATATAGAAGTCATTTGGATTGAAACAAAGAGGGTAGAATCTAAAAAACAATATTTGAACAACTATATTGGTTAATTTAATAACGTTTTGCATGTAACTTAGGGTCAATTTATAGTAGTTTCTACACAAAATCGCAGCCCAAACTTCTAATATGTCTGCAATTCATAGTCAAAATTAACTGACGAATGCAGTTGTCACACCCCAAAACCAAGAACGGCGGAAACGTTCTGGGGCGGAGGACGTCATGTATAGTATC
Source organism: Lactuca serriola (assembly GCF_051521515.1). Taxonomy (NCBI): domain Eukaryota; kingdom Viridiplantae; phylum Streptophyta; class Magnoliopsida; order Asterales; family Asteraceae; genus Lactuca; species Lactuca serriola. The sequence continues at coordinate 21,452,373 of NC_136413.1, read as the reverse complement.
ACAACACAGTAAATGTAAATAAGCAAACAACATCATCCATTGCATTAAATATATAATTTTAATACAAGTGTGTTCTGTACAGTTATAGACACCAAAAATAATGTATAACAAAACAATATGAGATGAGTCTTGAATGCACTCCATCTTCTCAAAAGCTGGCCTCGGTACCTGTCTACTGATGACCTGAGAATACAAGTTATTTTGAAAGAGTTTATCAGCATTAAGCTGGTGAGTTCATAAGTATTTTAGTGTCAATGTTTCTTGTAAAAACGTTTGAACCTGTCTCAATGTATAAGTTGTAAAAATGTAAGTAAATGTTTGAAAGTGTTTGTAAAAGTTTGAATCACTCAGAAAATCCTATATTTTCTATAAAAGTAACCTTCTACCAAGGCTAAACTATTTTGTAAACTTGTCTGTTGTAAAAGTGTGTAATTACCCAAGTATCACTATCATTTGTTAAAAATATAGTTGTACACTAACGCTTAAGTGAGATTATCACTAAAATATGTAATGGGTAAATCATTGTAGTACTGTAGCTTTGTATAATAAGACTACTGTTGTACTAAATACTACTACCTTAAACCGGATTTATATTAAGGCATAATGTGATAAATTGCACCATGCTATCGACTGGTAACAACGACATAATGAATGGTCGTAATAAAAGAAATGACGTTTGGCACCCGCAGACCTGCAGGTCCGGCTGTAGCTAGCAGCAAGGTGTAGGATAGTCAATCCAGTATAGATCTATACGCAAACTCACGCTCTCCCTCCAAGAGAATTCTGGCTACAACTCGGGCCATGACATTTAAGGCATGCCCGATACAGTGGATCACAATTATTACGTATTTATGTATATGTATTGTTTCTCGTATATCTGTATATGTATTGTTTCTCGTATATCTGTATATGTATTGTTTCTCGTATATCTGTATATGTATTGTTTCTAGTATATTTGTATATGTATTGTTTCTAGTATATCTATATATGTATTGTTTCTAGTATATCTGTATATGTATTGTTTCTAGTATATCTGTATATGTATTGTCCTGCGTTACCCAGACGGTAACTAACTAATGAGGTACTGATGAGTATGAATACGGAAGTACTTTTATGTCTATATATGTATATATGATGTATAAGTAATATTGAAACGACCTTCGGATGGTCACCCGAAATCCCACCAGACCACATCTCAAGGCGCGAAAAGGAAATAGGGCGGATGGCCTTCCTAAGTCCTTTAAACATTATTTATACATCTATACATATATGGGCATGCAATTGAATATATAAAACATAAGTAAGTTTTCATAAAACATTTGAAGCATAAATATTGTATCAAGAGGAGATCGACTTGATGTCGATCTATAAAACAATTTAAAGGCATAAGTAAAATAAAACAGTTCAAGTATAAGAAGCATTTGTTTAAATCACAGTCTATAAGTAAGTTTGGATAGTAAAACAGTTTGTAAAACATTTCAAAGTGAAGTAGTTTGAAAAACAGTTTGAACAGTGGTAAAAATCGTTGTTTTCCTAGTTATTAATCACATGTGATTAAATGCAATCACATGTGATTGAAGCAATAACTTATAAGTATTTGACTTGTATTACCCCCCATAAAGTGTTATAAAACATTTAAAATCAGTTCAAAGGTTGATTCAAGGGGTATGAACTCACTTGTGGTGAGTCGTTTGAATTGCAGTGTCGGCTACCGTGCTAGGTGACAAACGGAGACTGGTTTACACGCACGAGCCTAGTTATCATATAATAAGCATATATATAACTAATTAGACAAATAATAACTTAAATAAATAAGTTAAGACACATAGGAAACATTTAAACACTTTTATGAGTGTTTAGTCCAAATGGTTGCATCTAAGTTGCTACGGGACAAGGCAAAAGGATTTGAAACATCAAAGGGCCTTGTATAGGAGTTCACTACCCAACAAACCCCACACCTTGGAGTTTACGGCCGTAAACTCATAGGTTTATGGCCATGAACTCCTAAAAGGGTGGTTTTGGGTGTTTTGTGGTGCTATCTTGCTTCTAGAACACTCCTAGCTTTGTTGGAATAATACTTGAAGTAGTTTTAAGGCTCTAGAACACTCCATAAGGGAGTTTACGGCCTAAGGTCCTTCACCTTAGAGTTTACGGCCGTAAACTCTAGGAATTTAATTGATTTGAGGCACTTAAACATCAAGAATGGCATCCATGAATTTATCTAAGGCTAATGGGGACAAGAGGCACACTTTGGTGCCTTCACTTGGAGTTTACGGCCCAAGTCATGTTCCTTGGCCGTAAAATCCTTTCAAGGAGTGATTTCTATGTGTTCTACTCTCCATTCTAGTCCCAAAGGTGCAAGGTAAATTGTCTAAAGGCCTTAGGTGTGCTTGGAATGATTTTTGTCCCACAAAAAGGGGTTTACGGCCCAAGAAGGGTTCTTGGCCGTAAACTCCTACTAACTTGTGATTTTGATGAGCTTTTGGTGTTCTAAACAAGCACAAGTACTAGTAGTTAAAGTCCTTAAGCATTTGGGGAAGATTTGGGGCACTTTAAGCCCTTGAAAAGGGGTTTACGGCCCAAGGGAGTTCCTTGGCCGTAAACTCCTAGAACTTATGTTTCTTGGATGATTTCTAGGCTACAAAGATCATACTCTAACCCCTAAACAAGTTGTATAACAAGGAATCGGGACTAGGAAGCATTTATGTTCCATTTTGGAGTTTACTCCCCAAGAACGTTCTTGGGCGGTAAACTCCCGGATCTTGTAATCTAAACATGTTTATTGTTGTTAATAAGCATTAAACAAGTATTGAAACACATATAGAAAAGTAGACTCACAATCTGGGATGAAAACCCGAAGATCCGTCAGAGAGAATATGGCTTTTCTCTATTTGGAATTGTAAATAATGAATTAATTTCATTCAGAAACTATTTATAGTCCTGGAATATTTTGGCAGAAAATGTTTTTATTCCTGGTGTTGGACTGTAACATGATGAAACTTGAAATGCCCAAGTTTCACAAAACCAGGAGTATCCACTCTCCTGATATCATCTAAAACATGAACCCTAATGTACACAAATTTGTTCGGAAAAGCTTGAAAATCACAGAAACTGAACTTGCTTCTATTGAATAGATGAGGTTCATACAATGGAAATTTCGGGTTGTCACATCATCCCCCTGTTAGAGGGAATTTCGTCCCGAAATTAAAATTTAAGCAAATAAAAGTTACAAACAATTAAGCGAAAAGATGAGGGTATTTCAACTTCATCTGGTCCTCGCGTTCCCAAGTGAATTCCGGTCCTCGCTTGGCGTTCCAGCGAACCTTCACGATAGGGATACGGCTTTGTTTCGTCTGCTTGACCTCACGGTCCATGATCTCTACAGGTTCTTCCACGAAGTTGAGGCTCTCGTTGATCTCGATCTCGTCGAGTGGGATTACGAGAGTCTCATCAGACAGACACTTTTTCAAGTTAGATACGTGGAATGTAGAATGTACGTTACGCAGTGTGTCGGGTAGATCAAGTTTGTAAGCTACGGGGCCGACTCTGGCAAGAATCTCGAAAGGCCCTATGTACCTCGGATTTAGCTTCCCACGCTTGCCGAAGCGTATCAAGCCTTTCCAGGGTGAGACTTTGAGAAGGACTCGGTCTCCCACCTGAAACTCCAAAGGTTTTCTTCGTTTGTCGGCGTAGCTCTTCTGTCGGTCTCTAGAGGCTTTCAATCGTTCACGGATTTGAACGATTTTCTCTGTCGTTTCCCGAATGATTTCTGGACCAGTGAGAGTACTGTCGGAAGCTTTCCCTTTCGCTAGTTGGGTATCACCAACCTCAGCCCAACACAGAGGGGATCTGCACTTGCGGCCGTAGAGAGCTTCGAATGGAGCAGCCTTGACGCTCGTGTGATAACTGTTATTATAGGAAAATTCGACAAGGGGTAAATGAGTATCCCATGCCTTCCCAAAATCAATCACACAGGCTCGCAACATGTCTTCCAATGTTTGGATGGTCCTCTCACTCTGTCCGTCGGTCTGTGGATGGTAGGCTGTGCTCATATCCAGCCTTGTTCCCAGGGAACGTTGTAGGGATTGCCAAAATCTTGAAGTGAACCTACTATCTCTATCGGAGATAATGGAAATAGGTACACCATGCAACCGTACAATTTCCCTAATGTATGTTCTTGTAAGTTTCTCCATCTTGTCGGTTTCTTTGATAGGTAGGAAGTGTGCAGACTTGGTCAATCTATCAACGACGACCCATATGGTGTCAAGTCCACCCGTCGTCTTGGGTAACTTGGTTATGAAATCCATAGTGATCCGCTCCCACTTCCACTCTGGGATCTCTGGTTGTTGCAGTAAACCAGAGGGCTTCTGGTACTCGACCTTAACCTTCGCGCAAGTAAGGCATTTACTCACAAAGGTAGCAATCTCTGCTTTCATATTAGGCCACCAGTATAGCTTTTTCAGATCCAGATACATCTTATCTGAACCTGGGTGGACGGAATACCGAGTGTTGTGCGCCTCGGTCATGACCAAGTCTCGGAAACCACCGTGCTTCGGTGTCCAGATCCGGTTCATGAAGTATAAAGCTCCGTCACCCTTGGCTTCGAAGTTCTTGTCCATTCCCCTAAGGGATTCACTCGACACATTTTCAGGTTTCATGGCCTCTAGTTGAGCCGCCTGAATTTGCTTAGTCAAGTGTGAATGGATGGTTATTGATAATGACTTGACTTTGCGACCAAAATATTCTTTTCGACTTAGGGCGTCTGCTACTACGTTGGCTTTACCCGGATGATAACGAATATCGCATTCGTAGTCACTGAGTAGCTCGACCCACCGTCGTTGTCTCATGTTGAGCTCCTTCTGGTCGAAAATGTGTTGTAAGCTCTTGTGGTCGGTAAAGATAGTGCTCTTCGTTCCATACAAGTAATGTCTCCAGATCTTCAGAGCAAACACTACTGCTCCTAGCTCAAGATCGTGGGTCGTGTAGTTAACCTCATGTGTCTTCAACTGTCTCGAGGCGTAGGCGATGACCTTACCTCGCTGCATCAGAACACATCCGAGTCCTTGATTGGATGCATCGCAATAGACAACGAAGTCTTCTATTCCTTCGGGAAGGGATAGTATTGGTGCGGTGCACAAGGCTCGTTTGAGAGTTTGGAACGCTCTTTCTTGCTTCTCTTCCCAGTCAAAGGCCACACCTTTCTGGGTCAGGGTCGTAAGAGGCTTTGCTATTCGGGAGAATTTCTGAATGAACCTGCGGTAGTAGCCAGCGAGACCTATAAATTGGCGAATTTCTGTAGGTGTCTTTGGTGCTGGCCAGTTCTCAATGGCTTTTATTTTGGAAGGGTCCACGTGGATTCCTTCTTCGCTAACCACGTGTCCTAAGAATTCGACCCTTCGGATCCAAAATTCACATTTCGAGAACTTCGCATAAAGTTTCTCCTTTCGTAGTGTCTCTAGAACTTGTCGTAGATGATCACCATGCTCCTTCTTACTTCGGGAGTAGATCAGGATGTCATCAATGAAAACGATGACGAACTGATCTAAGTAAGGTCGGCATACTCTATTCATTAGATCCATGAAGACTGCGGGCGCATTGGTCAATCCGAATGGCATCACCACGAACTCGTAATGTCCGTAACGAGTTCGGAAGGCTGTCTTCGGCACGTCCTCCTCGAGCACTCGTAACTGATGATATCCGGATCTCAGATCAATCTTGGAAAAATAGTTCGCCCCTTGCAGTTGGTCGAATAGATCATCTATGCGTGGCAGAGGGTAACGATTTTTGATCGTCAACTTGTTGAGTTCTCTGTAGTCAATACACATACGGAATGATCCGTCTTTCTTCTTAACGAACAAGACCGGTGCTCCCCAAGGTGAGAAACTTGGTCTTATAAAGCCCTTGCTGAGCAGTTCGTTAAGTTGACCAGAGAGTTCTTGCATCTCGGCTGGTGCTAAACGGTAGGGCGACTTGGCTACTGGGGTAGCTCCTGGGACTAAGTCTATTCTGAACTCGACTTGTCGTTGCGGAGGTAACCCGGGTAGTTCTTCTGGGAAAATGTCGGGGAAGTCGTTCACTACTGGGTGGTTCTTTAGTTCTTTCGTTTCTAGGTTCGTGTCGACGACGTGAGCAAGAAATGCGTGGTATTCTTTGCGCAGATATTTCTGTGCTTGAATACTAGATATAATGCGAAGACTCGCACCCGGTTTGTCGCCGTAGACTATAAGAGTTTCGTTAGACGGGAGGTTTAGTCGGACTGCTTTCTCGTAGCACATGATGTCGGCGCGATGAAGACTTAACCAATCCATGCCGATAATAACGTCGAAACTTTTTATCGAGACCGGCATAAGGTCAATTGGGAATGAATGGTTATCTAAGGTTAGAAGACAACCTAAGTATATGCTATTAGTACTTTCAGTTTTCCCATTGGCCATTTCTACTGTGAATTGTTCATTAAGTGTGTGTGGTTGTTGCTTAAGCATGCGAGCAAATTTGTGGTTTACGAAGCTTCGCTCCGCTCCACTATCGAACAGAATGCATGCATAGGAGTTATCAAGGAGGAACGTACCAGTCACCACTGTCGGGTCAGCAACTGCTTCCCCGTGGCCTATTGCTAGTACCCTCCCTGCTCCTCCAGCATTCCTCGCCTTTGGGCAGTCCCTTTTAAAGTGGCCTGCTTCGCCACATCCATAGCAAGTTGGGCTCACGCCAGAGCCAGGAACTTGGGAGATCGGTTGTGCCGGGAACCTATAGAATCGGACGGTGTGTCCTTTCCTGTGGCAGTTAGTACACTGCATTTCACGGCAGGCGCCGTTGTGGTGGAAGTTGCATTTGTTACACTTCGGCAAACTTCCAGAATACTGCTTCCCCGGAGCAGTAACAGCAGTAGGGGCTACCGCAGCATGTACTGCTACGATTTGCTGTTTCTTTGAAGCACGCTGCTTCTTCTTCTCGTCCCAGAACTTCCGCTTGTTACCAGCGGGTTTAGAGGGTTCCGGGATGGCTAAGGTGGTTGTTGTTGCAGGGGTCTTGACTCCATGGTCAATAAGTCTTTGTGCCAATCGCTTGGCACTGTCGAAGGTAGCAGGGTTGGATGCTAAGACATTCCCCTGGTACGGAGGTACTAGCCCCCATACATACCGTTCAATCTTTTTCCCTTCAGTGGGAACCATGTTGGGGCATAGGGCCACCAGTTCGCTAAAGAGGGCAATGTAAGCGATCACGTTGGTGCCCTTCATTGTCAGATTCCAGAGTTCATGTTCTAACTTCTGGACTTCGCCCCTAGGGCAGTACTCCTCAGTCATGAGGTCCTTCATCGTTGCCCAGCCCATGTCGTTAGCCACGACGAGAGTTAGGGCTTTGACGTGGCCGTTCCACCACGTTAGGGCTTTATCCTCGAAGGTGCATGCGGCATATTTCACCTTGAATGCTGCAGGGCACGAACAGATTTCGAAGACTGATTCAGTCTTCTCGAACCATTGCAAGAGAGCAATGACTCCGCCGGTGCCATAGAAAGGCTTCGGCTTGCAGTTTGTAAAATCCTTGTAAGAGCACTCTCTCGAGCGCACAGGGATTTCAACTGGGATAGATTCAACAGGGGTTCCACCTCTGCTAGCATCCGATGAGTGACACTGAGCCATGGCAGTTGCCACTGCTGCAGCTACGGCAGCATTCAGGGCTGCAGTATCGATGACTGCAGGTGGTGGAGGCGGTGGAGGTACAGGATTATTCCTATTTCTGGGAGACTTGCGAGGAGGCATCCTTCAGCTATAAGTTTATAAAAACAAGAAGGATGATAAGAATCAATTTGTAAGCAATGTGAGAGTAACTCATGGACTAATTACCCATAGCCCAACAGTTGAATGAGTGTTAGAAATCACAATAAGAAATATCAATAGGAATACACAAGTGTACAAATTTTTCCCACATATTAGGTAGATTTCAATAGTACGGGTATTACTGATGTAGTAAGTTCAAGGAAAATCGACCTAACAGTAGGTCTTACATCATACCATAAGGACAATACTGACAGTCCTAGATTCCTAATTAGAGTACTGAAAGTTAGGAATATTTTACAGACAAGTGCTACTTAGAGCATATAAGTTCAAGGCTATCCCTAATTCAAAAGACAGAGATGTACTAGACATCATCTAATGGCGATGGGAATTCCTCGGGCGATCCCTGAGGTCGGACACTTGGTGAAACACCTCTTGAAGGTGTCGGTCCTGAGCTCTCTGACGAGCTCTAAGTTCCACGACCTCAGCTCGGGAGGCAGCCAACTGTTGTTATAGAGTTTCGTTGGTTCTCCGGGTCCGTTCCATGTCCTCTTAGAGGCGGCGAATGCGGACTGTATTGACACCTGAATTGGCATCAATCTCCATGACCCGGTCGATGGCTGCTCGACCCTGCTCGACATTACGAGCTATTCTGCGGATGATTACCGGCAGAGCTCTATCAGCAGATCCACCATCGCTAACATTGTAGAAGGTTCGGTCCCCAAAGTATGGTAAGGGCTGACCCTGCTCATCACTCCAGCGATTCAGATTGTTTGCCCACATGGGTGTAGGACCTGGAAACGCTGGTCGAGGGTTGTTGTTCGGGGCTTGACCTACTAGCGGTAGGTTGTTGACTTCAGGCTCGGAGTCAGATCCATCTGAAAAACCTTCTGCGAGGTGATCATCCAAAAAGGATTGGATGATCATCTTCGGGCTCTTCATCGATCCACCCGGCATTGCCTTCATTGGGAAAGTACGGGTCGCCATGATGAAATCCAGCCATTTAGATCTACGCGAGAAGAGAGGTATAAGAATATAGTATACGTGTAACTAATAGCACAAAATACTCCTATAGTATTTTAAGGTTAAGTTCTACTGATCTTCTTGTGGTATTGTTGGTAAGTTTTTAGACTTGTTAACATATCACAACCATTCTAGGGCATATGCTAATCACTCCTAGGACCAGCATAGTTGATCAGGCTATGCCATTCCCAGGACTGACCATACATCCCCGAGCTCACTTGTGATATTCAACAATCGTAATACTTTTGTTCTTGTCATTGTGACACTGATTTTAGTATGAATGCAGACTAGTATACTTAATTAAATATTTTATTATTTAAAGTATAGACTCTTGGTCAGAGTGTTTTAGTCCCTTTTGGGTTTATAGATTAGTATATCTTTTATGGGTTGATATACTTGATTCACTATAAACAATGCTCTGATACCAATCTGTCACACCCCAAAACCAAGAATGGCGGAAACGTTCTGGGGCGGAGGACGTCATGTATAGTATCACAACACAGTAAATGTAAATAAGCAAACAACATCATCCATTGCATTAAATATATAATTTTAATACAAGTGTGTTCTGTACAGTTATAGACACCAAAAATAATGTATAACAAAACAATATGAGATGAGTCTTGAATGCACTCCATCTTCTCAAAAGCTGGCCTCGGTACCTGTCTACTGATGACCTGAGAATACAAGTTATTTTGAAAGAGTTTATCAGCATTAAGCTGGTGAGTTCATAAGTATTTTAGTGTCAATGTTTCTTGTAAAAACGTTTGAACCTGTCTCAATGTATAAGTTGTAAAAATGTAAGTAAATGTTTGAAAGTGTTTGTAAAAGTTTGAATCACTCAGAAAATCCTATATTTTCTATAAAAGTAACCTTCTACTAAGGCTAAACTGTTTTGTAAACTTGTCTGTTGTAAAAGTGTGTAATTACCCAAGTATCACTATCATTTGTTAAAAATATAGTTGTACACTAACGCTTAAGTGAGATTATCACTGAAATATGTAATGGGTAAATCATTGTAGTACTGTAGCTTTGTATAATAAGACTACTGCTGTACTAAATACTACTACCTTAAACCGGATTTATATTAAGGCATAATGTGATAAATTGCACCATGCTATCGACTGGTAACAACGACATAATGAATGGTCGTAATAAAAGAAATGACGTTTGGCACCCGCAGACCTGCAGGTCCGGCTGTAGCTAGCAGCAAGGTGTAGGATAGTCAATCCAGTATAGATCTATACGCAAACTCATGCTCTCCCTCCAAGAGAATTCTGGCTACAACTCGGGCCATGACATTTAAGGCATGCCCGATACAGTGGATCACAATTATTACGTATTTATGTATATGTATTGTTTCTCGTATATCTGTATATGTATTGTTTCTCGTATATCTGTATATGTATTGTTTCTCGTATATCTGTATATGTATTGTTTCTAGTATATCTGTATATGTATTGTTTCTAGTATATCTATATATGTATTGTTTCTAGTATATCTGTATATGTATTGTTTCTAGTATATCTGTATATGTATTGTCTTGCGTTACCCAGACGGTAACTAACTAATGAGGTACTGATGAGTATGAATACGGAAGTACTTTTATGTCTATATATGTATATATGATGTATAAGTAATATTGAAACGACCTTCGGATGGTCACCCGAAATCCCACCAGACCACATCTCAAGGCGCGAAAAGGAAATAGGGCGGATGGCCTTCCTAAGTCCTTTAAACATTATTTATACATCTATACATATATGGGCATGCAATTGAATATATAAAACATAAGTAAGTTTTCATAAAACATTTGAAGCATAAATATTGTATCAAGAGGAGATCGACTTGATGTCGATCTATAAAACAATTTAAAGGCATAAGTAAAATAAAACAGTTCAAGTATAAGAAGCATTTGTTTAAATCACAGTCTATAAGTAAGTTTGGATAGTAAAACAGTTTGTAAAACATTTCAAAGTGAAGTAGTTTGAAAAACAGTTTGAACAGTGGTAAAAATCGTTGTTTTCCTAGTTATTAATCACATGTGATTAAATGCAATCACATGTGATTGAAGCAATAACTTATAAGTATTTGAATTGTATTCCCCCCCATAAAGTGTTATAAAACATTTAAAATCAGTTCAAAGGTTGATTCAAGGGGTATGAACTCACTTGTGGTGAGTCGTTTGAATTGCAGTGTCGGCTACCGTGCTAGGTGACAAACGGAGACTGGTTTACACGCACGAGCCTAGTTATCATATAATAAGCATATATATAACTAATTAGACAAATAATAACTTAAATAAATAAGTTAAGACACATAGGAAACATTTAAACACTTTTATGAGTGTTTAGTCTAAATGGTTGCATCTAAGTTGCTACGGGACAAGGCAAAAGGATTTGAAACATCAAAGGGCCTTGTATAGGAGTTCACTACCCAACAAACCCCACACCTTGGAGTTTACGGCCGTAAACTCATAGGTTTATGGCCATGAACTCCTAAAAGGGTGGTTTTGGGTGTTTTGTGGTGCTATCTTGCTTCTAGAACACTCCTAGCTTTGTTGGAATAATACTTGAAGTAGTTTTAAGGCTCTAGAACACTCCATAAGGGAGTTTACGGCCTAAGGTCCTTCACCTTAGAGTTTACGGCCGTAAACTCTAGGAATTTAATTGATTTGAGGCACTTAAACATCAAGAATGGCATCCATGAATTTATCTAAGGCTAATGGGGACAAGAGGCACACTTTGGTGCCTTCAATTGGAGTTTACGGCCCAAGTCATGTTCCTTGGCCGTAAACTCCTTTCAAGGAGTGATTTCTATGTGTTCTACTCTCCATTCTAGTCCCAAAGGTGCAAGGTAAATTGTCTAAAGGCCTTAGGTGTGCTTGGAATGATTTTTGTCCCACAAAAAGGGGTTTACGGCCCAAGAAGGGTTCTTGGCTGTAAACTCCTACTAACTTGTGATTTTGATGAGCTTTTGGTGTTCTAAACAAGCACAAGTACTAGTAGTTAAAGTCCTTAAGCATTTGGGGAAGATTTGGGGCACTTTAAGCCCTTGAAAAGGGGTTTACGGCCCAAGGGAGTTCCTTGGCCGTAAACTCCTAGAACTTATGTTTCTTAGATGATTTCTAGGCTACAAAGATCATACTCTAACCCCTAAACAAGTTGTCTAACAAGGAATCGGGACTAGGAAGCATTTATGTTCCATTTTGGAGTTTACTCCCCAAGAACGTTCTTGGGCGGTAAACTCTCGGATCTTGTAATCTAAACATGTTTATTGTTGTTAATAAGCATTAAACAAGTATTGAAACACATATAGAAAAGTAGACTCACAATCTGGGATGAAAACCCGAAGATCCGTCAGAGAGAATATGGCTTTTCTCTATTTGGAATTGTAAATAATGAATTAATTTCATTCAGAAACTATTTATAGTCCTGGAATATTTTGGCAGAAAATATTTTTATTCCTGGTGTTGGACTGTAACATGATGAAACTTGAAATGCCCAAGTTTCACAAAACCAGGAGTATCCACTCTCCTGATATCATCTAAAACATGAACCCTAATGTACACAAATTTGTTCGGAAAAGCTTGAAAATCACAGAAACTGAACTTGCTTCTATTGAATAGATGAGGTTCATACAATGGAAATTTCGGGTTGTCACAGCAGTGTACTATACTTATAACACAACAGATCACTGTTCGAGTTGACAATTCATCCCCGGTTGAATGACAACACAATACATTGTTGTTTGAGTTGACAAGTCATTGCACCAGGAAAGTAAGGAGTCGTTATAAATAGATTTCAATATCCGTTGTAATTGTATTCTATTACTTCCCTCCTTGCAATTATGGACTCACCACGTATATGGATGAACGCAGAGGAGGTCGCTTTGGTTCAAGCTTGGATTACAACTGTAGAGGTGGATTTTCCACCGGGTCCCCCACAAGTTCGTGCCAGATCATTTTGGTCTCGTGTCTGTCATTTGTTTCACCATTTAATGAACCGCACTCAATATCGAAGAAGAAGAGATGTCAAAGCGAAGTTTCTGGATATGAAAATGAAGGTGAAACAATTTCAACGTATTTATAACGAGTTGGATAACGAACATGCAAATACGGATGAAGACATTCTACGGCAGGTGGCTTTGGAACTATACCGCTTTCAATACGATGGTAGCGAGTTTACCCACTTAGATGCATGGAATGTTTTAAAGAATGTCCCTTATTTTTAATATGCATGTTGGTTAAGTTAATTGTTTTTCGTTATTTAAGTTGCTTGTTGTTGTATGTGTCTAGTCGTTACTATTTAATAAACGTCCATTTCTTTTAATGTATGTTGTTTCCTCAATAGCCAATATTTAGAAAGCAATAAAATAAAACTGGGGTACATAAATAACTAACACATAATACGACATAAAAAATAAACTGGGTACATGGATAACTAATACGTAACACAACAGTAAAATAAAAACGGAGTACATAAAAAACTAATACATAATACTACATAAAACATAAATGTGCTACATGAATAACTACTGCATTGAGGGAGGTAACAGGACCACCGTTTCATTTGGTATTTCCCAATGCTCATATGATGGTATACCATTCACCAACTCAGATCCGTATGCAACTCGATACACATGATTAGTGAACTTGTAATCAACCATTCTCTGAATGGACTCAGATGTACGGGTTCTTAGACATGCTATAGCGTGGCCACATGGTATACCGCTTTTTTGCCATTTACCACAACTACATACCCTTCGTTCAAGTTGTACGGTGCTGGTGGCAAAAGTGTCATCGACTTCAAATGTATCCCCATACAAACGTTTTGCATTACAATTATAAGACTTGTTGAGACTTTTTTGAACCTTACTCTCAACGTAAGGGGTCAACCCACCAGACAACCTCCCTGTAAAATTTGATATTTTAATAAAAATAGCAGCACAATAAAAAAACAAAATATAACAATCTCCCTTACCAGCCAGTTCGGCCCGTTCAACATACTTTGATTTTATCGACGTGGTGGTTAACTCAATTATCGTTGTTATAGGAAACTCACGTGAGGATATAATTTGCAAAATTTCAGGGACGTCAATCGATTTAACATTGTAACGTATTTTTGGGAAAAAGGCTCTTGTCCATTTTGAAATCGGTATATCGTCAAGCCAGTAAATTGGACTCATAAGCAAGGTGCAGAAAGGTGGTTGCCTACATGTACTTTGCAACCTTTCCAAACACAAGTAAAAATCATCAACGCTATATGCATTGCATGACTTCCAAAACAACGATTCGACTTTCGTATTGTTATGTCCGACAGACTCACGTATCTTTCGAGCTATATCTTTAGGACAATATCCATGATAGGAATCCGGGTAGGCACTCTCAACACCAAACTCTATGTTATCACACAGGTTGCTTATGAAACCAACCTCTATGTCCTCACCTAAACAATCTCTTAACCTCATCATGAACCATCTCCATGATTCTTCACACTGTAAGGTTCCCAAACCAAGTGCTAAGAGTAGTGGTTCATGATTTCCATCTAAAGCCACTGCGAAGTACATTGTTGTCAGAAAGCTCCCAAAAAGGGGTAAATAACCCACATATATCAGCGGTATCATGCACCTAAGGAAGGTACAAATCTACATAAAAACAAACACATATTAGTGATAAGTAACAACTAATCGACATACATTACCATGAAATATTGTATAACTCAATAAAAGAAGTATGTTATACCACGCAACCTAAAGCCACAAAACATAATTGAAAGCGGTTGCTATCGGTTTTCTTAATGGCTGTGAAGGTATTAGGATTTGTTCTTTGAAGGTTATGCAAGAACATTGGTAGTTGAGAAAAGGTTCTTTCGCTGTAACTACTCATTTTCAGTACCGATGATTGTGCTCTATAATGATCACACAAATGCAATTATAAATAGAAAATATTGTATCTCTACTGATCAAAATTCATAGTTTAACCTTTTAAATTCATAGTTGAACATTTTGAATTCATAGTCAAACCAGTTCATTTCATAGTCAAATTTCACTGACCGACATGACAATACTACAGAATGTACTTGTCTGCATTTCATAGTTGAACTTTTTGAATTCATAGTCAAACTAGTTCATTTCATAGTCAAATTTCACTGACCGACATGACAATACTACAGAATGTACTTGTCTGCATTTCATAGTTGAACTTTTTGAATTCATAGTCAAACCAGTTCATTTCATAGTCAAATTTTACTGACCGACATGACAATACTACAGAATGTACTTGTCTGCATTTCATAGTTGAACTTTTTGAATTCATAGTCAAACCAGTTCATTTCATAGTCAAATTTCACTAACCGACATGACAATACTACAGAATGTACTTGTCTGCATTTCATAGTTGAACCTTTTGAATTCATAGTCAAACCAGTTCATTTCATAGTCAAAAAGAATTGTTGGTAATATGATTTATTCTATAAATGGGTGTCACTCATTATGAAAAAATTTAACTGAGAAAGTAACTCCGATTTAAAAGAATAAGAAGGCTAATGGCATACTGCAATTGCGGAGGAGAACGTATCGTTAGGATTTCTGGTACAGCTAAAAACCCAGGAAGATTATTTTACGCTTGCCCATATTTGGTATCATGTTCTTACCGTCATTCAAATTTAAACCCTCGTGTTTACATCTCATAAATTTATTTTCTTACTGTGAATATTAAATTTAACAGGGACCAAAATGCGGGTTTATCAGTTGGGTTGATGAAGAGAAGGACCAATCTTCTATGGTAATAGCTAAAGTAGCTAACTCTAATAAGCTCTTTCAATCAGAAAATAAGAAGTTAAAGGTAGCATTGGTTTGTAGTTGGGTGTTGTTTTTGGCAGTTCTTGTTTACAAGTTGTAAGGTTTTCAGTATTGTTTTTATGGTTTTGAAGTTGTTAGGTCAATAAATTGTTGTATTTGTAACGTTAAAACAAATGTTGTAGTCGTTCTTATGTTGTATGTATTGATAAGTAATTAGTAGGTCATTAAATTGTTGTAATTGTCGTAACGTTATATTTTTTGTCATCCGTTGAGTAAACTCTAAAAATAAACTAATAATCAAATCCAACATTAATTTGTATATACATTTATATAATCCAACTACATAGGAGCAAGACTAGACCCCCAAAAATTTTTTGCCATCCGGAGACGGAACTCTAAAGCTGCGTTCTTTGGGTCAATAAGAACACGTATTAGTTGACCTGAAACCAATTGCTCCATAAACATACAAAGAAAAACACCGCAATCTCCCAAATGACTACTTTGTTGGGGAACGTTTTCTTCATAAATGAATTGCATATTCAATGGAATTCTTGGAATGTTCCTCCGGGCCCAATACTTAATCTTGTCCAAATAATTTGCCACCCGACGTTCAAATTTGGAAAAGATTCCTTCGGATTGGAATTTTTCATAAGCACCTCTACCAAGACTGTCATAAATATGCACTTCCATTGACGCTAATCGTAGTTCCCCAAATAGCCAATGATTAGGGGATGAATGAATCGGCAATAAGACCTGTATAAGGATCAGAAAATAAAATTATGTTTATTTACATCACAATACAAAAACATAACAAAAAAACGATATTATTTTCAATATAAACTATTAAGTTTACCGTATCAACATCCCACCAAGCAACCATGAAGTTGGGGTACGTAGCAATACCAGCCATAAACGCCCGCCAGTCTTGTCCTTCTTCCAAAGCATGAGAAACAAAAAAATTTGGAGGCATTATTGTATGTCGGTCGCTCTCAAACCGTCTCTCCATCAAAAGTCGGTACCAAATGGTTATATGCTGCACACATGATACTTTTGTTATTGACTAAAAAACAATTAACTTTTAAAAGAATTAATTAACGATTTATTTACCGCTGACTCCAACCATCCGTCGTGTGTATGCCCAAACAATGAGCTCCAAAAATCTCTATCTAACACGAAATTAAACAAACGATGCTGCACATCATATGAATGCAATACATAATTTTGGATGACATCCTCACCGCCTGCTACGTAAGGTTGCAGGCGCAACATGGAGAAGTCACGAGCAACACCAAAAACTGGAGGAGGAACGGGGCTTGTTGATTTCATATCAACCTTCTTTTTTGTTCTTCTTTTTTGCTTCGGTGTCGTGTGCAACTAAAAACAATATTCAAATGTTTAAATCTATATCTTTCTAGATAATTAACATAAACATAAAATCATCAGTTTATAAATAAAACGAATACCTCGGTGTAAGGAGGGCACAAATATTGTGATGGTTTTCGACTCCTCGGTTTATCGGGTGTAACTTCTTTGTCATCATCATCATCATGGAAAAAATCTACATTTTCCGTTATTATTAGTTCGTCTTCGTCCGGCACATCATCGTCAAATTTGTTCCCTACATTGTCATTCTTCTCCTCCCACTCCTACATTAAAATAATACTTTATACTTAATAACGAAATACACATAATTTAATAAGCAATAATATCTAAATAAACAAAATATTTATATTAATGTAACTATAATAACCTCTTTAACTTCACTATAATCGTTTACATCAAACACATCATCATCAAATTTGTTCCCCGCATACTGATTACTCTCCTCCAACACCTACATTAAAAATATAACTTTTTACTTAATAACGAAAGACACTTTATTAAAAAGTAATTATTAAAATCGTAAAGGTAACATCTATAACAACCTTGTCGTCTTGAGTATCACCAAAAACATTTTGAGTTGTATTGTTTTTATTCATCACTTCATCTTGCACAACCTATATTTTCAAATATAAAATATGAACACAGGTATTCATATATGTTAATAAAATTTAATAAATAATGTAGCGTGTAACTAACCTGTCCATCATAATTTCTTTGTGACACTGTTGTATCATCAAAAAAAATGTCGTTCCAAAATTGGTCATTATTCACTTCTTCAACAAAAACCTCTTTAGGTTGTCGGTTCATAAACACATGCTGCTCCAGTGCATGTAGCCGTTTCAATACCTCGTCTAGCTTGTGTTTCCCACTGCCCCGACCTCTACCATGAGAGCGACCACTGGACGACATACTAGACGAAGATTCGTCTTGTCTCCTAAAATGGTCCCGTACTGGGGATGGAACTGATTTCCCTTCACCATATACATACTCTTGAAATGACATATAATAAAAAGATGTCATCTCACCATCACCCGGTAACATGTTTTGTCTTGGTGGTAGCCCCTCCTAAAAAAATAAACATATTAAAAATGCATATAAAAGTATAATAATCAACTTTATTAATAATAAACGAAATATTTTTAAACCTCCATCTTTGACCAAATCTTGTTCACGTCAACCCATTTCATTTTTTTTGTTCCACTCCATCTTTTCATTCGAGGCAATTCTTTATTTTTTCTCGATGCAAATCCACATGCACGAACAGCCGGAATCATTTCATATATCCATATCTACAATTTTTTACAATTACAGTAATAAAAGTTAAAATTAAAATAAAAAACATAAAAATAAAACAATTTAATTATAAGAAAATTTTTATACCCTTATTGGAGCCGTAAATCCTGAGACGGAATACTTTAAAGTTTGACCACGCTCAGGAAGTGATAAATAATTATGTATCTTATTCCATTTATCTGCAAGGTCAACATAAGTAAAATCCCAGAGATAGCTACCTCAAGCGAAGCTAACAAAACAAAAAAACAAAATTGATTATTATATAAATTATAACTTTAATAAAATAGAACTTTTAACGTAAAGAAAATATACCTATTCCAAATATCCAAATTCTCAGCCAAATAAAACCAATCTTGTGGCACCCGATCGTTAACTTCTTTGCCCAAAAAACCTTCACACAAAATGTATATCAAACATACTCTAACTGCATCAAAGTCGTCAAGTGCTAGGAATGTTTGATTTAAAATTAACTTTTCAGGTCGCCGATTTTCACCGAACTATTAGTATGGTCCGGAAATAGCCGTTCACGCAGTAAACATCTTTTTTTACTGCTTATTAATTTTTCCGACCCTTTTCTCCCAATGTTTTTTGGATACTCCCCAAAATTGAAGCCGGTAATCAAACAAAACTCTTCCGGCCCATAAACCATTTTGGTATTGCCTACTCGAAAATATAAACGTTTTATTCCATCTGGAGATAAAACAGGGTCCGGCCGGATCTGATGAAGGAACATTTTATGAAACAATAAAGCGTCCCCTTGTAAACGAGGGATATCAATAAAATAGCCAAAGAAGGTATCTCTGAAAATAGCACGTCGGGCATCATCTAAAACTTCAAATACTTCCCATATGTTACCGCCAGAGCCTTTTAGGTTCGCAAAGGCTTTCGTGTTCATTAAACTAAAATGATGCTGCAAAAAAAACACAAAAACAAATTAGATAACTAAATTTTTTTTTTTAAATATATGATTACGAACTGCAAATACAATTTATTAATTACTAATATATATATTTCCGATAAAAAACAATAACATACACATATATAAACAATTTTCCAAGTTATACAACAAATATATTTACGATAGAAAACAATATCATACATAATTATATAAATAATTTATTAAACATATTTTCAACTTAAACGACAAATATATAACCGACAAATTTTCAACTTAAACGACAAATATATAAACAATTTTCCAAGTTATACAACAAATATATTTACGATAGAAAACAATATCATACATAATTATATAAATATTTTATTAAACATATTTTAAACTTAAACAAATTTTCAACTTAAACGACAAATATATAAAAAAAATTTATCTTTCTAATTAAAACTAACATTTTATAACCATATAAACAAAAAAATTTAAAAATAAAACGACAACCAAACTAACAATTTTGCAAGTTATACGACAATAATACAACAAATTTTCAACTTACACGACAAATACAAACAATTTCTAACAATATATATACGACAAATTTTCAACTTATACGACAAACACAAACAATTTCTAACAATATATATACGACAAATTTTCAACTAATACAAATGTTATATTTATACGACAAATATATATACAAACGACTATTTTGGACTTTATATAAATGTTATATTTATACGACAAATATATATACAAACAATTTCTAACAATTTCTAACAATATATACAAATGTTATATTTATAAGAATATACAAGATTTCAGGTTATATAACAACTAAAAAAACAACAAAAATAACACAACAAATAATACAACAAATGATAAAATAAAGAGATTGTTGACATTAAAAGAGTTAAAATCTAACCATATTTGCGGGATTGTTGACATAATCCTCCATTTTCTTCAAAAACTAGCAAAAATTCCGAGAGAAGCCCAAAGTTAGAGAGAGTTTTTGTGTAGAGAAGGGTGAAAAATGAAGAAAAAAAAAACGTTTTTATAGTCAAAATAGAGGGCATTTCGCAGATGAGAAGCTCATTTCGCAGATGGGGCTTCTCATCTGCGAAAGTACAACTACCTAAAGCACAATTGTGCTTTAGGTACTTGTACTTTCGCAGATGAGAAGCCCATTTCGCAGATGGGACCTTCTCATCTGCGAAATGGGAGGCTATTTTTGTAATTTCGATTTTTTTTGGCTATTTTTGTAATGCAATTAGTGTAAATGGCTATTTTTGTCATTTTCTCTATTTTAAAACAGCATTGTTATATATGAAAAAATTGTTATATATGAAAAAAAAAATTATTAAATACGGTTCATCTCCCTTTTGTATACACCAAATTTGGCCCCTAACCATTAACCACAAACCTTGAAACTCAACAAGATGAAAAGAACATTCCAAATAATAAGAATCATTTACACGTTGCATATAGTCAAACCTTGATTTTATTTGTTTTTTCTTTCTTTTTATTAAAAAAAACCCTGACTCCTTGACACTTGACTTGTAAGTTGCATCAAACTGGCAAAATCATCTCAAATCTCAAAGCCGGCCTTCATTCGTCAACAGCTAATCATCCAAACGACTCCGTCAATGTCACCATCTCAAATGTCTTCATCTCCATATCCTTCAATATTTCAGCCATCCCTCTTCACTTCCACCTCCTCTCTCAACCTCCGGCCACCATGGCCTCAAAAAAATGGCTGTTACTCGCGTTTTTCCTCTTCACAACTGTGTTATCTGACACCACCGACATCACCAACCTAATCGCGTTCAAGAACTCACTCGGAAACCCGAAACCGCTGTCCGACTGGAACCCGGATGTTGAACCGTGTAACCTGGATAAAGAGAACTGGACCGGAATTATCTGCGGGAAAAACGGGAGTGTATTAGGGTTACAGCTCGAGAACATGGGGTTAACAGGGACAATCAACATGGACATTTTGTCTGAAATACCAAGCATTCGAACCCTAAGTTTTGCAAACAACGGTTTTGGAGGATCCATGCCTGATGTGAGGAAAATTGGGCTGTTGAGGAGTATTTATTTATCGAACAACAACTTTTCGGGGGTGATTGGGAACGATTTGTTTGCTGGAATGAGTTCGATGAGGAAAATTGAAGTTCAGAGTAACAAATTTAGTGGTCGGATTCCTGAATCACTTACAGGGATGAGCATTCTTGTTGATTTGCAGATGCAAGATAATGAATTTGAAGGTGAGATACCGAATTTTGAACAGAAAAGGTTGAAGGTGAATTTTGCAAACAATAGACTTAATGGGCCGATACCACGTGGGCTCATGAACCAGAATGCAACCTCGTTTGCAGGTAAGTGTCTTCTATTCGTTATCAAATGTTTTTTTTTTTTTTTTAACGAAACTGCAATTACAATGATATATGATAAAAAGTGTATATAGAAATGAGTAAAATATTTAAAAAAAATGACCTTAAAAGTAATTTCTTGGAAAGTGATGGTTATTTGTGGAAATTATAGGTTGATAAATATGATAGTATCGTAACAAAGTTAGTGTTGTTTGATATATTTCTTTTTATTGGGTCTGATTCATACTATTTGATCATACTTAGAAGTCTGATTTGCTCTTGACTCCTCTAAAATATCTCTTACTTTGTCAAATTCAAAACCGAGTGACAAATCTGAATCACTAGTAACTATCAAATATTTTTTGGATAAAATAATCAAGTCACGGTCGAATTAAAATGTACCTTTGTTTCTTTATCAAATAATCACTAGTAAATGTTATGTTTTCTTTATTCAAAGTGATAAAAAGTTGAAGGATTTTTTTATCTCAAACTTAACACCAACTATGAATAAAAGCTTGGAAAGTGCCATGCACGTTGCTCTCAGTTAGTGCGCGTCTAATTCGATTCTATCAATCATTTTTAAAATGGCATGATTATAATATGTCGATTTAATATTTAATATTATACTAAACGAAATATCATATTATTATACGTGCTTTCTATGTTCTTATTATCTTATATGTGGATTTAAAATTTAGTTGTAGGTTATAGAAAAATCATATTTAATGTTTTATTTGTTAGTTTCAACTTTTAACTATTTTACTTGGTGAATGTAGGCAACAATTTATGTGGTGAACCACTTACCAACCTTTGTAAAATCTCAAAGCACAAACACACTCTAAAAACCTTCATCGTCGCGATTGTCGCCATCATCATAGTTCTAACCATCATTGTCCTCTCTTTACTTATTATTCGATCCAAAACAAAACCAAAAAACAATTACAAATACCAACAAACAACAAAACTCAACAACAATCCATACAAATTCAACACAAATGAAATCCAAATGCACCACCATGAAGAAGATGAAGAAAAGAACCCTAAACGAAGCGAAAACGGCGGAAAACTTCAGTTTGTGAGGGGTGATAGAGAGCGGTTTGACTTACAAGACCTTTTACGGGCCTCAGCTGAGGTTTTGGGCGGTGGGAGCTTTGGATCGTCGTATAAGGCGTCATTGTTGGGTGGTCCGGCGGTGGTGGTTAAGAGGTTTAGGGAAATGAACAATGTGAAAAAAGAAGGATTTTATGATCATATGAGGAGGCTTGGAAACCTCTCTCACCCTAATTTGCTTCCCCTTGTGGCCTTTTATTACAAGAAAGATGAAAAGCTTTTGATCACGGATTTTGCAGAAAATGGTAGTTTGGCTAGTCATCTCCATGGTATGTTGCTTACCTTATTTATTACCCATCACATTACATAACATGTTGTGCTGCATCTTTTATGCATTAGAGTGAGACCAAAACTAATATCGATGGGATAAAAATTGCAATCTTTTATACTGCCAAAAAGTGACTCTGCTTGATCTTTCATTTGTGTAAAAGACCTAAATGCTAATTTTACCTCAGTCTCACCTTTTTTATAGTTTTTGTCCCATTGACATCAATTTCAGTCATGTCTCGTGAAATGTCTTTTACTGTTGGTAGGTTTATATTAAAATTTGTCTTTGTTTTTGAAAATTATAGGTAAACGAAAGCCAAATGAGTCAGGGTTAGACTGGCCAACACGGTTAAACATAATCAAGGGTGTAGCTCAAGGGCTCGACTATCTCTACGAGGAGCTTCCTAACTTATCACTACCTCATGGCCACCTAAAATCATCCAATGTGCTTCTCGACAAAACCTTCAATCCCCTTCTAGCAGATTACGGTCTAACCCCGGTAGTCAACAAGCACCACGGTCAAGAGTTCATGGTGGCTTACAAGTCGCCAGAGTTCACCCACCATGACCGGACCACCACCAAGACAGACGTTTGGTGCCTCGGAATCCTTATTCTAGAGATGTTGACAGGGAAGTTTCCGGCGAACTATTTGAAACAAGGGAAAGGCGGGAGTTCGGATTTGGAGACATGGGTAAATTCGGTGGTTCGAGAAGAGTGGACGGGTGAAGTGTTTGATAAAGAAATGAAAGGGATGAAGAACTGTGAAGGGGAGATGTTGAAGCTTTTAAAGATTGGAATGTGTTGTTGTGAATGGAGTATTGATAAAAGGTGGGATTTGAAGGTGGCTGTTGAGAAGATTAGTGAGTTGAAGGAGAGAGGTAGTGATGAAGAGTATTCGTCTTATACAAGTGATGGAGATGCTTATTCTTCGAGAGCCATGACAGATGATGATTTCTCGTTCTCGGCTAACCTTAAACCAACCTAATTTGTTGATGATGACTTGTTTTTCTATATGATATCTTGTAATTTATAAAACAAATTTGTTACAATTTGTTTTGGTAACGGATATTGGGTTCTCTCGCACAAAGTTAGAGTGCATAAAGGGTTGAATGCTAGACATACTTTCATTGATTTGTTTATTACAACATTCCACTTTTATTTCTTCCTATTACAGCATCATACTTTGTAAAATTTATCCAACTGTAGCAAATGTCATGCTACTTCCATTTCTTCCTATTACAGCATTACAGTTTTGTTTAAAAAGGTAAAGCGTTAAATGCTAAAAATAGCAACGTACTTCTATTTATTTGTTTATTCTAGCATCCTGCTTGTATTTCTTGCTATTATATTTCAAAAATCCAAATACAACAAAAAAATAATAAATAAAAATAAAAATTCATTATTCGATGCTATAATTTAGTAGATTATTCAAAGTATAATATGCCCAAAATAAGAAAAATAGTTGAAACTATAATACTATAGTTGGGTACAATTTCAAAATACAATGTCTTAATGAGAAAAAAAATGAAAATACCCTGTGGTAACAGAAAGAAATGTGTGTTTCCTTTTTACTTAATGCAGAAAAAACGACTTAATAGATGAAGTCAGATTTATCACACTCGGTGTCATCTTTATCTCAGTTAACTAAAAGATAAAACAGTCTCCAGGAGGATAATGAACGCTGAATACAGAGCTAAATAAAGAACATAAACTGTTTCCTAGTAAATTTCATCATCAGGTATATCAGGATTCAAGAATCTGTCAGGATTTTTGCTAATTGCATCATAACTAAGGGTAGGTTTACTCGATCTGGAACAGGCATAAGGGGGATGATGCTATCTTCATCAATAACACCATCAATTATGCCATATTCCACTGATTCAGTTGGAGACAGATATCGATCCCTGTCAATATGTTTTTGAACTGGTTCAAAAGATCGACCAGTGGATTCTGCTATAATTCTGGTGATATTTTCCTTGTTAAGTTGTTATGCATCATTTCTCTGGCCTGGATTTCAACATCTATGGCTTGGCCACTAGCACCACCGAGTGGTTGGTGAATCATGATTCTTGTATTAGGCATAGCGAAGCGTTTACCTTTAGTTCCACCACCAACGATTATAGTTGCTGTTGATGCCGATATGCCCAGTGCAATTGTTGAAACGTCAGCCCTAACAAGCTTCAAAACATCCTAGATTGCCATTGAATTGCTGGTGATGTAGTGACAGCAATTTTGCGTCAGAGAAACTAAACAGCAAATTGTGATGAAATAACAGCGAGAAAGTTCGATCATAATCAATCTCATATAAGATATTGATGAAGCAATTTACCTAAGAGAACCACCGGTGGAATTCACAAAAAAAAAAAAAAAACTGATATCTTTAGTAGGATCCTTGAGCATCCAACAAAAGCAACTGACTAATGATGGCATAAGCAACGAAATTACGAAATCATCGATTGACTGCTGCCTAAGAACACAATCCTTTCCCTCAACAACATCCCCATCGCATCAGTTTCAGTGCCTCTCATCGCCGGCGAAGAAGCTGAGATTTTTAGTTTTCGCTCGAAATCCAATTTTAAGCTTCCTATGGTAAGAGCAGAGGAAGCAATTGAGCATTTGATGCGGCGGCACTGAAGAGCGGAGGGAGAGGAATTGAGCTTGGGTGGTTTTGTTGGGATAAACTTATGAAGATTAGAGGAGGAATGATAATAAGATGAGGAGGCGGAGATAGAGATGAGCGCGAATGAGTGAGCTCTCGAAGAGGTGGCGGATAGTTTTAAATAATTTTGTTTAGTGTCCATTTTATCAAAATGAAATCTTTGGTGGCCAAATACAAGTGTATTATCTTATCTGGATTTAGACCTCCGGCCACTCCTTGTTCGACTCTTTGCTCTACACAGCGGCACAGCGTACATCAATGGCAGCGGCGGCTGCCTCCATGCTGAAAACAACCTTCTTCATCCTTAAACCCACATACAAAATTCCAATCTCCTCCTCTCTGTTTCAATCGCCTTTCATCCGATCGATACCCAACAAACGAACCCTACACTACAACAACCGACGGCATTACCAATTGACCCGCAAATTCTGCTCTTCACAATTAACCCAAGAGCAATCCCACACCAGTCGCTCCAACGTCATCGAAATACTTGAAGAAAGAGGCCTACTTGAAGCCATCACCGGCGATAACCTCCGTTCAATTTGCACAGATTCATCTCTTCGGGTCTACTGCGGCTTCGACCCTACCGCCGAAAGCCTCCACCTTGGTAACCTCATCGGAATCATCGTCTTGTCATGGTTCCTCCGATGCGGCCACTCCGCCGTCGCCCTCGTTGGAGGCGCCACCGGTCGGGTCGGTGATCCATCCGGTAAGTCCCTCGAACGCCCTGAACTCGATATCGCATCCCTAGAACGAAACATCGCGGGTATCTCCGATATAATCCTGAAAGTCCTCGGGCATATATCAACCGATAACAATTCAATCAAGGTTTTGAACAATTACGATTGGTGGAAAGACGTGAAATTGCTCGATTTCTTGAAAGACGTCGGGAGATTCGCTAGGGTTAACACAATGATGGCTAAAGAAAGTGTGAAAAGAAGATTAGAAGCCTCCGATCAAGGTCTAAGCTACACCGAATTCACTTACCAGCTCTTACAAGGCTACGACTTCGTTCACTTGTTCAAAACCGAAAACATCACAGTTCAAATCGGCGGATCAGATCAATGGGGAAACATCACTGCTGGAACTGAACTAATTCGAAAGCTTCATCAATCCGATTCTGCTTATGGTCTCACATTCCCTCTGTTACTAAAATCCGACGGCACAAAATTCGGGAAATCAGAAGACGGGGCAATCTGGCTTTCACCATCGATGCTATCACCTTACAAATTCTACCAGTATTTTTTCTCAATTCCTGATTCCGATGTTGTGAGATTCTTAAAGATTCTTACGTTTTTGAGCTTGGATGAGATCAAGGAGATTGAAATCGAGATGAAATCAACCGGGTATTTGCAGAATTCTGCACAGAAAAGGTTGGCTGAAGAGGTGACGAGATTTGTTCATGGGGAAGATGGATTACAGGAGGCGATTAAGGCTACTGAGGCTTTGAAACCAGGGTCTGAGACCCGATTGGATTGGAAGACGATTGAGGGGATTGCTGAAGATGTTCCTTGTTGTTCTTTGAGTTATGATGAGGTTTTGGATCTTGGTGTTGTTGATTTATCGGTTTCTACTGGATTGATTGAGAGTAAATCGGCTGCAAGGAGGCTGTTGAAGCAAGGTGGATTGTATTTGAATAACGGGAGAGTTGATAACGAAGGAAAGAAGATTAGTGTTGATGATATTGTGGATGGGAAAGTTCTGTTGTTGTCTGCTGGAAAGAAGAACAAGATGGTTGTAAGAATTGCATGAGGGTTATTGCACATATGTTTTTCTTTCCATTTTTGGTACTTTCTAGTTTCTACATTGGATTGACTAGAAAGATAAATTTTAGTTATTGTGCAATTCCCCTAGAGGAATTTTAAATCAACTTGAATGGTTTTTCGATTTTTCACATGAAAGATTTTTTGCACCATGATGCCTTTTGTAAGCAACGACTCTCACTATTTAGTTACATATGTCTCGACCTAAAGAACTTTTATCCTATGGCTGCAAAAAAAGGTGTTAAGATACGTAATAGGCACTCGATTTTGGCATTATGTATACGAAGGCAAGTATTGTTGTGATAGCTTACACTAGTAGTGATAATGCGGGGTGTCTAGAGGACACGAAAAGCACTTCCAAGAAAGATCTCAAACGTATATATTTTATAACAATACAACTTTTACAATTAGATGAAATTGTCTAGCCCTAAAACTTTTGGCATCGGTAAATGGTTATGAGACCGGATTTGAGATTTTATAATACTTATAGTTTTATCATTAAATATATATGATTTCATGATCATATTCTAACATCGATATTAAAATATGAAGTTTGTAATGAAATTACAACTTATATCCTAATCTGTTATCTTATCCAAAAAAACACCTAATTTCAAAAGTTGTTACCATATAGATCTTAACATTTTGTTCTCAAATTTACAAGTTGACATTACGTTGAGTGGTCAGCACAATCATTAAAACAAGAACCAAGAAGCAGCCTGGTCTCATAAGAATGGAGTAACATGAAAGAAAACAAAAATTTCTTCTCATCAAACATGATTACATGCATACTAAACATCATTAAGAATAGAAAAATAATTGAATACTTAAATAAATTTTATACACAAGTCCTTTGTGATTATGACTCGGGTAATGTTGATGTTGTTTTGTGCTTGCGATAAGGGGAAAAGAAGGTATAAACAACCCAAATATAAATAAAGAGGTTTAATGTTAAATACATTCACATTGTAAGGAATCCACACTGAGTTAGCAAATAGCAACAATAAGACCGGACGGAGTGGGGTGAGGGAAAGGTGAGGGAAGCTTCCCTCCCCTCTTGAACACCACTCTGTGGGTGAGGGAAAGCAATGCGGGAAAAGAGGTGGGGGGAGGGGGTGCCGCACTCTCTCTCCTCTTCTCATTGGCCAGATATATTTTTTTAATTTTTTTTTCTTTTTATCTTTTTTAATATTTATAAAATTATATACCTATTATAAAAATATAAAAAAATATATCAAAATTCATGGTTTTTAATTCCCTACAAAATGAGTATAATATATGTATGAAATATATTAAAAAAAAAAAAAAAAAAAAAAAAAAAAAAGTGAGGGAAGGGCTTCCCACTCATTCCTTGTCTTTTTGGTGAGGGAAAGAGGGGTATGGCCCACCAAAAGTGAGGGAAGAGTCCCTCTCACACCCTCCGGTCTAAGAAAGGAAGTAAAGAGCAAACTCATAGGAACATAGGTCACCCTAAAAGGGCCACAAGTACAAACAATATAGGCGAATACTATCAATAATACATGCAACAAACGTAGGCCTTGAAATCGGATCAAATACTAGCAATACATGCAACAAATGTTCACCATGAAATTGGATCTAAGATACAGGCATACGGTAAAGACGAGACAAAGGTCAGACTTATATACAGCAAAACCGAAACAGCAGCCCCCTAAAAGAAATACACGTACAAAACAATGTTGAACCAAAGAGCCACTCTTATGTATCGGCATCCTCCTATATGAAATCATGTCATCATAAAAGACCCAACTCCTTCAAGTCTAACATCACAAATACACAAACTATCCAGAATAATCATCTCGACACTCTTAAGCACATGAGTCTCGTCTACTATAGACATGTCCGAACCCGTCATTTTGTGAATTGTGATTAATGTACGCAAAAATATTTCCCCAATATTATTTGATTTTCAATCTAACATGTGATGTTTAAAGTTGCCATTTTTTTTGTTTTATGTCCTTTTCTTTATTCTTTTTTTTTTCCTTTCTTTAGTCTTTTTTTTTTCTTTTATAAAACAATGCAAGAAAATATATAGTTTGTGAATTAATTTTGTATGTTTTTGTTAATTAATTTTGAATAATTTTGATTAGTGTGTATTTGTTTTAAAATTAAAAATTAAAAGGTTGAATGGGTTGAGAAATATAGAGTTATCATATGATATGGGTTGGAATGTTTGAAATAAAGATGAGAGAAAAAAATGATATGTCAAGTAGGTTGGTGGGAAGGGCTCCCTCCTCTTTTATGAATCACAGACCCTACCATGGTACCTTGCCTTGTAACCCGCAAGTTATATCATCAATAATCATTGCGAATATATAGAGGTTTAGTGTCAATGGAGCCCTATTCCAACAAAGAAAGTCTCATAGACCGGCAATACATGTCACAAATTGCCTTAACTACCACAAGTCCTCTAGGTCGTCTACATTGGAAGTCAGGTTTTGGTTATTTCCTAGGTCAACAGACAACAGGTCCTCATTTCTTTCTCTAAACTTATACATAAGACCTCTAAGAATGTGTATTACCTCAGACAACAACGTGCCAATTCATAAATGGTTGTCAGCCAACAATGTATATTGTTTTAAAGTTTACACAATTTAGGGCATCCCTTTTGTTCATACAAATTGGTCTCTCAAGTTTCAAATATTTGAGTACGACCACATTGAGCTTGTCATAATTAAGTTAGACCTATAAGATGAAAGTTAATAAGTGCGATACTTGAGTTAAACTTATAAATACAGTGGGTATACTTTAAAAAAAAAAAAAAAAAATGCTGATTCAAAAAGTTTGTTTAGAAGCATATACTATTTGTCTTTGGTAAAAAGCCAACAGAACTGAAGCCATGTGACAGCTACAAAAACTAAAACATAAGAATTCCAAACACATAATACCAAACGTCAACATATCAAACAAAACAATATCCAAAATTGGTTCAACATAAGTTTCCATGATAAATACCCAAAAACAGTCAGTCTCTCACTACTTCTTCTCTTCCTTCTCAGCTTCAGCTGCCCTCTTGAGCCTTGCACCCAAATGTCGTTTGTTTGTCCTCTCAACACGCAGCTTGGAATAAGCACTGAATGACTTCATCTCCTCAGTCACCTTCACAAACTCAGCAGCTGCCTTCTCCCTAACAATTGGCAGCACTGACCCTTGAACCTGTGTAGCACTTGCAAGCTCCTCTGGGGTAGAGTCACCAGCCTGAAACAAAATATTCATTTCTTAACTAGCTCTTGAAAATAAATTTCAACATTATTATAAAAAATACAAAATGAAATTGAATAAGATTTACCTTAATCTTCCTTGCACGTCTTGGGAAAATGACCAATTTAGCCTTGAATTTCTTGAGCCTCTGGACATTAGCTTGAAGACCCTCCAATGAACGGTTCCTGCGCCGATGGTCCACAGCAATGCCAATGGTTGGAGCAAGCTTCTTAGGAATACCAGCAGCCTGTTCACAACACACATTGTAAATTACACTTCACCCCCTCGGAAAACTCATATTTACACTTTTGAACTGAACCCCAAACTTATGTTGATAACATGTCTTCTTTACCTTAAGCTCTTCCAGAGAAAATCCTCTTCCCTCCCTAAGTTTCATGTTGTATTTCAGGGTTTGTCCATGAACCTGGGGACGAAGCTTTCCAGCTGGCCTTGGGAAATCTTTCACAGCCTTTGCTTGTCTAGCTGTAATCCATCGAAAAAAAAATTAAAAACTTATTGACATATATGTAAGTTGATAATCATAATAGCAAACAACTGACCATTTCTTCTCCTTGTTTTGCGTGCAGGTTGGTTGAACCATGTCTTGACATAGTTCTGCCAATGCTTCTTGAAGTGACCATTTGGAATGACATTGTTATGCTTAACCATGGTTACTCTGGAAAAGACATCACATCTTGTTAATTGTAACGAATGAAAATAAACAAATAGATCATTATCGCTTCGGAAGGGATTAAGTAATGAGGTTCATGGTTTCAAATACCAAAAAGTAATACTTTGAATGTTATAGCAATTGATTAAAGCCTACGGAAAACCAAAACTTTTGTTAATGAAACCAAAGCAAATCGGCCCTTTGTAGATACACCGAAAAAACAAAGAATTTGTAAGGAAAACAGCGCCTGTTGATTTGATTGTGAAGAAACAATAGAAGTTAAGAAAGCACAACAGCATTCGCAGGATAAATCCAGGCCAACGAATACATAACAAACAAGAACGTTCACACAATACGAGAAAACTACAACCGCGTAACATGATAATACACATTCATAAATAAATCTTCCAAAAATGAGATCTACACCTTTAAAGTTCACACAGATTTAGCACAACAGCTACAGGCGTATACTCATCGATGAATACAATTTCACAAATAACCACAACTCGAATTACAATCTTTCACGAATTACATAGCGTAGCCATTGAAAATGTTCGATAAGCAACTGCTCAATCATACCTGAGTTAAAGGCGAGGCGGAGTGCTTCGTCTTCAGAGATGGCAACGCGGCGAATTTGAGAAAGAAGACGCGCAGAGACTATTAAAAGGATCAGAAGAGAAGTAAAACCCTAGACCTAAATGAGCTCCGAATTATTTATCTTGGGCCTCATGTTTTGCTTATGGAGAAGCCCAACCTTAGATTCATTAGATCATTGTCTCTAAAGTCCCAAAAGTAGGCCTGATATGGATTACAATTATAATATTATAAGTGTTTAGTGTTAGGTAATTTGATTAAAGTTTAATAAACAATAGAATAAATTACATGAATCGCCCGTCCATGTTTGGTCGAATAAAATGTTTTGTCTTTATATTTTGTTTCATTTGGATTAGTTAGTTTGAAATTTGCATATCCATCAACTTAAAAAGACTATGATGACGTTATATATTTCTATTTTATTTGTTTATCATTTATAATTAAGAAATAAAAAGACCCCACCCCTTCACCCTTCTCTTAACTTCATCTTCTCTAGCTTTTTTTAACTTCATCATGGACAATATATGAATTTCAACAAAATCTTTCTCTCTTTTTGTCTCTTTCTCTTCCATTTATTCATCATAAACTCATATATAACCCCATCCAGAGTGTGCCAAATGTTTTTTGTCGTCCCAAAACCTACAATTGGATCCATCTATAAATCAAGAAATACCAACATTATGGCCTATGAAACACATACAAAAACTTAAAAACGTAGATCTGAAACCTACATTTTTTTCTAACACGTAAAAGATGAGAGAGAGAGAGAGAGAGAATGGGAGATAAGACACGTTCATTTTTTTCGGTGGAGATCTAAAGAGGTATATATCGAACCTATGTTTTTTCTTTTCCTGTAGAGATCTAAACCTGTGAGTTTTTTTTGTAGTGAAGGTTTATGTCTAACACCAATAGTTTAATAATGGTGAGTGTTTGCCAGAGTGTTTCACTAATTTAGGGTTTTGAAGATAAACTATAATGTTGCATATATCATACAACATCAAAATACTAATATTCTCAGGAATATAGACTCGCACAACAATAATCAACTATAAAGGGATATTAAACATTTTAATTTTTTTAAATTATGTCAATCTGATGACAATTAATAAAATTGTAGACACTTGTGGTCTAAAAATTACAATAAAATACATTCAAACAATAGAATTGGTAAATATGAGTTGGACATGATGGTAACGTTTGGTGGATGAGATTAAACATGACAGAATAAAACAAGCCTATTTGAAGTGGTGTTTGGTAAACACAAAACATTGACAAGGTAGAACTTTGACCAAGTCTATTGGGACTAAATCACAAAATTTTAGTCCTGCTAAAAACATGGAGCACACCATGACAAAATATATAATGACAAAAATCCCCATGAGACTCTCTTCTTCACCGTCCTTTGTCCATAATCACCTTCCTCAACGATACTTCGGTGACCCCAAACCTCTTAAACGAAGGCCCGCCTTCATCTATACCAGCCGTCCACCTTTATCTCTCCATCTTTTCTGCTCGTTCGGTTGGTGAATATATGATAAAAAACTTGTGATATATTTCCTTTTGTCTATCAATCAACTTCATATTCCTTTCTTTCAATCTTCTTTCCTTTCATTCTACATCTCAGTTGCTTCCTTTCATTCTCTGTCTCATGTTCCTCGTTGGTTTATGACGTGCACCTCGTTAAGCTTCCTTTATTTTCTTCCTTTGGGTTTAATTTTCATAATTCAAGAAGAAAATAGTGAGAATTCAGGATAGATTTGACAATTCTTTTATGCACATGAATATGAAGAAAGTACTAACAGCATAAAGTGCCAGATGAATCCATCAATTCCATTGTGTATTTGGTTATATATATAATAGAACCAATTTAAATCATATAACTCTAACCCTATATATAGAGTTAGGTACAAATGTTTTCACTATCTACTGTGTGCATGTATTATTGATTCAGGACCAATCATTTTAGTTATTTTAAGAAAGTAATTAATGCATATTAAATGTTGAAGATGTAATTAATACCCATTATATCTTCAACATGTAATATGCATTAATTACTTTCTTAAAATAACTAAAATTACTGGTACAAAATCAATCATACATGCACACAATAGATAGTGAAAACAAAATAACCTAACCCTATATATAGAGAGAGTCAGGTTCAAATGTTTTCACTATCTACCGTGTGCATGCATGATTGATTATGGATCAATCATTTTACTTATTTTAAGAAAGTAATTAATGCATATTAAATGCTGAAAATGTAATTAATACCCATTATATCTTCAACATGTAATATGCATTAATTACTTTCTTAAAATAACCCAAATGATTGGTACAAAATCAATGAATAGCAGCTAGATAAAAATCGATGATGCATTATTCATGGCCTCACCATATAGATCATCCTCTCCTGTATCTCCATCATCCCATTGATCAAAACCATCTCATTCGATCATCTCCATACATATCCATCTATGTTTCCCTCCCACGTAGCCACCACCGATTGTGTTTTTGAAGGAGTTGGATACAATCGACCTAGCAGAAGACCAGGTAGCGGATAATCGATATTACATGAATCAATAATTGTTTTGATTTTAGGGTTTTATTAAAGGATTAATTTTGGGGATCAACTCATACCAATAAGTTTCCATTCTCGAAGGGTTTTGTCTTTGAACAAATCAGCAACATCCAACGAAATGGATTTTATGATGCTTTAGTATGGCTATATAATAATAAAGGTACATGACTCTTAACGATATTATTTCTTCATTATCGACAAAGGCATATAACAAATCAATTATTAAAGAATGATTTTTGAAGTCTTCGCTATGGAAGAAAAGTCCACAATACATAACATTTGACTAAGTTATATCATTCATATTCATGTTCTTGTTTAGTTATCCACATAAATTGTTTCAACACATGTTTTTATTGTCTAGTTAACTTGATAGGGTCATTTGTATTTTTATAACTACAATTCCATGAACATGATTACAAAAGTTGTTGCAACGTGAAGCTAGTGCAAATTTCATTAACATATCGATGTCAAGCATAAACTACAAGGTACAATTTATTAGTTTATGTTATTAGTTTTTATTAGTAGGACATAAGCAAATAACTGAAATGTATTCGCTTTTATTTATTTGTAGTGGTTTGGTGAATGAGAGAATTATGTTAATGCAGTTCTCTAGCCTTGCTAGTAAAATCGCACCAGACAACCAGAAAACGCATCTAATTTATGCTTTTTTCCATTTTAAATGTACGTTTATGAACTTATATTCATTTGTGAACAAATTAATTTGTGTACATATGTTCATTTATAAACA
Organism: Lactuca serriola; assembly: GCF_051521515.1. Classification (NCBI taxonomy): domain Eukaryota; kingdom Viridiplantae; phylum Streptophyta; class Magnoliopsida; order Asterales; family Asteraceae; genus Lactuca; species Lactuca serriola. The sequence goes on along the minus strand of NC_136413.1, from coordinate 21,417,229 downwards.
TATTTGTTGTCGTGTAATTCATTGAGAATTGTATGTAGAATTTTTATTGTTTATAAGGGATATTGATGATTTTTTTCTTAACGAAATGTATATTTTCAAGTTGGAATATTTGATTATTAGTTTTGATGGTTTACATCATTGTTGTCAAAATCGCGATCTTGATCCTACGATCCTAAGTATGAAAAACGATCCGGATCATAAAATGATTGTATTTAGGTTATGATCGTAAGATCGTAAGTAGGATCGTAGGATCGAGATCCGATCCGATCTTACCTTCCTTTGAATTTTTTTTTTTTGCAAATGATTTTTTTTACCATTTTATGTCTTTTACCCTTTACCAATCTATCATTTTTTATTATGACTTATGACTAATATTTTGAAGTTTTTATAACTTTTGAACGAAAAATAAATGTTTGAAATATTTTTTATGATTAAATATTATAAATTAAAATTATATTCTATTTTGTGGGATTTTAGGATCTCGATCCCGATCTTGCAAACTCAAAAACGATCGTTTTTATAACTTTTGAACGAAAAATAAATGTTTGAAATATTTTTCATGATTAAATATTATAAATTAAAATTATATTCTATTTTGTGGGATCTTAGGATCTCGATCCCGATCTTGCAAACTCAAAAACGATCTTAGGTAGGATCCGATCTTGACAACCTTGGTTTACATTCATATATATTCATTTCTAACCATGTGATGTTTATCCATCAACATATGTTCAATTATGATCATTTCATATTTTATCATAACATCAATACATTGTTTAATTTCGAACCATTAATACATGTTTATTTTTGAACAATAATGAATTTTCATATATTATTGATTCTTGACTTTTTTTTCTTATGGACATTCTAGACACATGTTCGTTTATGAACATATGTTCATAACATACGTTCGTTTATAGATATTTACTTATATTTGTTATTAGTAATTCAAACAAATGCTATAATTTAGAAATATCATTAATAAACTACTATTTTAAAAAATGTTATTTTACTTTCATACCATTTTGATCATAAATTGATCTAATGGTTAAAAAATTAATTATATGGTTTTATGAATAAATTTTGTTCTATGTTGATAAATTCATTATAATGTTCATAAACTTCAATCTTAAGTTGATTTACTTTCAAGATATTCGAAATTTCCATATAATCTTTCTCTTACATCACATCTTTTTGCCGAACACTTATTAGGCTATATATATTGTAGATGAAAATGAAAATTATGTAAGAGAAAGATAAATGTGTAATTTATAAAAATCTTGGAAGTAAATCAAGTTAGAAGTTAAATTATAAGAACATTAGACAATTAGAATGTATTATATGATACAAAACAACGTATTATGGTGAGTTTGGGTACCTAAGCTTATATACCCTTAAGGGTATATTCACTTTTCCTATATATATATATATATATATATATATATATATATATATATATATATATATATGTTCCCTTAGGAAGAATAAAGTTCTTAAGGGTTTGACATAAGTGATCCTTCTTTTTTACTCGTTTTCACACTTTTTGTTATTTTTAGGAACCTTTTAATATTCAAAGTTTGGCTACAAAGCTTTAAGAAATTGACAACGTTAATCCATTTTCTAAAAACTTGTTAATTCTAACCCTTTGTAGTAAACTTGTCTTTTTTTTTTTGTTAACTTTGCCCCTTCTTTTTTACCCATTTTGACATTTTTGCTCATTGGAATAAAAATTTTTCATTTTTTAGAAACCTTTTAATATTCAAAGTTTTGCTACAAATCTTTAAGAAATTAACGACTTTGATCCCTTTTCTAAAAACTTGCTAAATCCAACCCCTTTAATTCTTTAACTATTTTAACACTTTTGATTTTGACACTTTTGGTCATTGGAATAAAAAAATTTACATTTTTTAGGAACCTTTTAATATTCAAATTTTGGATACAAAACTTTCAGGAATTCACAACTTTGGTCACTTTTCTAAAAACTTGCTAATTCAAACTCATTTAATTCTTTAGCCATTTTGATACTTTTGCTCATTACAGTCAAAACCTTTACATTTTTTCATAAAAGACACAAAACGGCCCGAGACGAGCCCAGGTTTTTCCGCTAGTTTATAATAATTAGAGTATGCTTAAAAAAGGTCTATACATATTTTAATAATATTGAGGGCAATTTGGTAATTATACCATTTCGTTATTTCCTTGTCCTACCAAATGTTTTATAAATAATCTGTTTAGTCTAATCCAATTCAATGTTGTCTGGTTTTATCTAGTTCAATAGTGTCTCGTTGCTAGAAGATGTTGTAAAATCCTAATGTTAGCATGTAATTGAAAATAAATTCTTAAAATACACAAATTAAAAAAATCAAGAAAATAATAAACAAAATAATCAAATCAAAAAAAAAAAAAAAAAAAAAAAACCAAATCAGAAGAAAAAAAATTGAACAGAGACAAACTTTAAAACCCAAGAGTAATAGTTTTACTAACTTTAGAAACATATTTTACATTTTTTATGTTTATATGTTGGCACCTATAAAATGGTGAAAGTTATTATTTTTAAAAGAATAAACACTATCTTAGCATCTTATCATAAACACCGAGCATGTCTACAATATCATTTGACAATAATAACGAGTGTTGCAATTATATTTCTATAGATTGTACCATCAAAAAGGCTTTAATTATTGTTTTTCCATTACCGTTTTTTTCATCTGTTGTTTCATTTCATCTACGCGGTTGATTTTTGGCTTTTGTTATATTTTTTTCGTTTCTATTGAAGACGAGCCTATTTTCTTCGCACTCATGAAAACAACCCATAAGCATTAAAGATTTCATGTAATTTTCATTATGAGTATCTTGCAATTCTAGATTATATGTCGAGTTACGACAACAAATATATTAATCTTATAAGCCGATTGTTTCCTTCTTATGCATCATTACAAAACTTCAATTATATGGTTATGTTCATTTACCCATTATTCATATTTTTAAAATGTTTATGTGCCTTATCAAATGTCACTAAATAAAAACAACTTTGGAACCGGTTTATGTATTAAAACCTAAACTTGCAAAATGAGAGAACATTCCCAATTGTAGTAAAGATTATAGACTTTAAACAACTTATATGGATATTATCTTCAATATTTGAAGTATTTTCATTTAAACCATTAGTGTATTTAGAACTCGTTTCAAGGTTAATATAAAAAGTTAAAAGTTAAAAGTTGGCCACCACGAGTGATATAACCACCTAAAGCACCAATCATCTTTCTTATCTCCACAATTTAGAGGGGATAATGTTCACAAGTTATAACAAAGTAAAAGAATAGAAAATTTGGTCGTTAAGACACGCTACCGGCTTCACGAGCCTCTGTTGGACATCAACATAACATATTCAGGGGATGGTGTTCATTCGTCACAATGTTGATCACATCAACTTAACACCATGCACGATAAAAATACATGATATAGCCTTAAAAGTGTATTGTTTTTGCAAGACCATTTGTAAAACATACAACGAGGGTATTCGTGGTTGATGTGACCATAAACCACGATCACGAACGCCATCCCGATATTCTGTGGTGGCTCGTGGTCATGATGAATTGTTGTTTGTTCAACGATCCACAACGTCCAATCAGAAGCTTGATTCGAAATTCACCCGCTTTAACTTCTTTGACTAGCCATTTAACGGATCTTTTATATATATATTAAAAAATAAACATGTATCTTTATAAATACCACAATACACAATCTAATTCTTACATCATTTTTTTCTGTCTCTATTTACATGCACAACTTTATTTATGGTTTAAAAAGACATGGATTTCGGTCAAAATACCGCGCCAAAAGAAAAAAAATTATAAATATAGATCTTACACCTCGTTCCCGAGTTTATCAAAAGAAAAGAAAAGAAGAGAAAAGAAGGTCACGAGAGAAAAGAAGAGAAAGGAAAGAAAAACAAAATTTTTATTTGTGTTCCCGAATTTGAGAGAAGTGAAAGGAAAATTAATCATTTTCTTATTTCCTTCCAAATCCTCCCAAATCGGAAGGAAAGGTAAGAGGGAAAGTAATCCTTCAATTTCTCTACACTTCCTTCCACTTTATTCCTTTAATGAAACTTGGGAACACCAATTTTTTTCATATTCTTCTCATTTCCGCCCATTTCCTTTTCCTTCTCTCGTTAATTCCTTTAATGAAACTTGGGAACACCAATTTTTTTCATATTCTTCTCATTTCCGCCCATTTCCTTTTCCTTCTCTCGTTAAATTGAACTCTGGAACAGGGTGCTAATCAAAATACCCCACTAAGGCACTAAAAGAAAAAGAAAATTGTAATGGAAATGTTGGTTTTTTGGTAGAAAAGAAAAAGAGAAATGTAAATGCATTAAATTTGTGTAAACAAAAATATCGGATGCGGATCCAAAAGCGGGTCGGAGCGAATCCCTTTAAAACGGACAGATGCTCGTACACAAAGCCCTAAATACGATTCGAATTAGAACATTTTGTTGATTTTTGTTTACAAACTCAAAATCAAAATCAAGATCAAAGATGGGGAAGTCGACGCAAGATCTTCACGCTGCAGCTCGATCAGGTGACATCGTTGCCGTACAGACGATCATCACCTCTAATCCGTTGTCTGTCAACTCCAGGGATAGACACTCCAGAACACCGTATCCTCATATCTACCCTTCTGTTTCATGTTTATTACGATTAACAACTTCATTTTGATGCTACGTCTAGGTTTTCTTTTCAAATTTAATGTTAATGTTATTCTGTCTGAACAGTATACTCATAAAATTGGTGAAAGTTATACGAGTTTTCCCTAAAAAGATTGAATTTTCTCAACTTGTTTGGGAATCGGTATGTTTTAAGCACAATTCCGTAAAAAGTTTGTGAATTTCCCGTTTAATTGAACTGTGGATTGATCATAGCTCTCCCATGGTTAATCCACTCTGTCTATACCAACAATGAAACATCATATATCTATTATATTCTTCTTATTGGACCTGCTATTGCAAATTGCTACAGAATTAGGGCTCGAATCACTTCATATGATGGCATCCCTTTCATCCATTCATGTTTGAAAATTCAATCTCTTGATAAAACATTTGTGGTGTCATATGGCAACAATTATGGCTTGTTTATTTCTCCTTGATTCAAAATTACTGAACCCTAGACTACATTTAGCAGCATGGGCAGGTCAGACACAGGTGGTGAACATCCTTTGCAAGAACAAGGCAGACATTGGTGCATCTGCCATGGATGACATGGGTGCAATTCACTTTGCTTCTCAAAAAGGTCATTTAGAGGTGGTAAAGACACTTGTATCATCTGGAGTTACCATCAAATCTACAAATCGCAAGGGCATGACTCCACTTCACTATGCTGTTCAAGGATCTTACATTGATCTCATCAAGTACTTGGTTAAAAAAGGTGCAAATATAAGTATAAAAAACAAAGCTGGGAAGAGTGCTCTAGATCTTGCAAGTAATGAAGAGATCCTTTCATTGTTAAGTTCTCCAACCGAATCAAAAGAAACTGATAAGAATGACACTGACTCAAAGACTGAAGATCAAGAAAGTCAACCGAAAACAGAGAGTTGTGAAAAGGAAGATGATGGAAAACAGAAAGATGAATCAGTGAAGAGAAAGGTTCAGGATGATGTTGGCAATGAGGTGATTAATGTAGGGATTAAGAAGACAAAAGTTTCTCTTAATCATCTTATAACATCAGATGACACACTTGAAGAGGAGGATTAGAATTGTTTATACATAACATGAGAAATATGGTTACAAGTGTAGAAGTTGAATTGATGTTTTAGCTTTTGTGTAGACTATATACATAATATGAGAAAGTAAGACCCTAATGTATCTGATTTGAGAAACTGTAGTTCCCTTTTGGCTTTAGGTTTTTCTTAATGTGTTTCTGATGCACTAGTGTTTTTGTTACAACTCTCTTGTCATGAAAACAATGTAAACTAAACATGTAGAGAGTGAATGTTTGAATGATTATCATGAAATCATGGACAAACTATCTATAAAGACAAGGAGCCTAGATTTTTAAAAGATAGTAAGAGTATAATGCTACTTATAACCAACTAAGGGGTCGTTTGATAGTCACTGATTGAGTCAGAAGTCTGACTGGGTTTCAAGCTGACTGGGTCTGAAGCTGACTGGAACCATATTATTTGATTATATATCTGACTGACTATCCTGAATGATAAAAATAACCATTTTAACCTTATATTTAGAACACATTATTTTATCTCATTAATTTTCATAATTCTATTTTTTTATTCATCATTTAGCTTTTAGCAATTAATTATTATAGTTAGCCCTTACTTATCATTTATTTATTAGTAATAAATAAAAAAATAAAAAAATAAAAAAAAATAAAATAAAAAAAACTTATTGATACTATGGATGGCACTTATCCTTTGTTTATTAATAATAAATTATAAATTATAAAACAAAAGAAAAATAAATGTTAACTTTATCCCATATATCATCCCACCTAAGGTATCTCCCTATTTCCATGTTTTCTCATATATCGAACCCTAAACCATATTTTCTCATCTGCCGACATAATATTCCTCCGTCTCCTACCCCTACTCCCTCGTGGTGTGCATATCAGCGATTCAAACAAATACCAAATTTGAAGTTGAGTTCCAACCTTAAGGTTTGATTTCTGATGAAGATCAAACATTTTTATTTCGAAATTTGAGGAGTTTTGGTGTGTATTTTTTTCGACGGCATCGACATGAGTCTAGGATCTCAAGACAGTAGTATGAAGTTCTTTGATTTTAGATATGTCAACATTTTTTTTAACGAAAGTAAACTCTCAGCAATTGTATTTTTTTTCTTTTAGATAGGTCTCCGGTCTTCACAATGTTTCCAGAAATTCTGTGTTTCTCGTGATGCAAGAAACTTCATTTGGATATTGATTTTTATGGGCAGTGTCGATCGGTAAAATGCGAGGCAAATAATGTTGTTTTCTTCAATCACCCAATCACCTATCTTTTTTTGGGGGACCGAGTCAGTCATTTTTTTGGCCCGAGTCAGAAGTGTGCGTTGGGTCAGATACAAATCAAACGCTCCGACCGGACCCGGTCAGCACCAAATCAAACAACCCCTAACTATTTTGAACGTACCCACAAGGTCACTTTGTTGCATTAATGTGTGTGAATGGTTACCTTTAAAGACATTAAAATGCAAAACGTGATTTTTTTGGGCACATTCAAAACAGTAGGCTGTATAAGACATCCTTTTATTCTTGGCGTTATAAGCTGCAAAAACATGTAATAGTAAGTAGTAAGGCCCCTTTCTCTTTTACTTTTAGTGTAGTGGGAATGACAAAATAATAATTATTCCTGAGTTGATAGTTAGGTTAGAAGGAGTGGTGTCACATTCGATGTACCGCCACCTCACTTTTTGTTTGCCACATCACTGTCACATATAAGTTATGCCGCACAGGCCCACACCATCTTCAACGTGCCATTTAGGTGGGATGGGTAAACCTATCAATTTTTTAATGTATTTTAAAATTTTATTTATTTATTTATTTTTTAAATTTAAACTATGTTTTATTAATTGAAGGAAAATTACACCACTTAAAACATGACTTAAACATAGGAAAAACTATAATGAAATACTTAAAACATAACTTAAAGCCTACATCTTTTGGAGATTATATTTCCTCATAATTTTTGCATTCACCTTCTCCACAATTTGATGTACATCCTTGGGCAAGTAAGAAACATATTTCATTAAGAGTTTATAGTTAGGAGTCTTTTTTTCTCGTGCAATCTTCAATAGTTTTTCGATATTTGTATTTAACTCGTCGAGTTGCGATTTCATATCATCACTTCGACTTGAACCACCTTTGACACCTTTTTGCTTGATATCTTCCCATACGATGGCTAGGCATTAGAACCTCAATTGGATTGTTTAGGTTGAGGTCATGCCGACACGACCATCAAATGATTGGTTGTTTCGGAGGTTTTGGTTCTTTTAGACCCACCTGTAGTGAACTATTCTGATGTATTTATTTGAAGCTATTTTTCCGAATCCTTCAGAACATTTTAAAACTCGCCATGTTTGAAAATACCTATCTTCTCTTTAAGGTAAGTTCCAGAATTTTGGTTATGATGATTGCATCATTTGCACCGCTTACCTATTGTCACTTCATGGTCATAAACATACCATTGAAATCCATTACATTTTTGTTGATGTTCCTCCGCTTCGAGTTTATTTAATGTTTTGTTTGGTAGTTGTCTTTTTTCATTTGGGCAAAGAAATGTTTCCATATATTTTTTATACAAAGTCGACCAACTTTGATCATTGCTACCGTCAGATATTCCTAAATGTCAAGCCATGATTGTGCCAACATCCATTCTTCTTATGGGGTCCATGCTAAATTTGGGAACTTCCCTTATGTGTCCGAGTCAAGTTGTGTTTCGTGTACACCATTGGAATTGGTTGAGGAATCAATTTGGGTTGCGGTTGAGGCTGTGATTAGGATTATGTTTCTTGAATTTTCTCATATGGATTAAAATCGGATTGAAATTGGAATTGGAACTCGGATTGGGATTAGGATTGGGATTGGTGCACATGGATTATAATATGGAATAGATTAACATAATGAAACATTGTTGGTGAATAGATTGACCGATCTATTTGAGGTCGGTACCACAAGGGTGACGAAGGGTTTTGATATTTCTTCTTGTTTCTTCTTGGAGTTTTTTGGTTGCTTGGAGAAGACATTTTGAAGATTGGGTATGGAAGAGTTTCAGAGAAGTAATTAGAATTATGATGTAACGTCCCATTTTCAAATCATTTTTTTTATTTTTAATTAAGGATAAAATATTGTTTCCTAAAAACTAAATCAAGAAAACATAAGTATCCAATACAATCATCCTAAAACATCAGAGTATCAAAACATGCGGAATCGCAGAAACTGGAGATGGATGTGTACAATCAAGCATTCACCTTCTCGCGAACATCTAAAGTAACTGAAACACAGTAAACTAAAATTTGTAAGCACGAAGCTTAGTGAGTTCCCCCAAATACCACACATAACATATATTACAACATGTAGCTATATATCGGGTCTGTAATAACCCCGAGTCCCTATCAACCCCGAGTCTATATTGACTCCGAGCCCATATCGACTCTATCGGGTCTATATCAACCCCGAGTCCGTAATGACTCCAAGCCCATATTGGCTCCATGCATACAACATACAAGCATATCAGCAAGAGTCACAAAGACAACACACACAATTGACACCTAGCGTTCTATAGTATAGTGAGAAGACTCATCTCGCAGGTAGCAACTAAAACACAACAACTCTCACACAATGAAGACTGGTACTACAAACCATCTAACAACAATAAAGAAATACCCACTAAATCCACCCCCTAAAACCTCTAAATTGACCAAAAGTAATCTATGGTCAAAAGTCAATGCTAAAGTCAGCCTCAGTTGATTGTTACGTCATGACCACTCATTGGTCACGTCGTGACAGATTTAGGACAAAATAGTTGAGGAAACATCTCTTGTCATGACGTGACACATAGCCTGTCACGTCGTGAGACCTGATCTGAACAACTTAGAGTATTAAGCTCTTAATCCCTTAAGCCAACCCTTCAAACCTTCCAGAAGATTTTCCCCAACCCAAAGGTACATAAAAATCACAGCTTTTTAGTCATGCATGTCCAATGCATGACTTGGACACTAACTATGTCAATAAAGAGAAAATGAAGCCAAAACTCATGCTTGGAGTCCAAACCACTACCAATCCTCATATAAAAAGACTTATGTTAATTAAAGGGCCTCAATGTCCATATTGCTAACTTTATGGATCCCATGCATGTTACCCAATTTAATCATGAAGAAAAGTGACTAAAACCTAGATATAACATGCTTAAGTGAGAAATGTAAGAGATTTAGGACTTACAAAGGTCAAAAAATGATACAAAGTGGTGGGGAAGAGACTTGATTGCAAAGATAATGCACCAAAGAGCTATAAACCACCGAAAGAGTTCTTCGAGGTCATAATGGAGGCTAACTTCAATTTGGATAGGAGGGATGTGATAGAGGTTGAGTGTGTGCAAACCATATCCCCTCAATTCCCTTAAATAAAGCGCAAAACACAGAATTAGGGTTAACCCATCGTCACGTCGTAACCACCTATACGCACATCGTGACGCACAAGGATGGACAAGAGTTTCTGAATCGATGTTCACGTCGTAAGGCTTCCTTCTTCACGTCGTGACCATTTATTAATTATGGTTTACATTTTTTATTTGAATCAAAAGCATAAAAAGATCGAATACCTGAAACAAGTGTTATGTAGGAAGGTTAGAGTGTGGTAATACGTGAAGGTTGATGTTAGTATTAAAACTAGTTAAAAAAAAGTTAAACTTTTTATTTTTAATTAAAAAAAATCTATTTCTTTCTCCTATCAAGGCCATGTCGAGAAGCTTAGTTTTTGCAACATGGTGAGGTGGTGTTTGTCCATAAAGTTGCTAACTTTGTGGATCCCATGCATGTTACCCAACCTAATCATGAAGAAAATGACTAAAACCTAGATATAACATGCTTAAGTGAGAAATGCAAGAGATTTAGGACTTACAAAGGTCAAAAAAACAATACAATGTGGTGAGGAAGAGACTTGATTGCCAAGATAATGCACCAAGGAGCTATAAACCACCAAAAAGAGTTCTTCAAGGTCATAATGGAGGCTAACTTCAATTTGGATAGGAGGGAGGTGATAGAGGTTGAGGGTGTGCAAACCATACCCCCTCAATTCCCTTAAATAAAGCGCAAAACAAGGAATTAGGATTAACCCATCGTCACATCGTAATCACCTATACGCACATCGTGACCCACAAGGATGGACAAGAGTTTCTGAATCGATGGTCACGTCGTAAGGCTTCCTTCTTCACGTCGTGACCATTTATTAATTATGGTATTACATTTTTTACTTGAATCAAAAGCATAAAAAGATCGAATACCTGAAACAAGTGTTATGTAGGAAGGTTAAAGTGTGATAATGCGTGAAGGTTGATGTTAGTATTAAAACTGGTTAGAAAAATGGTTAAATTTTTTATTTTTAATTAAAAAAAATCTCTTTCTTTCTCCTATCCAAGTCCATGTCGAGAAGCTTAGTTTTTGCAACATGATGAGGTGGTGTTTGTCGAAGACACTTCAACAATGTTGAAGCTTGCCAAGGGCTACTCCCTTTAGCGATACAAATTTCAATACACACTTTATAAGAAGATATAAAATGGAATATTTGAAATCAATGTTTTTTTAAATAATTAAAAATGGTAGAACGCATCCTAAGTATTTTAAAAGTCAACCATCATATAGAAACTCATAAAAAAACATCTGAGTAACAAAATTTGATATTATTATTGTGATTACTAACAAAATTTAATCTATAACGAAAGAAAAACTTTTTAAAATCAAAGTGTAGTGGCCATAAATGAAGAAAGTCAAGTGATAGATGAAGGTAGATTCCTAGATGTTAGTTGGAGATTAATACTCATAAAATACTATAAAAAAATAAAAAGAAAAACTTTTTAAAACTGATTTGTAATGGTCATAAATGAAGAATGCCAAGTGATAGGTGGAAGTAGATTACTAGATGTTAATTAGAGATTAGGGTGGATTGCGGAGGAGTCCATCTCTCCCAACTCATTCAATTCACTTGTCACATTAACTTCATATAAGCCTCTCTCTCTCTCTCTCACTCATTTTTTCTAACCAACAACATATGAAAATTCATCTTTCCCAAACCATTCAACCTATTCAATTAAAAACATACAAAACTATTTTCGTATAAGTCCTTGAGCAAGAAGTATAACTAAAGCTAAATAGACAATAGACAAAGAGATTAAAGAAAAATAGAGCTTTGTGGGTTTAACAACTCGTTTGTGTGCCTTTATCTAGTTCTGTCTGCTCCTCGAAATCGTGTCATCGGCGATACCGCTAACCCACTCCCTTCATCCGCTAACGACTCCCTCTACCCTTAAGTTTGTTTTTGAGTTTTTTCAATTTATACTGTATAAGTTTTAATTTTGTAAAATTTTAAATTTTATACCACAAAAGACTCTTGAATTTTATGTAAAAATAATATTTTATAATTTTAAAAGTTTAAATAAAAACCAAAAATATAATTAACATGCTATACCAAGCTTAATAAAAATGAAAAATTCTACAAAAGTCATTAAATTTTTACATAAATTCGATTTTAATACTGTCTATTTTATCTCAAATTGGACATCCTGTTAACAAATTTTTTACAATTGTGACCACTTAGCCAATCAATACACCTGGTTGCCAGTTGACGTGGCATATTGACGTATCACTTTTTATAACGTGACATTATATGGTGATATTCTATTCCGGGTGTCAAAAATGTTTTTTTTTTTTTTTTTTTTTTTTTTTTTTTTTTTTTTTAAATTTAGTGATTTTTCCAAAATATAGTGATTATTTTTTAAAAGAATATAAGATAACAAATGTATAAGCCAATGCATTGAGATACGTAGTGGTGATGCGCATGATCATGGATCGACACCAATAATGAAATGATTGATGCCAGTTTTTTTGGGGGCACTTTGTGGGACCAAAATCGAACCCATATGCGAGATTTCAGGAGTTGTCCTGGACCGATTCATGTTCAAGTAAATTGGTATATGCTATATGCATCATTTATAACCGATTAAACAACCCTATTGTTTTAAATCACATAGTACAAACATCTAACCAATATTTTAGCTCGCGTATGTTACGTACAAATATTTTGTGGATATGTTAGCATTATTAGGGCCAACTCGCATATGTTACGTACAAATCTTCCATCGATATGTTTTTTTAGCTATTAGAATATAATATCATCAAATATTGATATATTATCATGTCATGTCAGAATGTTACGTCAGCTAACAATCATTTCATTGATCGATTAGATGTACAAAATTATAATAAATTGATATACAAAATATTCAAACAACGAAAAGAAATAGCAAACTAAATTTCTATGAAAACTTAATAATTTTTATAGAATTTGCTTTAAATACAAATTGTTATTTTTCTTCAAGTAAACGCAAAAGTGTAAAACTAGGACAAAAACATGAATTGCAGTTGTATGACCCACAGGGGACACATTTATTCTCACGTGTAAGTACGTGATTGGATCCTACGTGTAAGTATATTATTGGATCTTACAACCCCGATGACGACGATGAAGGAAAGTAGAGATCGCGGATTCCTTTTACAAATCGCAACCGTCAACTCGAAGACAGCGAAAGAAGGGCAGAGAGCATCAGCCATGGCAGCTCGCAAGAGAGGAGCTTCAAAACAACCACCGCCACCCACCGAATCACATCCCAAAACCTCGGAATCCGCCGCTACTTCTACAGACCCACAGATCACCCCTTCAAAACCAAGCAAAATCATCTTCTTCTCTTCGATTTTCTTCCTTCCTTACCTTTACCTGATATTTTATCACTATAGAATCGAAACAGAGCTGAAGAAATCGATCCTTATCAATGCATCACTCAGCTTCGCCGGGTTCTTTATAACCCTAATGATGATCCCAGTGGCTTCCAGATATGTTCTCAAACGTAATTTATTTGGTTACGACATTAACAAGAAGGGTACGCCTCAAGGTCTGGTCAAAGTGTAAGTTCTTTCTCGTGTATGGTATCCACTTCCTCGTCTATCGATCAAATTTGTGTAATTTGATGAACAATTGAGCAATTTAGTATGCAAGAAGAATCCTTTATAATTCAATTGCATTAGTTCGACTTGAAATTCAGTGCACTCTTAGTCTACATTATTCTGGTCAACTTCCGTGTTGATACTACTACCTTTCTTTCAGGCCTGAATCCCTTGGTATTGCTGTGGGCATCGTTTTCTTGGTGGTGGCGATATTATTTCAGTATTTCAATTTCACATCAGATTCAAATGTATGTTTGATTCTTCACAATTTGACACTTTTCTTTATTCTAGTCCATAATTAATTGGTTAATCCATACACTTGCAGTGGCTTGTTGAGTATAACGCAGCTTTAGCATCTATCTGCTTCATGATTTTGCTTGGGTTTGTGGATGATGTTCTTGATATTCCTTGGAGAGTGTGAGTTTTCTACTTGGTAGATCTCATTTCTTGTTTATTTTGTTACATCTCTAATTGGTTTAAATTTGCTTGTGAAGGCAGGAAACTACTATTACCATCAATTGCTGCTCTCCCTTTGCTGATGGCCTATGCTGGACATACAACCATCATGATACCAAAACCCCTTGTCCAATATATTGGAACAGAAATCTTGGATCTAGGTAAACACTTTTAAATAATTTCCTTATTTAACAGAAATCATGATACCATAATTTCCTTATTACATCAGTCAAACGCACGCCAAACACAGTACAACCTGTTCTGTCATATCCTGCAGTCTGATTAAGACCTTTCATTGTTTCTGATGTTTTGATAATTTGAATTTGTTTGTTACTATTTATTTTTAAAACTTGGGTACTGAACAGGTTGGATCTATAAGCTATATATGGGACTTTTGGCTGTCTTTTGTACAAACTCAATCAACATCCATGCTGGTATAAATGGTCTTGAAGTTGGACAGACTGTTGTTATAGCATTTGCTGTAAGCCTTCAGATCTTAAAGAAAACACAAGACATAGATAAATAATATAATAAATCTGATTTATAATCATGTAATGCAGATTTTAATCCACAATATTATGCAAATCGGAGCATCTTCCAATCCTGAAACCAAACAGGCCCATGCATTCTCCATATACCTTGTTCAACCTTTGCTTGCAACTTCACTGGCATTGCTTTCTTACAACTGGTACTGATATTGTTAATTTTGTTTTTGATTTTTAATTTGATTAGTTTAAATTTAATTATTCTACTTCTCACCCTTCATTTATTTTAGGTATCCATCTTCTGTTTTTGTTGGTGACACCTATACATACTTTGCTGGAATGACAATGGCAGTTGTTGGCATTTTAGGCCATTATAGGTGCGCGATATTCTAAAAATATATTTAATAAATAGCAATGTACTTTCATTTACTTTTCAGTCTTTTTAATAAAGGCATTGTACTTTGAAATATCTACCCAATTGTAATATGCTATTTTTTTTTTTAAATTTCTTTCTTATTGAAACATTATACTTTATAAAAACCTATGTAAAGTATAACATTGTATGTAATAAGAAGAAATACGTTGCTGTTTCTTAACAAAGCAGCGATATTTTTCTACTTTTTTTGTGACGAATTTTTCTTAAATAAATAACATGTGTTTCTGCATTTTCTTTGACAGTGAAACACTCCTAATATTCTTCCTTCCTCAAATTATAAACTTTCTGTTATCACTTCCTCAGGTTCGATCTCTTTCTCTCTATTTTTTTTATAAAGTTTTTATTCCAGAATAATGTTAAGAGTTAGTAATAAGGATGCTCTATTTTTGACAGCTGGCAGGCATTATCCCTTGTCCACGTCATCGTCTGCCAAGGTAAAGCTAGGGTTTTTTTTTTTTTTTTTTTTTTTTTTTTTTAAATTTAATTAATATTTTTATATTGATCTAGTGTTTTTGAGTTTGATATGTACTTATATTTCATTATTACCAGATTTGACCCTGGGACAGGATTGCTGACTGGGACAAAAGATGGGACACTTGTGAATGTGTCATTGAGAATATTTGGCAGGAGATCTGAAAAGTCATTATGCATCCTCCTACTTATTCTCCAGGTAAATTCTATTTATTTTATGAAACATTGTTGCATAAATAAATGAATAAATCCTAAAATGAAATAATTAATGATTAAGTAAAATTGGATTTGGTTTTGACAGGGTGTGGGTTGTTGCTTCTGTTTTTTTCTGAGGTGGATCCTTACTGGTTGGTATAAATGATGCTTTTAGCAACTTAGAACATGACTTTTTTTTTTCTGAAACGGAGGTGTTGTATCATTTTGATAGTTATTTTATACTATTAGATTTGGTATTTTGCTACATTCATAGAGAATCCCCAAACAGTGCTTGATCAAATTCAAAATTTCAAACAAAATGTGTTCTTAATCTCATGCTTGTAACCTTTTGCCCTAATCTTGTGTCTTTGGTAATTCTGTTCTTGTAAAGTGATTTTCTTTTTTTTATGTTCGCTGTTTGATCTTTGATCTTTTATTTTATTAGAGACTTGGAATTGAATATTTTCATTAGTAACAGCAATTTTACTTCCATATTACTAAAATCGTCGCAAAGTATTCAATTTAGGCTGTGTTTGAAATGTTATAACTAGTTTATTTTTTGAGTTTTTTTAGTTTGTAATCAAACAAAAAAACTTGTAAACTAGTTTTTTTCGAAGTCCATCTAGATTAGCGTTTCAATAAGCTTACGAAGCTTTCTTAAAATTCTCCCAAATATATGTTTTATTAATTAAAAAAATCATTTTTCTACATGTCTTTTTCATGTCATTTTGCATTTCACAGTATCTTATCAACTAGGTTTTTATCTAACAGAAACATAATCTTATTTTAACTTATTATTCACTAGCAATGCTAGTTTGAGAACACTCTGATGTCATTGTAAGTGATGAATGTAATGATTTGTATTGGATTGCAGTTTCAAGAATCAATTAATCAAGAAAGAAATAAGCCAATAAAAAAACTTCATATCCATTGAAGAAACATAAGTTACAACGCAATACGTAATTAGGGCAATTAAAAAAAATGAACAAGTAAAGAGTACGAGAAAATTGCAAATTTAGCCAAAAATGTTAATTATTTTGTAGAAAATAGCAAAAAAAAACCAAAATTTTATTTTTAGCCATCAATTTCATAGATGGACTGCTTATGTTCGCTGATGGACTAGTCCATCTGCGAACATATCAGTCCATCTGCGAAAATAAACCTAGCCTACTACAAAAACGTAATTTTTTTTGGTTCATATTTCACTATTTTTTGTTGGAAAACTCTCTTTGTGAAGCGATTTTCTTACCCCATCTGCGATTATGAACGATTTTATGAACAATCCCAATAATCTGGTAACAATTAAATTGATAATTTTTTTTAGAGAGGTTTTAAACAAATTTTTCAAAGAAATAACAATTAAATTGATAATTTTTTTGTAAAAGTTTATATATAATAAGGTTGTTTCGTAGTCAAACCTTATCAATTTCATAGTAAAAAAGAATTACAAAAAAAAAAAAACACAAAATCACAGTTGAATCCGAGAGGAAATCGCAGATGGCATTAATCCATCTACGATTTTAAAGGGAAATGAGGCTTTTATACAACGGAAATAAAAGCCATCTGCGAATGAATAGGTGGCTAAAACACTTCTATACTTTAACCAGTTGTATGTTCACAGATGGCTCAATCTGTGATTTTGGTGGCTAAAAATGCAATTTTGATTTTTTTTTGCTATTTTCCACAAAGTAATTAACATTTTTGGCTAAATTTGCAATTTTCTCAAAGAGTATATCCACCTAAGAAATGACAAAACTATATGAAATACTCCCTCCGTCCCAATATTATTGTCCACAGACAAAAAACACACAGATTAGAGAAAAATTAATTACCACTAACTTTATTTAATAAAATGACAGTTTTGTCCTTACTTTGCATTTAATGTTCCATTAAATGCTTAGTTGGTAAAAATGTCATTTATTTTTAGAAATGGACTATTATTTTATGACAAACCAAAAAGGAAAATTTACTATAATTTTGAGACGAAAAAATATATCAATAAGAATAACAACTTCAATGCAAATATTTTGTATTAAAACCATACATCCTCTCTAACATGTGTGTGTCCAAAATGTAAATTTATGGTCTATTCTACTCTAATAAATAATAATGATTTTGTCACTTGTCATTCTCCCATTCAATTGGTCACATGTCATTTTGTCATAATTATGAGATATATTTATTTTCCACTTGTCATTTACTTCATTTTTCATTTTCAATATATCATTAATTTAGTTTCCATAAATTAAACCTACAATAATGACTATTCATTTCAAATTTCAAATTCTAAATTTTAATTTCAATTTCAAATAAATTTACAGTTTAAACCTTTGTGTTTAACATTTTGTTATAATTTACCCATTTAGTACACAAATTTGATAACTAAACACATAATTTTAATTTATTTATTTTTTGCATGTTTTTTTCTCATAATTTTCAGTTATTTTGAATTTCAAATTCAAATAAAAATTTCATTTAATCGTTTATATTAACATTTTGTTTTAATTAACCCGTATAATATACGGGTCTCACAACTAGTTGGTATAATAAAATAGAATCACTAAGAAACATAATGACACAATGAATCAGGTAATATAATTAATTATTACATTCCATTGTAACGTTTGATTGATTTGAAAAAATGGTATGAATGTCTACATATAAATACATATAAATAGAAAAAGTAAATAAAATTAAATTGATAAACAAACAAGAAAAAAATATTGCTTTATAAATAATAATATTCAGTTTAAATAAAGTTATATAGTTAATTAGATTGCTAAGCATATTTTATATGTATTCTACATATTTAAAAAATTATTTATCGTCTAAAATTTATTTACATAATAAATAAACAATAAATACTATGAATCTTTAAATAAATCTTAGTAAGTCATTTTTCAACAAAAAAAAAATTGAAAATTTTAATTTAAAAAAGATTATTATTAATGTTTATAACTAAAAGGTTTCATCAAAAATTGATGAATATATGGTTTTCAATCAAAGGTTGACAAAATATCTAGATATAACAGTAGAGTAGTGGATATGTGTCTATGTCATTCTAAAAAATTATTATTGATTTTTTATAAATAAAAATGATTTATAATTTTATTATATCATTTTCAAAAGTAATAAGAAAAAAATAGTTTCCCCCAATTCAATAAAGATCAGCCTAAAAGAAAAAGAAATTGTATACAGCTCTCGTTCAATTGTCATGTTTGATTGAATAAAATGAAAATCATTCAAACCTGTATTTAGATATGTTGTATGTTATTACTAAATAAAGTTAAGTTAATAAATAACTACAAAAATGCTATTCTATAGACATAAATTTTAATTAAACAAAGATAAATCGTTAAATAATATATACGCATATTTCGTCTTATTCAAAAAAATCTATAATATGTTTTGAAAGTAATTAAAAAAAAATCTACGAAATTAAAAAGGTTACAAAATAAATTTTCTTCTTATGTTTCATATAATGATAATATATGAACTTAAATTTAGTTTAAAAAAAATAAACATTACTAGATAGCATTAAAAGAAATATTAATATAAAAGAAATTACTTAACTGAAATTTTGAAAATTTTAATATTTATAGTTAATTATAGGAATAAAAATAATTTATATTTATAATTATATTATATATCATTCCATTTCCTTAAAGAATGAAAAAAAACACCCAAAATGAAAATCAAACTGAGTAGAATATTATAACAAAGAGTAAAAGAATGCTCCTATTTTAATTTTTAGTAACAGCCAACAATGATTTTTTTTTTTCATTTCACTTTAATGGTTCATTTAATTTTTATTATAGGTTATAACCCGTATAATATATGGTTGATAAAGTAAAATAACATAGATAATAATTATAACAAAATATGTGTAATATGATATTACTTATAGTTGATTATCAAATATTTTGAATTTCAAAATCTCTATTAATAATGCTAAATTTAAGGGATTTAGAATAAATTTTAAATTTAAATGTAAAATCCTAAAAAATGACATGTGTCATTTTTAAAGAGTAAAAGAAAAGAAATTAAAAATTATAAAACATAATAAGTAACAAGTTTAAGATTTTTTTATTAGAAGGGAGAAATTCAATTACTATATACCACACACTACCTAATTGTGAACATGGTCATCAAGGAATGCAAAATGTAAATCAGTTACAAAGTGAGATTATAAATTCTTTGAAAATATATTATTTTACTTGAATAATTCAATTATTTTTTGCTGTTCTATAAATTATAAACTCTTTGAAAATATATGTATCATAAACTATGCTGGCATGACACTTCCTATTTTGAAAAATATACATTTATATAATTAGATAAAAAGACAAATTAACCTAATATCGTTATCAACTTTTCAAGATTTAAGCAAAAATTAGCTATTAGGCTAAAATAGACATGATTTTCGCAGATGACAGATGTAAAAATCTCTAAAACAACACAACTTTAAATATTTTCGTAGATGACATCCGTGAAAATCTTAACTATCTGCGAAAAATGTCCTCCAAAACTGTTTGGAAAAAAATTGATTTTTTCACAGATACTGTCTATGAAAATCCAATTTTAACCTATGAAAATCAAAGTTTACCTACTAAAAATTTAAAATTTAGTTATTTATTTATTTATTGTATTAGAAGCCTTCAAAAACGATTTTTATAACAAAAAAGCTTAATATTGTAGCTTTACCTACAAAAAAAATCCTCAAAACGGTTCGTTTTAGATGTTTCCGCAGATTCCATCTGCGGACGTTTATTTTTGTTAGTTTCGTAGGTAAAACTAGGATATTAAACTTTGTTTATATGGAAATGGATTTTAAGACTTTATCATAAACAAAAATTCAAATTTTTTTTTTTTTTGCATGTAAAACATGGATTTTCATAAACGAAATCTATGAAAGAATATGATTTCTTTTTTCAAGAATAGTTTTGGGACCCACTTTTTTGCAAATGAGAGATTTAACTAGTTACAAATTTTTTCTCAAAATGATATCGTTTTAGAGATTTTATAAATACCGGATGCGAAAATTATGGTTATTTTGGTCCAATATCTATTTTTTGCTTACATTTTGGAAAGTGGTCTAACTGGTATCATTTGTCATTTTTAAATAATTATTAGAGAAAATTATAAATATAACCTAATCTCTTAATTACATTGTGAAAAATATTTAAAAAAAAATCCCAAATAACAAATATAGTCATGAAAATCGCAAATGGAACATTCAATCTGCGAACATACAAGTTGTTAAAGCACAATTGTGTTTTAGCAACTTGTACGTTCGTAATTTTTTTTTTATTTTTTATTTTTTATTTTATTTTTTCCGTATAAATACTTCATCTCTAACTAAAATCGCAGATGAACTCATCCCACCTACGATTTTTTTTCTTTTTTTTTGTTTTTATTTTTATATTTTGACTATGAAATTGATAAAGTTTAACTACAAAACAAACTTATTATATATAAAGTTTTGCAAAAAATTATCACTTTAGTTGTTATTTTTTGAAAATTTTGTTTAAAACTAGTTCTCCAACAAAAAGTTTGAAAAATAAAAGAAAAAAAATTATCTTTTTATATCTCTGAAAAAGGGAAATCCATCACGCAAAATCACAGATGAACTGCGAACGTACAAGTCGATAAAATACAGATGTGTTTTAGTGACTTGTTTGTTCGCAGATGGACAAGTAAAATCGTAGATGGACTGAGTGCATCTGCGATTTTGGTGACTATTTTTATTATTTGAGATTTTTTTTAGCTATTTTTCCACAAAGTAATTAAGGGATTGAGCTATTTTTGTAACTTTCTATAATTGTTATCCAAAAATATTATTCAAATAGTCAGTAGTATGTGATATTTACTGTGTTGCATTTTCGTTTATAGACTGTTTCATCTTGACCCGAAGCTCATGAACCCATAGTATTTAAGGTTTGAACATAACTATCCTCACCATTTTAGACAAGGAAGATTATAAAAGTGTTTAATATATAACTTTATGTATTATTGTATTGGATAATTATACAATCTTACTTAAAAGAGATCAATGACATATGAGGAAATAGATGGGACAGACGCAGATGCGATGAAGAAATTGTAGATAGTCATCTGCCAAAATGATAGTATTCAAAATTTTATTTTTTTTATACTTTTATCACAAGTTTAACTATAAAATTACACTATAATTAACGAAATCTTAGACCATTAAGGGACCGGCATGGGTTTAACCACAACCGGGTCTCGGGGACCTTTGATCCACCATCGTCTACGAAGTACGAAGTGTGTTTTCTGGCGTCTACGCCGTCTTCCCCCACCAAAAGACCACAAAAAATTCTTCTAGGATCCTCCATTAATGAACTCAAAGCTCGAAAACCTTTGGGAAGAAGTGAGGGAATTAAGCTTAGGAACCACTCCCCAAATCGATCGCCTCCATACCCCACCAACCCCACTCCAATTCCTCCGCCATTACCTCTCCCAAAACAAACCCTTCATTCTCTCTGCCTCCGCCGCCACCACCCTCCAATGGCCCGCCACCACTCTCTGGACCTCAACATCCTACCTCCTCAACACTCTCTCTTCTTCCACCGTCTCCCTCCACCTAACCCCCACCGGTCAAGCCGACTCCCTCACCCAACACCCCACTAATCCTGACTCTCTCTGCTTTGCCTCCGCCCACGTCCAACGTACATCATTCTCCGACGCCATCGATGCCATCAAAGCTTCACGTAAGAACGATTCAAGTAAAGGATTCGTTGCGTATGCGCAGCAGCAGAACGATTGTTTTAGGGAGGAGTACGGTGCGTTGGCTAGAGACTGTGATTCACATATTCCATGGGCGACTGAAGCAATGGGAGGATTGCCGGAGGCTGTTAATCTGTGGATTGGGAATGATTTGTCTGAAACTTCGTTTCATAAGGATCATTATGAGAATCTGTATGCTGTTGTAACCGGAGAAAAGCACTTTCTGCTTCTTCCACCCACTGATGTTCATAGAATGTATATTCGTGAATACCCTGCTGCTCAATACACATACTCTGAGGTACAATTTCACCCTTTTCTATGTTTGCATTCATATCCAGAAAACATGAAAAAATAATAAGTAATGTTCTAACATATTAACCAATTATACTGTTAGGATTCTTGAAATGGCTATAATCACTTTATAAAATTGGTTACACATGAAGACATGACTAAATTTTTTTGATGATGTGGACTAGCATAGGTGTATTGTAGTAATATCAGTAATCTTAATGTTGTTTGTAATGAAAGTTGCTTTTTAGTGATATTGACCTTAAATTTCACAATAATGGATTCCAAACACAGTACAATATGTTATTGTTATGTATGGGTGTTTTAGTCATTTTGGTTGTTTTGTTGATGTATTAAGTATTAACAGGAAAGTGAGGAATTTGAATTGAAATTGGAGAATCCAGAGAGATATGTCCCTTGGTGTAGTGTAAATCCTTACCCATTGCCCAAAGACAAGGAAAAAGAAATGTCTAAATTTCCATTTTACTATAATGGACCCAAACCATTTGAAGTCACTCTTAAGGCTGGTGAAATACTTTACTTGTAAGCATCTCTTATCTTTTTTAAAAAAATAAAAATATTCCCACATGTATGTGCCTGTGTAAAGTTTAAATCTTGATACAAATCAATTGAATTCATTTCTTATCTTCTTTCTATTTTGGGTTGTCTTGAAAAAGCTGCAACCGTTTTCTTTCCTTTTTGGAAAAATCCGTTTGCAAATTTACAAACGGATCTTTCTAAAAAGAAAAGAAGACACTGTGTACTTTTTTTAAGACAACCCAAAATAGATATGTTGCTTTTTTTTATGGGCAGAGATTAATTGGTTTGATTTGGTTTATATCTTATTCCCAAGGGGTCAAATTTTTCGTTTCTTTCCATTATAGCATTGTGCTTTGGAAAACTTATAGTAATATTATCCAAATACAAAAACAACTTTCGTTTCTTGCATTTAGACGATTTTTGAATATTTGTGATTCTTAAATTTGGATGTTATGTAGGCCGAGTATGTGGTTTCATCATGTTAGACAGACACCTGATAATCGAGGACTCACCATTGCAGTAAATTATTGTAAATTTACTTCACAAACTCTCCAAAATTATCATTATTTTATTGCGTAATAATTTAATTTAATCACGAAATATTTCTTTTCTTTTGGCAGGGTATGATATGCAGTTTGATATAAAATACGCCTACTTCAACTTCTTGCAATCACTTTCGTTTTGTAAACCACGTTTAAATGATGGTGATTCTTTCATAAATGAAAACTTATCCAATGGTGACAAAAACCATAAGGAGGAGTGAACTTCTTTGTTAAAAGTGTTATTTATCACTTGTGTTTATATATTATTCTTAGGTTGACTTGATTTTAGTTTTCATTTTATAGGGTTAATGACCTAGAAAGGTAACGAACTTTGGTCTTTGTCCACATTTAGGTAACCATGTTTTTTTTGTTAACATTTGACCATTGAACTTGTTTGACCTGTTCAAAATAGGTAATATGACCGGTAATTAGCGGTAACATTACCCTATTATGAACAGGTAAAACAAAGTTCGTTTCCTATTTTGGTAATATTGGGGTCTTTATGTTAAGTACAAGTTGTCATAAGATCCATTGATGTGAAATGAAATTGGGTTGTCCGGTCTCGTGTATGAGGAGATGGTTAAGTCTTGGGCCAACCCAGTTTAGGCCCAACTAGTTAGGGGTTAGGTTGTATACGATTAAGGGGCTATGTTGTATGTGTTTTAAAGACCGAGCAACACAGCGTAGCCCATGACTAACCGGGACTAAATTGGGTTAGACCAAGCCTAACCTAATTGTTCATTGACTGTCGGAGCCTGATCCCATGGCACACATTCCCTAAGACGGTTCTTGTCCAGTATTACCAAAACGGGTAAGAAATTTTGGTTTTTGTCCGTATTTAGGTAATCATGTTTTTTTTGTACACATTTGACCAATAAACTTGTCTGACCTGTTCATAATAGGGTAATATTACCGTAGTTACCGGTTATATTATCCTATTTTGAACAGATCAAACAAGTTTAATGGTCAAACGTGAACGAAAAAAACATGGTTACTTGCATATGAACAAAGACAAAAGTTCGTTACCTTTCTAGGTCATTATCCCCATTTTATATTGCAAAAGTTATGGCATTTGTTATATTTTTATTGGTTTTTTGTTCTGAGATTTACAATGAAAGTTTGGTTTTATTATTTTAGATGATGATTATTTTACAAGGATGTTTTTTTACAGGATTTGTATAAATGAACCTCAACCGAAGTTTAGTAACCAATTAATTTGATAACTCATTTAGCACTTTTACGACATCTGAACGAATTTTGATGGTGTTATCTATAGCTTAGTTTAAAATGTTTGTGGCATCATTTGGCAAAAAAAAAAAAAAAAAAAGTTTGGGAAAGCCCAACAAACTTTTATATATGGTTTTAGATGGTTCTTATTATGGACCACTAAAATCAAAAAATCTGTCATTTAAACTTTCGTGCAAAGAATGGTCACCGGTTAAAGCGATGAGATGTACTTTGACTTTCAAAAGTCCACAACGCCCTTATCCACCACGTGTTGCGTGTACGCAATCATATGAGGCCTTAAACACTAAACCATTTTGTATGGAAATAGAAAAGTTTATTGTTTTACTCTTCTTTTCTTTTTTATTTTAACCGGCAAAAATATATTATATTCATAACTTACCAGCAAGAAGCTACTAAGGTGAATTTTTTTTACATTGATTTAGATACAAAGGAGAGGATTTATATTCCACAATCTTCATTCTATCTTAACCCTATCTCCACGATGTTTTACCCAGACAAAATAGTATATATTGTTATGACTGGTTGTCATTCGTTAAAAATTCTTTCATTTTTAGCCCTCTATAAACACCAAAAAAGCACCACACAAGATCGTAATTAATGTTTTTTTTTTTTTTTTTTTTTTTGGGACAGTTCCCCCATTTGGAGGCGAAATCAATGATGTTAGTGACCGTGTGGAACCCTGTCACTTGAACGTTACACCATTTAAGAATCGAGTGTAATATACCTTTTGCTAGTGAACACGAGACTAGGATATGATCCCCTTTCTCTTGACAAACTCCACACAGGGTCGAGGTCATTTCAATACCCCTATTCCGGAGAGCTCCAGCCGATGCTATCTTGTTCTGCTTAGCCCGCCATATAAAACCCAAAACTTTCAGTGGAATCATTTTTAACCATCGGAAAAATCCGTCGCAAACAGGGAAGGTTGCCCTTTCAATTCTTTCACGAAGGAGAGCCACACAAAATTCCTCGTCCACGACAAATGGAGATACCCACCCGAAGCTTGATTCTCCTGGTTTCATTACCTCCTCGAATGGAATGTTAATTCTGTTCAAAATGGCTTTGCATTTGACAATACTCCTCCAGACGCCACTCCATCGACTCTTTAGATTTGTACAAAATTGTTCTTCATTCAAGTTGTGGAGCCCCCGGATGATCTTAACCCATAGGGAGTTGGGTTCATTTTTCAAATGCCACAACCATTTGGTAAGTAATGCAAGGTTCAACGAATGGATTGATCCCAAACCAAGACCTCCCACCTTCTTTGGAGCCATAATCTTCTCCTACACAACCCACTTTATATTTTTATTACAGTTTGGACCTCCCTAGATAAATTGTCTTCGAATTTTTTCTAGCGAGTTTATATCACCAATTGGGGCATTAAAAATGAACATATAGTATGTGGGGATGCTTCCAAATACTGCTTTTGCGAGTGTGACTCACCCACTAAAACTGAGTGTTTTTGCAGTCCAAATCGATAACTTACCTTTAAGTTTTTCCATAATTGGACTCCATGAGGCCATACGGTTCATATTCAACCCAATTGGGACCCCAAGGTCAGTGAATGGGAGTGATGCAGGTTCGTATCCTAACGGACTTGCCCAATTGACCACTTCTTGATCTGAAACTCCAATACCATAAACTTTGGATTTATTGAAGTTGACCCTCAGGCCGGAAGATACATAGAAACATCTAAGGATCCTCACCATGTTATTAACATTCTTTTTCGACCACTCCCCAAAGAAGAATGCATCATCTGCATATAGGAGGTGGGACACACACATACTAGAATCTGGAATGCAAATCCTATCAAATACACCTTTTAAAACTGTTGACTTCATTGTGATATTTAACTCCTCCATTGCAATTATGAACAGGAAAGGGGATAACGGATCCCCTTGCCTTACCCCCTTTGACATTTCGAACTCCTTAGTGGGGCTACCATTGATGATAATCGAAGCTCTAGCTGACTCCAAATAACCCTTGATCCATGATCGCCATTTTGATCCAAAATTCATTTGGATCATAATGGAATCCAGGTGCCCCTAATTAATAGAGTCAAATGCCTTGTTGAAATCTGCTTTAAACAATAAAATTTCCTTCCTGTTACTCTTGGCCCACGAACAAATCTCATTCACAATGAGTGATCCTTCCAAAATATTCCATCCCTTCACAAAGGCAGACTGGACATCGTCAATTACACTCCCGATTACATTTTTAACCCTTAGTGCTAGGATCTTGGTGATGATTTTATATAATGAACCAATCAAACTAATTGGCCGATAGTCAACAAGGCATAGGGGGTCTTTAATCTTCGTAGCCAGGGTAATAAAGGAGGCGTTACAACTCCTTGAAAACTTTCCACTGCATTCAAAGTACTTGACATATTCAAAGATATCATTTTTTATTGTCTCCCAATTTTTTTTGAAGAATTTAAGGGTAAACCCATTAGGCCCCGGAGCCTTTTCACTACCACATGCCCATACAGCTTGTTTAACTTCCATAAACGAGATAGGGGCTTTGTCTTATAATTTCTTAATTCGAGTACAAAGCATGGATCAAACCACCCTTCTAGTACTCGTAACTTGCTTCTATATCTAGATTGAATTACTCCTAATACTTAGAATTTGTTTCTCAATCAAGATTGAATCACCGACTACTCTCACCAAGTATCATTGAGATTGAACATATTAATACACTTGAGCATAACCAAACATTTCCTTAGTTTTATTTAGGTCAGAAGGAACGGTAACACCCTTATGAGGAGTTGGGTCGCCAAAAAGGCCATCAAGCTCGCTAGCACCCGCCACACCGCACCTAGCTTGCACTGAGTAGCCTTACCATGCAAACTTGTCATGGCTGTAACGAGAGGAGAGAGGAGAGACAAAGTTGAAAGATGAGTTGTGATTGACTGTTTCTATTTTGTTTTGTTTTTGGTTTTTTTCAAAATAAAACCTTTTCAAATGACACATTACCACTCTCCAACTACAAGGCATACATCCTAAGCTTATGCGGCTTAAAAAAAGAACTAAAAAACCTATGTGACAATGTGCTAAGAGTGTTACTATTCCCTCCAACCTTAGTACATTGTCATGCCAACTTAACATATTGTCACGTAATCTTTTGTATTACCATCTCAATAATATGTTCTCTTTGGCATTTCTTGGGGAGTGGTAGCACGATCAATTTATTTTTGTATTTTTTTTCATACTTAAACAAATTATGTTTTATGAAACACAAACATTTCATATTAAATAAAAAAGTTATAAAATGACTTCAAAACATGCCAAAATATATTGGAGATAAAAATGCATTAAAAATATTATGGGTGTAAAATGACGGGTCATTATTGTAAATAAAAAAGTGATAATTATAAGTATTTAGAGTTTGTAGTTAGTTGAGCATGTAAAATGATTTGTTGGATAAAGGCGAAGGACCATTGTGGTAAATAGGAGGATAAACCGGGTTCATAGCTGTGAGGGACCAAAGCTGTAAATATGAATCAATTACATCTCTTCTCTTCTCTCATCTCGTTTGCCAACTAGTGAGTAGTGAGCATGTCTTCGCCAAGGGGCGGTGTATAGCACCCATAACACTAGCCACTAGGCGTGAAATTGGTACGGTACCAATTATTTTTTTCCCTAAATTTTTTTACCGTACCAACTATAGTTGGTATAAAAAATTTGCTACCAGTACCGTACCAAGTATACTTGGTACCAATATGTTTAGCTACTAACAAATTTGGTTGATACTGTTGGTGATTTGTTTTACTAATTGTATTTAAGTGTAATGGGTTGACTTATCGACCAAAATCAATCTTGATGAATATTAAATAAGTAAGGAAGGTGCAAAGTGTACACTTGTTTAATTTATTCGAGATTTAAAGTAGACTGTCATTTAGAGGTGAATCTTCTGAACGAACGGGGATCCGAGGGAAACGCCCCTGGGAGTGGTGTAACATCCCGAGATTCAGGTACTTCTAAATTCATCCCTATAGTTTTATCATATGAAATTTTAGTCCCTAAGTCCATGAGAATGAGCCTTGAAGCCATGTGGCAATTTGGTAATTTGAGTTGGATCAGTACGCTGAGCGTACACGAGGGTACACTGAGCGCACACTTATGTATGCAGGGCGTACTATTTTTAGGAGAAAACCCTAATTTTTAGGGTTTGGGTGGTATATAAGCATCATTATGGATCATTTCACCCCACCTTTTCAGCCTCCATACCCTTTGAGCCGTCTTTGTCAAACCCTAACTGTAACATACATGTTTTGAAATCGTGTTTTATAATGAATAATATTGTGAAATACTATGTGAATTTGAGTATTGAATTCTAACATATAGTTTTTACTAGAAATGAAGTAAAACTATGTTTAGAATCACTCATAAAATATTGGGAGTCTTATTAGATTCAAGTTAAAAGTCAAATAGTGAAATTTAGCGAAAATATAAAACTTTGAAATAAGTAAAATTTTATTATTTAAATTTGTAGATAATTTCGTTAGAAACTTGTAGGCGAAAACCTCGTCGAAATCCGAGTTATAACGAAGAAGTTATGACCAATCGAAGATCCGCGATAAAACCGGCATGACACCGAATGACGTAAAAAGTGATTTTTTGATAAACTACTTTTGCCTTAGCGATCTAAATGAAAGTTGTAGTAGTCGTTAAACCAAGAAGTTCGATAAAAAGAACGCCAAAATCTAACTTCGTATGAGGAGTTACCATGGATACCTCCAGAGAGGCAGGTCGAGTTTCGGATTGACCTGGTGCCAGGTGCGGCCCCTATCGCTAAGGCTCTATACTGATTGGCGCCACCCGAGATGCGCGAGCTGTCATCACAGTTGTAGGAACTGCTAGGCAAGTTGTTCATTCGTCCGAGTAGTTCTCCATGGGGAGCACTAATCCTCTTCGTCGGGAAGAAGGACGGTTCGCACCGGATGTGCATTGATTATAGGGAGTTGAACAAGTTGATGGTGAAGAACCGTTATCCACTCCCGAGGATAAATGATCTCTTTGATCAGTTGTAGGGTGCATCTTGGTTTTCCAAGATAGACTTGAGGTCGAGATATCATCAGGTTCGGGTCAAAGAGGAGGACGTGGACAATACTGCGTTTCAGACTCGATATGGACATTACGAATTCGTGGTGATGCCGTTTGGACTCACCAATGCGCCAACAGTATTTATGGACCTGATGAACCAGGTTTGCAGACTGATGATTGATCACATGGTCATCGTGTTTATAGATGATATCTTGGTGTATTCGAAGACCCAAGAGCAGCACGGGGAGCACCTCAGAGAGTTATTGGGAGTTCTGAGATGGGAACGGCTGTATGCCAAGTTTCTCGAAGTGTGAGTTTTGGTTCTGAGGTCCAGTTCCTCGGATATCTCGTTAACTAGGTGGGAATTTTGGTTGACCAGACCAAAATCAAGGCAATCATGTAGTGGGAGGTGCTGAGATCTCCCTCAGATATCCAGAGTTTTCTGGGATTGGCAGGGTACTGCCGAAGATTTATACGGGATTTCTCCAAGATTACAGTACCCCTCACTCGTCTAACGAGGAAGGGGGTGGATTTTCAGTGGGGCCCTGAGCAGCAGAGGGCGTTTGAGACCCTCGGGCAGCGTATGTGCGAGGCTCCAATTTTGACTCTCCCAGAGGGAGTTGAGTATTTTGTGGTGTTCTATGTTGCGTCCGTCACAGGTTTGGGGGCGTTCCTCATGCAGAGAGGACGGGTCATAGCCTACGCATCGCGGCAACTAAAGCCGCATGAGACGAGATACCATACGCATGATCTGGAGTTAGGAGTGGTGGTATTTGCTTTCAAGATTCGAAGGCATTACCTCTATGGGGTCTGATGTACCATATACATGGATCACAACAGTTTGAGACACATCATGGATAAACCAAACCTGAACATGAGACAACGGAGGTGGCTGGATGTAGTCAAGGACTACGACTGTGAGATTATTTACCACCCCGGTAAAGCGAATCTAGTGGCGGACGCTCTGAGCCGCAAGACAGCTTGGTCGTCCACCCCAACGATATGTATGAGGATAGCGGTAGATTCTCTGCTTGTGAGTTTGACCAGAGATGCTCAGGTTGAGGGCATGCGACTAGAGAACTGGAAGCTGCAGAGGATCAGGGGCGAGAACACCCAATTTGTACAGGATAGTCGGGGATTATTGACCCGATGCGGTCGTGTATGGGTTCCGATGTCTGTAGAGATGGAAAAAAAACCCGTACCCGATGGGTACCTGAAACACTAACTCGAGTTGACCGGGTACATCCCCGACTTGACCGAGGATGGGGACGGGGATGGGTATTACCCGAATATAAAAAGCAGGGATGGGGATGGGGATGGGGATGGTTCTACCTGTCGGGTACCCATACCCGTATCCGAAACCGACCCTGATGGGTACCCTATATATATATATATATATATATATATATATATATATATATATATATATATATATATATATATATATATATATATAGTATTACTTATGTTTTTATTTTTAATAATGCATAAGCAAATTTTCAGTAGACAAAGTAAGGTTTTTTAACAATCAAACGTATGTTTTGGGTAGAATTTTTTTGTCCCTTTTTTTTGTCTTTTTTTTTTTTTTTTTTTTTTTTTTTTTTTTTTTTGCAAAAAATGATTTTATTTGTAACCTTGAATGTTATTGTTTGTGTTTGAAGACATTCAGTGATTATAGTGTTTTATTAGTTATGTTAGTTTTTTTGTTGTTTAATATATAATTATGAGTTACTTTTCATAAAAGTTCAAAGCTTTGTAACCGGGAAAAATCCCCAATTACCCATTGGGGATGGGGATGGGGATAGATTTTTAATCCCTGATGGGGATGGGGATTCATGTATGGGGATGGGGAGCACGAAACCCGGTATACCTATACCCATTTTCATCCCTAGATGTCTGGTGGGGTCAGACAGACAGTTATGGAGGAGGCTCATAAGTCTCACTTCTCTATTCACCCGGGGGCCACCAAGATGTACCGAGACTTGAGTTTGAGTTACCGGTGGCCGTACATGAAGCGAGAAGTCACTTGGTATGTTGAGAGGTTCTTGACCTATAGGATGATCAAGGCCGAACATCATAGGCTGCATGGCACGCTGTATCCCCTGGAGATTCCTATGTGGAAATGGGAACAGATCAAGATGGACTTCATTACCAAGTTGCCGAGGATGGCGAAGGGGTTTGATGCTATATGGGTCATTATGGATCGATTGACCAAGATCGCCAATTTCTTGACTATACAGGAGAGTTCATCGACCGATAAGTTGGCCGTCTTGTATGTCCGCGAGATTGTCGCTCACCACGGGGTTCCGGTCTCCATTGTTTCCGACCGAGATGTTAGATTTAGCTCCCATTTGTTGCAGAAGTTCCACGAGGAATTGGGCATGCGACTGCATTTTAGCACAACATATCATCCACAGACCGACGGTCGGAGCGAGCGAACCATTTAGAACCTCGAGGATATGTTGAGGGTGTGTGTCATTGACTTCGGTGGGAGCTGGGATTCCCACCTACCCCTCGTAGAGTTCACCTACAACAACAACTATCATTCCAGTATTGGCACCCCGCCTTTCGAGCTATTGTATGGGCGGAGATGCCGCACCCCGGTTTATTGGGGTGAGGTTGGACACAGGGTGATGGGACGGACGGAGGTAGTCTTGCAGATTACCGAGAAGATTTTACAGATTAGACAGCGACTGCATACCACTTAGAGTCGGCAGAAGAGTTACGCCGACAAACGTCGATCTGAGTTGGAGTTCTAGGTGGGGGCATGGTATTATTGAAGGTTTCACCCTGGAAGGGTGTGATTTGTTTCAGAAAGAGGGGAAAGTTGGGTCCCCGATACATTGAGCCGTTCAGGATTATTGCCAGGGTTCGCAAGGTGGCATACATGCTAGAGCTACTGGAGGAGCTTAGTCGGATCCACAACACTTTCCACGTTTCATAATTTAGAAAGTGTATTATGGATCAGGAGGCAGTGGTATTGTTGGATGATATTTTGGTCGATGAGCGCCTAGATTACGTGGATAGGCCAGTGGCCATACTAGAGAGGAAGATGAAGGTTCTACGGAACAAGGAAATACCTTTGGTAAAGGTACAGTGGGAGCATCGAAGGGGATCCGAGTGGACGTGGGAGCTTGAGTCCGAGATGCAGGAGCATTACCCGGATCTATTTACCGCATCAGACGTCGAGGACGAAGTCTTGGCCAAGTGGGGGAGAATTGTAACATCCCGAGATTTTTGCAGGTATTTCTGAACCCTCCTCTTTCATTACCTTGTCATTTATAGTCCTTAGGGTTAGAAGTGTAGAGCCAAGATTAGTTTAAGGGCCAAAGCTGCAACCTTGGGCTAAGAAGGAGTACGTTGCGCGTACATAAGAGTACGCTAAGCGTACTAAGGTCTGCCTTAGTACGCTGGGCGTAAACTTGTATATGCTGGGCGTACTAAAGTCTAGATGAAACCCTAATATTTAGGGTTTGGGGGCTATATAAGCAACATTATAAGCACCTACCCTTCCCTTACCCCAACCTCCACTGCTTAGAGTCATTTTCCCTAAACCCTAGCCATTTTCTCGAGTGATTGAGTTTATTGAGTGTTTCTTTAGTGTTTTAAGAACAAGGAGTTGCATTAAGGAGTTGGAGAAGAAGATCAAGCTTGTAGATCTGAGGTTGGGTTGTGCCCTAGAACCTCCAGAAGGTAAAAAGCTTCAAACTTTATGCATATATGTATAGATCTTGCCATTTTGCTTTAAAGAACCATTTCTTGTCCCCCAAAGTCCAAAGATGGTGCATGGTGTGATTTGGACGAAAAGAACTATCCTTCTAGACTCTTGAAGGGGCCTTGAGTGATAAAAATGAGGTCCCAGTTGTTGAATGTGTCCCATGCATGGAGTAAGAAGGTCTTAATGGATTAAGACCAAGTATTAAGAGCTTTCTAGATGTCCAAAGTGATAAAGTTCCTGACTTTATGGGTCCTAGGCACATTAGTTCTCTAGATCTAAAGTTTGGGCTTAAGTGCTTAAGCCATTAATGTAACGCCCGTAGATCCGAGCTAGTCAAATTAGAAGCAATAGGGGTCGAAAACGACTTTTCGACAAAAGATTATTTAGAATAAATAATCTTAACCAAGTTGTAGAGTATGTCACAAGGTTTCCGTACATATAAAGAACGCCAAAATCCGAGTTATAACGAAGAAGTTATGACCCGTCGAAGTTTCGCGTCGGAACCGGCACGGCACCGGGAAGCGTAAATAGTGAATTTACGATAGAGCGGGATTTAGCCTTAGCGCTCTAAAAGAAAGTCGTAGAATATGTTAAACTAAGAACATCGATAAAAAAGAACGCCCAAATCTGACTTCGTATGAAGAAGTTATGATTTTTCGAAGTTTCGGACTAGCAGTGTACAGCCCGAAATTCGAATATTAGATCGAGCGGTTTTTAGCCGACACGACCTGAAAGAGAATCGAAGATATCGTTAAGATTAGCGTAACGAGAAAAATATGGGCGAAAACGGATGTCGGATGAAGAAGTTATGAGGATTTAACGGACCAATCCTGTACCGGCCTGTTAATAATATAAAATTTAAAATCGAGCCAAAATTAGCCGACGGAGTCTAAACAAAAGTTGTAGAATGTGTTCCCACCTTCACGTGGATATAAAGAACGTCGAAAACGGAGCTTGTATGCGAAAGTTATGATTTTTAGAAGTCGAGAAGGATATTTGCGAAACTGAGATGACGTGGCAACATCCGGACCCTCCATCGCTGAACAGACCTCGCTTCGGATCATGCCACGAAGCCTTCGCATTACGCCCCGCGTACCTTCGGTCTTATCCGGGTCCTGTTCGAGTGCGAGCCACGTAGCCAAGGATTACGCCCAGCGTAGTCCGAGGCCTCGCAGCTATAAAAGGGGGGCGAGGGTCTCCGAATTTTTCACACTTTTTTCACACCATTTCCTTTCTCTCTCTAAAATACTTTCTCTCTCTAGCTCCCAAACCACCCCTAAGCCCTAGATAAAATCCCTAGCTCCCGAGGGAAGCCCCGAGGCTCCCGGAGTCCCGAGAAAAAGGAGTTTTCCGGTTTCGAAACGCTGCTCCAATTAAGTTCCGGTTTTCGATAAAATTCGTTGTAAGTATGCTACGCTTACGTAATTTTTAATATAGCTTTAAAATAATTATAGGAATGTTATTAGGTCCTTAAAAAAATTATTTGGGCTATTATTATGAGTTATATTGAGCGTTATTAACGCTTAATAATAGTCAGACTAATTAATTTGTCGCGGTTATCGTTAGACTAAACCCTAGTGGTATTGGTACTAGGTTTTATCGAAGGAATATCGTTTTGAGAGTATCGAAGCGCTGTCCGAGTGCTGAGTCACCACCTACTCAGGTGAGTGCATAGTCCCTTTCATCTTACACATAGATATTAAGTATTTTATATAAACTACGTGCTATGTGTGCATATTATCTGAATACTTGTTGTCTATGCTGGATGAACATTTTATACATGTTTTAAAGGATTTAAACTGTATACGTATTTTATATATACGAATATGTTGGGTATGAGATGGGTAGATGAATGATGAGAGATAGAAGATGAAGTGAGTATACGTTGGCAGCTATAGACTTATTGCCTATGGGACGAACACCAGTAGCTATGGACTTAGTACATGTTAGACGTTGGTAGCTATGGATTTAGTACCTGTTAGAAATTGGTAGCTATGGACTTAGTACCTATTATTCAGACGCTGGTAGCTATGGATTTAGTACCTGTTAGGAGTTGGTAGCTATGGACTTAGTACCTGTTGAACACTGGTAGCTATGGATTTAGTACCCGATGAGTAGGATATAGCAGCTATGGAATTAGTGCTTTACGAACGAACATCGGCAGCTATAGATTTAGTGCCAGTCCTATAACCCTGGAAGTAAGGGACTTTGGAATAAACAAATGCAGGATAGACGACTCTTAGGTTAAATTCTTAAGAGTAAAGAAGATAACGGGGATGGGTAATGGGGTTAATTGTTTGATGATTAAACATAACAATTATATTATTGTGGGTTGAAAACCCTATGTACTCACCAGGTTTCCCAACCTGACCCACTCAGTTTATGTATATCACAGGTGACGAAGTGAAGTGACATTACACTGAGAGATTTAAAGAGATATAGATCACTAGTGTAAATCATTGTAAGTTCTGTTTATGCTTATGTTTCAGTATTAACGATGACATCCCAAATGTTTTAAAATGAAATAAATGCGTTTCCTCGAAAATGTTTTAATAACGTATTTACCATGTTTTTTTTTTCTGGGAACAAATTTCGCAACCTTTTTATAAAATGAAGTACTCTGATTTTTATAAAGAATAAACGAAAATCGGTCTTTTCTGGCCGTGATTTTGGGGATGTCACAATTAAGAACTTAATAAGATTTTGGCAAACCACTATGTATGCCCAACGTAAATTTAGTACGCCCAGCGTACTGGGTCAACCACCTCGATGGCGGTCAACATATGAACAAGTACGCCCCGCGTACGTCCTCTGTTAGGCCTTTGAATTTTGGGCTTTGAGTTTTGGACTGTTTATGGAGTAATTCGGTTTGGGCCTTTTTTGGACTCTATGAATATAATGTTTTGGGCCAAATTTTGATAATGGATCTTGGGATTAGGCCCAAATAAGGAGTTGGGCCCAATTTGTTAAATTGGGCCATTAATTGGATTTACATAAGGACTTTCTAGATTTTTGGATTTGGCATTGGGCCTTGCCCCAATAGAGAGAAAGGACATGATGAATTGTGTGGAATGTAGTCAATATTGTTATTTTGTATTGACTTAGTATCTATCGTGTTATAGTTCTGGATTTCCGGTGAGATAACAATCAAGGATTTTCAGTACTTCGGCACTACTTGCGAGGTGAGTTATCCTCAATATACTCAAGGGTCTAAGGCACCAAGGTCGGCCCTTTTGGATTGTAATCCTGATATGTTATGCTAGTATGATCTGTTAGATTGGTATCTTGGTAGATAGGATGGTAAATGCTACTATGATCTGTTAGATCGGTATCCTGGTAGATAGGATGGTTAATGCTATTATGATCTGTTAGATCAGTATCCTAGTAGGTAGGATGTTATTATGTTGCTATGATCAGTTAAATCGGTTTATCCGGCTATAGACTGTTATGTGATTATTTGTTATATGTGCACATGTTTGTTTGGCGGTTGAGGCTTATCTGCTTTGTGTGAAAGCCAATAGACCTGGGCATTCCAACCTGTTCATTGTGGGCCATGAGTATTCCATCCCGAGGATGATTGGACTCATAGTATGTGGGCATTCCAACCTGTTGGTTGTGGGCCGAGGTATTCGATCCCGAGGATGATTGGACTCATAGTATCCTAGCATTCCAACCGGATGGTTGAGGGCATGGGGTATTCCAACCCGATGGTCGACTGTACCCATAATATGATGTTTATTATTATATGTATATTATTGTGTGTATGGGTATTTTGGGGAACTCGCTAAGCTCTCGGGCTTACCGTTTTAGTTTATAGTTTCAGGTACATCAGGGGACTGCGGCAAGGCAAAGGCGTGATCGTACCTCTCCTCACTTTTTATGACTTTGTTTCTAGGAGACTCTGATATAGATTATTTTGAAAACAAATTTGTAATGACTGTTGGTTTTTAAACATTTTAAAAAGTTGAAATTTGGCATGATTTTTATGGGTGTTACAATTATAAAAATCATTGATTCTTGACATGAGTTCTTAACATTTTTGTGTTTCTTGTTTGTATGATGTTCTGTGTAAAATGTGACTTGAGCATTTGGAATCAAAGTTTCAACATTTGGGATCACACTCGAGCTGCCAGACATAAGGTGAAGCGTTCTGTTTAAACAGGGTTGGCCCTAGGTAAGTTTAAGAGGTGCGCATGAACAGGGCCCATCCTCCAACAGGGGCCCAATTTTTTTAGCCTTTTTACATATGTGCATTAGGGGTCCAATTTCTCGCCGGAAATAATCAAAACGAAGAGGGTAGTTTATTCTATCGATGCAGGAGGGCGCGCGAATTGAAATGCTTGGAAGAACAAAGCGTCAATACGCAAGACTCTACAATCAATATGTAGAAAATGAGGAGTCGGTTGTAGTTGATATTCTTCTGAAGACATGTGATTTCTGAATATATACTCTTCAACCGTATAAAGAGTGAAGATAGGAAAGAGTTGGACATATTAGCCTTCAGATGTATGCTTTTCGATTTGATTAACCTTATCTGATATCTTGATTTCTAATTTGTTGGACTTGTGCATATTTTACTATTCTAGTTATTACATTTCGTATTTTTTTTCATTAATTTCTAATTAATCTAACTCTAAATTTGTACATCGAGGTATACGATGTAGACATATTTTTTATGTTTTGTTTTCTTATTTTTTACAGTTCTATAGGTATGTCTTTTAACTTAGTTTTTTTGTGTGTTTGTATCTGGTAGTTTACTTCTTTATCTGAGTTCTTATTTTTCTGGAGGGCGTGAGCATCATTTCCGTTTCGATTCAAGAGGTATAATTTTCTTGCAACAATGCTATTTAAAAAATATATATGATTTAAGATTCATTATTCCATTTTTTTCCATATTACTTGCATTTTTAAAATCCAAACATAAACAGTAAGTTTGGTTTATTGGTAATGTTGTATCCCCGACAACTGATGGGTTTTGGTCATAAGACATCCTATGTGCTCATACAAACCCTAAAGCTTGGATCTAGGTTTCTTTATTGTACATACTTTGAATCCAAGACTATGAACCCTAATTCTAGCATATGGAAATCAGAATTCACATGTAATTAGGTTTAAGAACATACCTTGATTGTTATATAGCAATAACAATCCAATTCCTCCTTGAATTGACCTTGGAAAGCTGAGAGTCACAAGTGTCACTCCTTTAATGGCTTACAAACACCATAAGCAAGTGGAGAAGGTATAAAGAGAGAGGAGGGAGGTTAGAATTCGTCCTTAGGACCTCTTGGGAAGGGTTAGACGAATTCCTAAGCCCTAGGGGGTTTATATAGGTGTAAAGATAGAGTTTCAGTCATTATCCTTATCTAGTTGCTTATCCACCAAGCAACCCATAAGATAATCCTTGAATCCTTATCATAGTCGAATTCTAAGTGATTATCACTTCAAATTCGTCCACCATATATATAAGATAATCCTTACCTTATTTTGTAACTATCACATAATTACAATTCAGCCCCTTTAGTTTAATTAATCACACTTGATCACAAAATTAATTCTTAATTAATTATTGACCAATATTAATTAAACAAATATGATTTCTCCTTTAATATATTATTCTTATAACATATTAATAAATCATAATAACCTCTCTCTCTATTTATTTCTCCAATCAAGTTGCTTTGGTGAAGGCAACCCAAAAGGACCATGCACCATCGGGTCAAGTACATACCAAAATAGTTATGGATTTAGACACTAATCCAACAACAACAACCATTGGGTGTTCTAAATTGAAAATGAAGAAAAAACAAAGAAATGGCTAATACTAAAAGATGGATCTTTAATATTTTGTCAGAAATCAAATTGATGATAAGGAAGAATGTTATACTAATGGAAATGATATAATTATTGAGTTACAAATTTTGTAGAAAATGTTGTCGGATAAAGCAAATGAAGTTGCAAGTCTTTGGACAAATATCCAAATAATGGAGTTTGCAAGAACAATGGATATGTTTCCTATTGTGATGGTTGCATATAAAATTTTGTCGACGGTACCGGTTACGGTTGTTTATGGGTAAAGAAGTTTGTCAAAGTTGAAGCTCTTAATAACATATCTTTGAAGTACTATGACTCAAGAAATAATGAATGGATTATCAATTCAAAGAAATTTTAAGTTGATTTTTACAAAATCTTGATTATTGTAAAATAAAAGATGTATTTGTTTCAAGAAAATGCATAAAGCTATTGTTGTGATTTTTGTAGTTTTTGGTTCGTATTAGTATTGATTTGTTTAGCCGTAAAATTTACTGTATTTTTCCTCTATAAAAGTTTTTATGTATAGTACAAACATAAGGGCATAAAAGTTATATCTCGTCATGGGCATTCGGGACGTGATATTATGAGATAAGATAAAAAAAATTACAATTTTATTGTTTATATTTTTAGAATTTACCAGGTCTTTTTGTAACACCGTAGATTTTCAAATAGAGTTTTCATTTAAAATCATAATATTCTCATAACACATTTCACAAAAATCTCATTTATTTAATCTACAAATCGTGACTCCATAATTATTTGATTAAAACCCAGAATCCCCGAAACATAACTCTATCACTGGTGTGTACAATCAAGTCGGTGCCTTCCTGTGATCTTAAGAAAACCTTAAACACATAACACACAACACAATAAGCATGAAGCTTAGTGAGTTCCCCAAAATACCACATACACATATTAGCTACTCGAGGCTATAACTCTGTAAGACCCTCCGGTCTATATGTCTCAGTGGGACCCTCCAGTCCCACTGCTCGTTGGACACTCTGGTCCGGTCTGTAAAGTTTCCCATAGCATAAATCACAAAGACATAATGCAGAGCATGATTCACAAAACATATGGAAGGATAACATAATACTCAATGTAAGCACATAAGACCCTCTGGTCACACATAAGTACCACTCTAGTTAATGTATAGTGAAAAGACTCACCTTGCAAGCAAGCAAGCAATTAACCTCGCACCCGAATCTCGAACTAGCCTCCGCCTATCACAAAGGATGAATATCTCTAATTAATACTCTTTTTCACGACTCTAATAACCGAAGGCTATTCTTTCTCTCTCTAACTCTCGAAGTGAATAAAATACCGTTTTACCCCTCCATTGTCTTCATTACTTATGTTTGACCAAACCCTACAGTCAACAGAAATCAACTCGAGTCAACAGTTCTTGTTTGACTCGACTCGCCGAGTTCACCCATGTGACACGTCGAGTCCACTCATTTCCTCAGAAGCCTCATGAAACCAACTCAACACGTCAAGTTGACCAGTCAACTCGTCGAGTTACATTATGCTCAGATTCATCGGAATAAACCCTAACCGACTCGTCGAGTCGACTCATCCACTCGCCGAGTCCCTTAAGTCAAAATTCTCAATCAAACGTTTCAATGCAGAAATGTTACTCCATACTCTTGATCTGACCTCCTAAAGCTCGAATATCACGTAAAGCTTGCAGCTTTACGTTCATGCATGGCATATGGGCTCAATAATGCCAATACAAGCTCTTAAAAAATTCTTGGTGCTTA
This sequence comes from Lactuca serriola, assembly GCF_051521515.1. Lineage (NCBI taxonomy): Eukaryota > Viridiplantae > Streptophyta > Magnoliopsida > Asterales > Asteraceae > Lactuca > Lactuca serriola. The sequence continues at coordinate 21,375,767 of NC_136413.1, read as the reverse complement.
AAAGATTGCCTCAAGCTACATAAATCTTGGGTCTTTAGGCTCAAAAGACCTCTTACAGTCCAGATCTGAGGTTTCAACCTTAGGATATGCTCAAGGGACTCAATAACTCAAGGTGGATGGGAGAAACCCTAAAAATTTCCCCTAAACCAAGATCTACACCAAGAATGGTCAAGTTATTATCTTTTACCTCCAACATAAGCTAACCACTGAGGAATCTCTGGATCTAAACATCTCTCTCTGGTCCAAGCCAAGATGCTCTCCAAATCTTCTCCCAAAGTTGCACAAGAACACCCAAATTAGTCTCTTTCTCTCTCAAAATGGATGGAACCGATCTAGTGTTTCTCACAGGGATCTCTGGAGCTAAGGGAGGCGCAGATGAGGGCTTAAGGCCCTTTAAATAGGACACAAACCCATAAAGTTAGGGTTTCACTGCCCAACACTTACTCGGCGAGTCGGCTCCCTGACTCGTTGAGTCCATTCATTAAATCCACACGAATAACTCGACTCTACTCGAGGAGTTGGACTCACAACTCATCGAGTTGCTCCATAAATCTCAGAATTACTCACACAATAGTATACCTGAAAAATATGGATGTTACAATTCTCTCCCACTTGAATTAGATTTCGCCCACGAAATCGCTCCTTAACAACACATAGATCAAACCCAATAAACCGAAAGCACCAGCGAAAGGATCTCATACCACACGACTATCTTCCTCCATGAACACCTAAATCCAAACAGGAACTCCCAAACCCGGAAAAAGTTGGACATACCCTTCTGCCGCTATGATACCCCTTCCGACTCTCTAGAATCTGGAAACTCTAGCGGACTGTCTCACTGCCATACTGCCCTCTCAAGATATCACCATGTTATTCGATCATCGAATAACAGACCCCGATAACTCACTGTGACATCCCCATTTTCACGGCCATAAAAGACCGATTTGTTTATGCTTTGTTTTATAAAATCAGAGTAATCTTTTAAAGAAAACAGTTGCGGAATTTGTTCCCAAAACAAAATATGATAAAAATTATCAAAGCATTTCTTTAAAGAAATGTATTTTCATTATATAACAAAATATTGGGATGTCATGTTCAATACAAACCAAAAGCATAAACAGAACAAAATAGACCTTACAACAATTATTCATAACTACTGGCCTATAATCCAAAATCTCTCGTCAAGTCCACCAACTTATACTCTTGTGCCATTACCTGTAATGCAAAGAAAACTGAGTGGGTCAGGCTTGGGAGCCTGGTGAGCATATAGGGTTTTCAACCCACAATAATATAATTATTATATTTAATTATCAAACAATCAATTCAATTACCCACCCCCATTATCTCTATTTATTTCTTAAAGATTTATCCTAAGAACCGATTACCCTTCTCCCATTCATTCCTAAGGATTGCCCTAAGGAACTGGCATAAAGTCTAGTGCTGCCAAGGTTCTTAGATTACCTCTGGTGAACCCGCAATTCACAATAATTAATGAACACCTAGTTGAAGAACACCCTATAAACACTTAGTTCCAACATTACCCAATGAGCACCTAGTTCACAAACACTTAATGAACACTTAGTTCAATTATCCCTGATGAACACTAAGTTTAAATATCTAATGAACACTTAGTTCGAATATCCTTGGTGAACCCAATCACTTAGGGAACACAGAGAATGAAAGCTCTTAGTTCAAACAACGTGATAATAAAGTATATCTCGATCATGAGAAACCACTAATGTTATAAACACATATAAATTATATTTTTAAAACAATATATCCCATCCCGTCGATCCCCACATACTGACCCTATACTATGATCTTACGAGATCTAGCCTAAGGAATCGATATGAACAACAAACTGACGAAGTTGCTTCGGAAATTCCCTGGCAGCAAACGAGGATCAATAAAGATATCAATTGAGGGGAATGAAATAAGTTTCATCACGAACCTTCGTTCGTAAAAGAAAGAACCACAAGACAGTTAAGTTAGGGGTAGTTATCTAGATAACAGTGCCTAGGTGTGGTCCGACTATCATGAGGTATTATACCCCCAGACTCTACCTATCCCAGCATCGAACTTTGCCTAGCAGTGGCCTGAATACATGAGGTATTTCACCCCCAGACGCACCCTATCCAACAATATAACACCAGACATACCTATCGGTGGTCTATTACCGACACACTTTATTAGGCAGTCTACGAAGTTCCCTTAATTACTTCGTGAAAGAAAACACTGACATATGAAGCTCGGTCGATCACTTCATAAAAGAAACGCTGAATCCAAAGCTCTCTCAAAATAAAAGTATGGGGAAATGCTACTAGAGTACTCCCATATACTCTCGTAGCCGACACACAAAATTGTCAAAAAGACTTTGTACATGATAGTACTTCTGGCACATTATAGTACTCCGGTATGCGAAAGAATTGTACCCGAGAACATAATAGTACCCTGGCACAAGCAGCACCCAAGACACAGAGCTTTGAAAAATACTTCGTACATAAAATGTACTTCTGTACGTAGGACGTACTCCACCGATCATCAATCTCACCCACACGTACTCTTAATAAGAGACTACCCAAATTCCAATCTTAATTGAACTAAACATCCCATTTAAGTCTTAACCCATCACTAGGCAAACCTACAATGTTTATAATCAATTTTTGATACTATCTCCGTTTAGGAAACGCTAACTAGTGAATACTTAACACAGGGTTTTAAGTAATAGTATCATATATACACATCTTAACACATATTGAACCATATCTGATTCGCCCGTTGTATATTATCAAATATATCTAACACGTATTTCGGACAATGACAAATACTTCACATACATATGTATATTTCATATTATAATCAATACTTTTATTTAAAATCACGTTCCTAAAAGGGACTATACACATGATACCTTATCGAATGAATACGTAGTTCTAAAATACATAATCCGTACTCTCGGATCTTAAATTTTCCTCATTACCTAATCCATGTTCCCGGATCTAAAACTAACCTCTTGATCTGATCCATACTCTCGGATCTAAAACTAACCTCCTGATCTGATCCATACATCCAGATCTAAAACTAACCTCCTGATCTGATCCATACATCCAGATCTGAAACAAGTTTATCTCTTTATCCTTTTATCTCATGGTCCAACCCATCTTTTATCACCTACCAACAACCTCATCTGCTCATGTTCTACCCAACATATTTTTGGATACAAAATACATATATAGTTTAACTCATTAAAACTTATATAATTCATCCATTCCACAATCATCTCAAATAAACAACAATATATTATACACATAGCACGTATTTCGTAGCAAATACTTAATATTTATGTGTTAGATGAAAGTGACCACACACTCACTTGATTAGAAGATGATCGGACAACACTACGACTTGTAGAAGTAGTTTTCTTCGGTAGATTTGGAAGATCTTCACAAAAAAATTGGCTTTTTGTGGGCAAATATTCAGCTCGGGAATCTCACTTCTCGGGATCTTCGGGGCTTCGGGACTTCTTCGGGGCTCGGGAATGATATCGGGGCTTCGGGATATTTCTTGCACGAAAAACGATGCAAAAACGCGAGAGAAAGGGAAGAAATGAGCAAAGAACTCGGCTGCCCTCGACTTCCTTTTATAGGGGGCTGAAACAACGAATTACGTTGGGCGTAATTCTATGTTAAGCTGGGCGTAACCCGAATAAGTCCGGTGACTCCCCCCCCTGGATAATATCGGATTTTATAATTAAATTAAATACTTTAATTATTTAATAAACTTCAAAAATTCATATCTTCCTCATACGAACTCCGTTTTCGATGTTCTTTATATCACGCGTAGGTGAGACTACGCTCTACAACTTTCGTTTAGACTCCGTCGGCTAATTTTGAATTTATTTTTATTATACTATTTTAGTAGGACGAGACAGGAAAACTTCGTTATAAATTCATAACTTCTTCATCCGACGTCCGTTTTCGCCTATATTTTTATCGTTTCACTACAATTAACGAGATCTTCGATTCTCGTTTTGATTGTTTCGGCTAAAACCGCTCGGTCTCAAATCGAGTATTCGGGTTGCATTCTGCTAAGTCGAAACTTCAGAAAATAATAACTTCCTCATACAAAGTCATATTTGGACATTGTTTTTATGCACGCTCTCGGTTTAACGAACTCTACGACTTTTGTTTAGATCACTAAGGCTAAATATTGCTCCAACATAAATTCACTTTTTACGTCATTCAGCGTCGTGTCGGTTCTGTCGCGAAACTTCGACAGGTCATAACTTCTTCGTTATAACTCGGATTTCGGCGTTCTTTATATGCACGGAAACCTTGTAACATATATATAACTTAGTTAAGATTATTCATTCTAAATAATCTTTCATCAAAAATTCATTTTTGACGCCTATCGTCTCTAAATTGACTAGCCCGGATCTATGGGCGTTACACTCACTGCCCCTCTGATTCTCTTGTTGCGACTGATAGAACAAGTCAATGCCCAAAATTGGCTACTGATCACTGATACCAAACATATTAAACAATCCTGATCATACAACAAGGAATGAAAGGATAACATCACACCAGGGACCCATCCATTGTACTGCAATCAAAATCCATCTGAACAATGAACTCTTAATACCTTGTCCTCAGACACAAGAAAAAGATCATGCTTGCTCAGAAGTATCCTCTGACACCTAACAATCATAAACCTCAGCTCCCTTATCAAATATCCCTTTCAACACTGGGCACCAGGTCATCTCCCGATCCAACAGTTGAACCTCCAATGGTTACCCATTGCATACCCCAAAACGTCTCACTGACTTCCTTCTCCTACTAACTATTTCAGCCCAGTGTGACACACAAGTCACGAAGTTCGCTTTACCACAAGCGAATAATACAACCCCAACTGAAATCGTCTCACCCTCGACCTATATCGTCTACTACTCATTAGCTCCATACGTCTCGCGGTCCTTCCCATACAAACGAACTGGCCCATACATGTCTAAGACATCAGATGACACACAATACCCCTCTAAAGGAACCGAACTCTAAGTCCGAAATCTCATTTCACCTTCACAATACACCACTAGTGCCAACTAAAACTCGAGAGTCTGATTCAACCACAGAATCTGGAACCACTCATTTCCAATCTGGTACTGAACTCATGACCCAAGATTCGTGAATTTATGCACACCCCATATATCCAATCCCTTCCGATTACGATGATCCCTTCTCAACCCTGGATATAACAATTCTCGGCTGATACGGAGACCCCAATTTCGCTCCTGGTACGGAAACCAAGTTCCCACAGACTCAAATGATAAGGCTACCCAAGCCTAGGAACTCCTCTGTGTCATGCTCTGACTAGTGAATACTACGGATCCCTGTAGATTCACAACGCTTCTCCCTCTTATTCTCCAACAACTGAAAACTACGATTCCCAGCAGTCCCACAATACTCTCCTGTTGATCATCAAAAACTACGACTCGATGTAGTTTCATAATTCTCTCCCTCTATCCAGTGAAAGCTATGGCTCCCCGCAGTTTCATAACACTTTCTCACTGCTTGGTGAATACTACGGCTCCCCGCAGTATCACCACACCCTCTTGCTGACTGGTGGATACTACGACTCCCCGCAATATCACTACATTCTCTGGCACGAACTCATGGATGCTATAGCTCCCCGTAGTCTTACAACACTTTCTCTTACCACCCTACAATCTCGTCTTCAATTCGACGATACACTATGTTCACTAACTCATGCTCCACGACTCATTGTAGATAGGTGCACACACCCATCCAAAAATAAGCGTCTATACTCCTGACGGCAACGCCATAACAATACCCCTTCCCCCATTTTTTTCGTTGCAATTCACATTCTTAAATAATCTCGCATGACGCCAGTTAGCCGAAAGGCTCCCACTGGAACCATAGATACTTGATACACCACTTTCCATCTCTTAACTTAAGACTCAAAATAATCTGAAATTTAGGACATCATACACGGATACCTCGGTACACCATCACAGAATCTCACGATGTCTTACCTCAACCACCAATCTCATACTCACGACATCATTCTCAGATACCTCATTGCCCCCTCAGAATCTCACAACTGATCTTCCTCTCGCACCACTTGTAACCTCATAATATTCCATCTCTCAATCTGGAACACAGAGGCATCGCCAATGACTCAGAACACGTTGACGAAAATCTGAAGCTCCACCCTATACTGATCGCTACCCATACTAAACTACTCATAACGGCTCTATTGGTTGGCAAATAAACAGATGTCCCTCCTGGAGTATAGATCACAATCTATACCTATACCTGCAATCTCTGTCACTGCACCCTGAATTCAATGACCCAACCACACTCGAACTCAACATTCGAAAACCCGAAAAATCCCTAGCCACAATAAATTCCGTGACCAACAGCCACCTGCCGTGGATTCGCTCATCCTTTCTTAAACACATACTCATACATCTTCCCATCTGTCACCTCGCCTCATCCACCAATAACCCAGGTCTCATGTGTCCGCACCATAGATCTCCATAACCATTTCTCTAACCACACTTGAACGGATTGCTGATCCCCTCAAAATAATACCTAATTCTCCCCCACTCAGGGTTCGAACCATCACAAATTGGCATACCAACAATCTACTCCATAGACTGTTTCACCAGATGCATCATACTTGACTCTTGGAACGTACCACACAATCATTCAATGATCTTCCCGATGGAAATCAAGAAAATCTGAATATCCTGTAACCCAAACAAAAATCTCAGAATCCACCCTACGTGACTGCCTCTAGTCATCTCGAAGCCTCAGACCGACACACCGCCGGATACCCCAACTGATCCAAATTAGTCCTGACTCTCAGTCTGGAAATAATGCACCATCACACACCTCTTCCCTGATTCCTCGACCATCCTCCCATCGCGGGAGTCATAAACAAGCAAGGGACCTCACTCTCACAGTCAATACACAACATTAACAACGAGGGTTACCGCCCTGATATACTCCTCTTAATCACTTGAAACTGTTGCTAGAAGCATGCCTCCCTCAATAAGGCACCTCCTTGATCTCTTCCATATTAGTCCCACTAATGACTTTTTCATGGTATTAGAAATACCTCGCAACAAACATAATGCCCAAATACTCCAGTGAAAAGGTCGCAACCAATGCTACCCCACAGGGTTTACCTCCAAGATCAGAAACCGAAAGCCTAATATCACTTCTACTTCTCACAAGAATGAAAAATAGCGCAACTCTAGTCATAGAAAGTGATATCCCCACTATCGGCCGATTGCTCAACTTAGACCTCAACTCTCCATAAGGCACCATCTCTACTCATCCCCGAGTCTTGCGACTCCAATTGGCATCTCACTAGTAAAATCTCCCGAAAGCTAACTCAATTTCCCTTCCAAGGTACGCTCTATTGAGACTCGCTCAACATGGCCCTCAAGGCCCACACTCTATAACATCTTATCCCAGTCTAATCAATCACAACTAGATAACTGGTAAAACCGAAGCACTAACCACCACAAATCATGATACTCAAACCATGTGATCATCTCTCGACCTACCACGAATCATGGTACCAGAACCATGTTATTTCCTCTCAATCTGCTACGAATCATGGTACCCGAACCATGTTATCTCCTCTCAATCTGCTACGAATCATGGTACCTGAACCATGTTATCTCCTCTCAATCTGCTACTTAGAACCTATGGAATTCTCCTTGTTTCAAGTATGGGTCCTCTGTTTTCAGTAGTACATGACCATACTACCAGCCATATCTACCCATACTTTCCACATGGATCGTTCCAAATTTCCTAAGTAGCTGCTCAACTTTCTTGATCACCAATCTCGTTACACACACTCGCCCTCCAATGCATACTCTTCCCCACAGCGTACTCATAAGACTCAAATTACTCACTAGGCTCCCCTAGGTTCTCACACTTCTCTGCCATCATCTGCTGAAGAACTCCTTATAATTCCAGCCATCTACCTCTTGAATATCTTCATACTCACTCGGTAGCTCACTCCCATTATCAAGAGTTCCACAAAGCACAAAGCAAGCAACATTCGGGCATCGAATAACCTCCACTGATACCAACACACCACTCGAGCACACAACCCCACTTGATCTACTCATGACTCAAAGGCATCACTGAACTCAGGCTGTCTCACCTCTCATGGTATATAATTACTCTTCTTAATAGACTCCTCAAATGCTCATCTAGGTATCTCTCCTAGATTATCCCTCGACTAAGAACTCCTTCACTAAATGATTCCTGCTAGATACTCTTACTCAACACATACTCAGGGCACATAACGGATAGCAACAATCCCTAAGCTAAGGCATCACAAATCAGGCATCTCTAGCCCTAAACATGAATTACCTAGCCTATCCTCTAGCATGCATAATGATATCTCATAACATCTCATCAATATTTCATAAAGTCAACAATTTTTTTGGTATTTTGGGAAATCACCGTTCGGGCTCTGGCTGATCGTACACATTGCTCCTTCTCGTGACTCCATAATTGTTTGATTAAAACCCAAAATCCCCGTAACATAACTCTATCATTGGTGTGTATAACCAAGCTGGTGCATTCCCGTGATCCTAAGAAAACCTGACACACGTAACACACAACACGGTAAGCATAAAGCTTAGTGAGTTCCCCAAAATACCACATACACATATTAGCCACTCGAGGCTATACCTCTGTAAGACCCTCCGGTCTATATATCTCAGTGGGACACTCCAGTCTCATGGCTCGTTGGACCCTCTGGTCCGGTCTGTAAAGCTCCGCATAACATAAATCACAAAGACATAATGCACAAGATGATTCACAAAAGCATAAGGCAGGATAACATAATACTCAATGTAAGCACATATGATCCTCCAATCACACATAAGTACCACTCTAGGTAAAGTATAGTGAAAAGACTCACCTTGCAAGCAAGCAATTAACCTCGCACCTAAATCTCGAACTAGCATCCGCCTATCACAAAGGATGAATATCTCTAATTAATACTCTTTTTCACGACTCTAATAACCAAAGGCTATTATTTCTCTCTCTAACTCTCGAAGTGGATAAAAGACCATTTTACCCCTCCATTGTCTTCATTACTTATGTTTGACCAAACCCTACAGTCAAAAAAAATCAACTCGAGTCAACAGTCCTTGTTTGACCCGACTCGCCGAGTCCACTCGTTTCCTCAAAAGCCTCATGAAAACAACTCAACTCACCGAGTTACAGCATGCTCAAATTCATCGGAATAAACCCTAACCGACTCGTCAAGTCGGCTCATTGACTCGTCGAGTCCCTTAAGTCAAAATTCTCACTCAGAAGTTTCAAGGCAGAAATGTTACTCCATACTCTAGATTTGGCCTCCTAAAGCTCGAATATCACGTAAAGCTTGCAACTTTTCGTTCATGCATGGCATATGGGCTCAATAATGCCAATACAAGCTCTTAAAAAAAATTTGGTGCTTAAAAGATTGCCTCAAGCTACATAAAGCTTGGGTCTTTAGGCTCAAAAGACCTCCTACAGTCCCAATCTGAGGTTTCAACCTCAGGATATGCTCAAGGGACTCAATAACTCAAGGTGGATGGGAGAAAACCCTAAAAATTTCCCCCAAACCAAGATCTACACCAAGAATGATCAAGTTAGCATCTTTTACCTCCATCATAGGCTAACCACTGAAGAATCTCTGGATCCAAACATCCCTCTCTGGTCCAAGCCAAGATGCTCTCCAAATCTTCTCCCAAAGTTGCACAAGAACACGCAAATTAGTCTCTTTCTCTCTCAAAATGGATGGAACCGATCTAGTATTTCTCACAGGGGTCTCTGGAGATAAGGGATCTCTGGAGATAAGTGAGGCGCAAATGAGGGCTTAAGGCCCTTTAAATAGGACACAAACCCAAAAAATTAGGGTTTCACTGCCCAGCACCTACTCAGCGAGTCGGCTCCCTAACTCGTCGAGTCCATTCATTAAACCCACACGGATAACTCGATTCTACTCGACGAGTTGGACTCACAACTCGTCGAGTTGCTCCATAAATCTCAGAATTACTCACACAATAATATACCTGAAAAATCCGGATGTTACACTTTTATTATTAAATTACACAAGGCCTCCAAATTCTTGGGGTCGGCCCTGTGTTTAAAGGTGCTCCTACTTATATAAAGGTCCACCTAGTTGTGTAAATGTGTTATTTTGGTGTAAATATGATCTCTTGGAGTAAATGTGTTATTGAGAAGGTGCTTCTAACATGGTAATGGTGTCCGAGGTCCGGTGGCCATGCACATATCTCAATGATGAAGGTTCTAGAAGTAGCTGCATGATGACATGTGATTGGTTGATATCTTTATCGGCCTATAGGCTAACGGGGTTGAACCATTATAGTTTTAGGTCTGATCCATAGTCTATAAATAGAAATATATGCTAGTCATTTATTTGTATCTTGAATTCTAGTGAGTAGACCGAATTTCTGTTGAATTATATTTGTAATCTCTGTTTGAGAACTCTTGAATAATAATACTCCTTACTTTCGGACGGAAGTCACCTTGACTAAACCAAATAAATATTATGTATTTTTGTATATGTGTATGATTTCATGAATTATCCTCTTCATAATATTATGTTTGATGTGTGTTTCATAAAATCTTCAATTTATCGTAATAACTAAAAAATGACAAAGCTTGTCGTATAATATAATAATATAATGTTACTTAATTCAGTCCAATCAAATATAATCTGATCATATGTTTATCCTGTAATAGTTTTCACGACATTGACACTATATTACGTGGTTGGCGAACATTGTTTGTAGACAAAATTTCATTAATGGTCCTTGTGATTTTAAAAAATTAAAGATTTTAGGTGTTTTTTCGGACATATATGGTGATTATGGTTTTAATTCCTTATAAGTTAAGTCTCTTACCCATTTAGAATAACTTTTATACTCTTATTTTTTATTTTTTATATTTTCCTTATTTTTTATTCATATTTTTTTAATTCTAGTATTTTTTTACGATTAAATCAAAGAGGGTCCCACACTCCTTTATACCCCAAGCCTGCTTTTTCATTGGAGATCCCAAATATCCAAATATTGTAAATATCTTAATACTGTTGGAGTTAGATTTGTGTTTGTCATTGTCGGATTGTTGGAAATGGAAGGTAGTCGCTACTGATTTCTATATCCTATTTCAAAATATAAAGAACATGTATTTAGTCTTCATTATATTTAAATGTAATTAATGAAACAAATCATCAAACATCTTCAAGACATAATTAATGATTACAATTTTATAATCATTAATTAATGTATTTTATTTTTAATTATGATAATATTATACATAATTAATATTTATTACATGACCTTTCTATTCTAAAATGTCATATTCTTAGAACTCCTAATTAAAAACTAAATATAATCTATCATGTTACTTGTCAACCAATTAATTTTAAATTTTAAAATTTTCACTCTAGTTATATTAAATTAATAATTGATTCTTCATTTTAAATTTTAAATTTTAAAATTTTTCATTCTAATTATATTAAATTAATAACATTAAGTTAAAAAATAAAATAAAATTAATACAGATTATAAAGTGATATAACTTCACATATTTATTTAAATTAATAATTATAATTTTATATAACTAAAAGAAATATCTCTTAAGTAATAATTTATTTAAAATAATTGATTAGTAATTTTGATTTTTTAATATGAAAGTTTAATTAATTTTATAACCATGATTCTTACGAGTTATAAATTAGTATAATTTATAATTAATATTTTAATTAATGATTCTTATATATGTCATTAAGACACATATTAGAAAATCCCTTAAACAAATCAGAAAGAAAAGAAAACCGAATTGTTGGAATTGGGATTTAATTCCAGCAGAGAAAAGGACCCCAATCATGGTAAAATAGTAATATAGACCAAGTTTATAAGAAAACAAAACCATAAGGATCAATCATGTAAAAATTTAAATTGAGGAATCACATAAAAAATGCTTAAAGACTGAATCTGTGATTTTTTATAACACCATGGACATTTATGTAATTTAGTCATGTTTATATAGGTGGTCGGTAATAAAGATTGATTGGTCTAATTTGTGACAAAGAAGGTGGTCCATAACACAAGTAAAATATCAAATATTGTGGCCATAATTTTCACGTGAATTTGCGGAATAAAAGTTTCTTCAAACAATTGAATGTTTTTAAACTTATATAATTTATGACACTATTGTCTTTTGGAATAAATTCTTTTGTTTTTATTAATATAAATTTATTGTTTGAATAGATAATATCCTATTTCTTTCTTCATAACGTATATCCCCACGTTGTAAATATCATTTTTATCTTACATGATGAATTATTGCGATATACAAATAGTGATATCTTAAATATACGGTTGAGGACTAGTACAACTAGGGCCAGGTAGTTTCGATAAACTGATAACTATGTTTATGTATATAAGTGTATGAATTATGATTGAAGTAAATAAAATAGACAATACCTAAGGGCGAATAACCTGTGTCGGTAACCAAGATGTTAATCAATCTTGTAAAAAAAAATGCATCGTATACAGTAGTCATTGAAATGACAATACGAATTTATCAGTGGTTGAGAAATGGCTTGTCAATGATATATATTGTCCCCCATGAAATTATAATTGGCATGTGATTCGTTATTTTTAGTGGCATCCAATTTTACCAAATGTCTAAATTTCTAAAATCCGCGGTGAATATTTACCCTTGTAACTTGTAAGCATGGTCGGACCTAGGGTGACAAGTGCTTATACATTTAAAAAAGAGATAATGACTTAGGAGGGTAATAAGGTTTCCAATTTGTCCGTATTAGGTCACTAAGGTTTTTTTTTTGTGCGTATTAGACCAATATGGTTGTTATTACCGTTTAGAAATAGTCATTTTACCGGTTTTAACCAATATGGTTGTTATTACCGTTTAGAAATAGTTATTTTACCGGTTTTAACCGGTAAAATGACTATTTCTAAACGGTAATAACAACCATATTGGTCTAATTAGCACAAAAAAAAACCTTAGTGGCCTAATACGGACAAACTGGAAACCTTATTACCCTCCTAAGTCATTAACCCTAATTGTTTAGAAAACATGTTTACTAATCAATGTGACTGATTTGTTTGACTGAAAATAGTTGTTTCCATTTAAACTTATCTCACAACCCTTCCAGAATTTCTAAGTCCAGAAACTCATATGATTGATGATCTTCATTACATAAATATGCAACATTTTATCAATAACTTCTTTTTTGTCATTTAAATGTTTACATGAACACATCCATATGTACAAAAACAAAATCTCACTTTGATACCTCCCATCAATGTCTACATTTGATAACGAATGGAAATGTAAAACCAACAGGGACTTGTAGAGGATGTCTATTATCAATTATTTTATAAAAAGCATAACCACAACATGAACTAAGAAACTGAAGTTGCAAAATGAATAAAAAATCCAGCACATAAACAAATACATACATACTATATACAACACATAAACGAAAGTTTATAAAGCATGAAACTTAATGGCAGGAAAAGTAAAAAATTTAAAGGGGACTTTATAGAAAGAAAGGTCACCCTTACTTGCCACAAATGGTTGAAGACATCAACAAGAAGATCAATCTGACCATAGAATCCACATGTTGTCTGATCATGACTTCAGTAGATGAACTATTGAAACATAAGAATTGCAATTGAACTCCATTAGCATTTGAAAAAGGAATTAGGGTTCCAGAGAAGACGACGAAGGGTTAGAAAAAAATTTGGACCATTTCTCGATTTGTGTGTGTCATCCTTGCTCAGGGGCCATGCTAATCTTCTCTGTATCGTTCCAATTTTATCGGATGTCCCCAAAGGGACAACTATAAATGAAGAGCTTCCCCATATAGAGGAGTAGCAGGTTATATGGGACGACGCGAGTTCTAAACGAAGTAGTTTACTATTGATGGTCATATATTCTCAATGTCTTTAAAATTAGGGTTAATGACTTAGGAGGGTAATAAGGTTCCCAGTTTGTCCGTATTACGTCACTAAGGTTTTTTTGTGCGTATTAGACCAATATGGTTGTTATTACCGTTTAGAAATAGTCCTTTTACCGGTTAAAACCGGTAAAAGGACTATTTCTAAACGGTAATAACAACCATATTGGTCTAATACGCACAAAAAAAACCTTAGTGACCTAATACGGACAAACTGAAAACCTTATTACCGTCCTAAGTCATTATCCCTTTAAAAAATTCGGCTTGATGTTAATTTCATGAATAAATAGAAAATAGAAAAAATTAAAATTAAAATAATAGTAATAATAATAATCAACTATTTTGTTTTATAAAATGTTAGAAAAAGTTACTAATATTAATATGTTTTCTTTAAATTACTAATTATACATTAATAACATTAAATATATATATATATATATATATATATATATATATATATATATATATATATATATATATATATTACTTTAAATTCATAAATATTTAAGAAAAAAAAATTGTACACCGCCACAATACAAAAATCTCAAAAATGATTAAACCGAAAAAAGTAACAATATACTTTGGATTTGGATTGATAGTATCAAAATCAATTAAAATATTGATTGGAGAAAGAACTGTGAATATGAGAGTTTTTAACCAAAATGGGATTATTGAAAAAGATATTTATTAATTTAGTGTACTTTGAAAAATATTTACCAAAATAGTGTTTTTCTTCATTTTTTTTTTTTATTTTTCAATATTCCTTATTGTTTTTCTATTTATTTAAAATATTTATCAATTTAGTATACTTTGAAAAATATTTACCAAAATAGTGTTTTTCTTATTTTTTTATTTTTCAATATTTCTTATTGTATAAAACCGTTTGTTATTAGATATGGATAATTAAGAAGTTGGTTGAATTATGTATTTTAGTGTTATTTAGTATTAAGATAATTACGAAGACCTTGTCATTGAATTTGGTGATTGATGATGATTACAATGATATAATTAGTTCGAAATTAGACGATATTTAGATTAACAGGTTTAATTGTAAACATCATACAATTTATTAGTTTTATGTGAAAGTATGTATGAAAAACACATTTTATAATGATATAAACAAAAAAATATTATATATATATATATATATATATATATATATATATATATATATATATATATTGTAACGTATATGGAACGTCTCATTTTCACAAACAAAATTTTCATTTTAGTTAAGGTAAAATATCATTTCATAAAAACCCAAGTTGGAAAATCTCATTTGTTCTAAAATACAATTGTTTGAAAATCAGAATAATATGATAAATGTGAAATATCTAATGATGTTGTTGAGTGTGTACAGTCATGTCTTCAGCTTCCCACGATCATCAATGTTACCTGAAAACATTTAATCCGCAATTATAAGTCAAAGTTCAATGAGTTTCCCCAAACTATCACATACAACCCAATATAATAAACAACTATGTGCTATTAACAACTTTGATAACTATTAGTAGTCCCGGGGACTACCAATAGTCCAAGGGGATCCCATCAGTTGTAACGTCCGTAGATCAGGGCTAGTCAATTTAGAGACGTTAAGCGTCAAAAATGACTTTTTGATGGAAGATTATTTTAAAAGAATAATTTTAACTAGGTTGTAGTATATGTTACTAGGATTCCGTACATATAAAGAACGTCAAAATCTGACTTCGTATGAGGAAGTTATGATTTTTCTAAGTTCAACTTAGCGGTATGCAGCCCGAAATACTCGATTTGAGATCGAGCGGTTTTTAGCCGAAGCAATCTAAACGAGAATCAAAGATCTCGTTGTTGGTATCGAAGCGATAAAAAGTTAGGCGAGAACAGACGTCAAACGAAGAAGTTATGAATTTATAACGAAATTTTCTGTCTCGGCCTATTAAAATTAAATAATAAAAATAAATTCAAAATTAGCCAACGGAGTCTAAACGAAAGTTGTAGAGCGTATTCTCACCTTCGTGTCGATATAAAGAACGTCGAAAACGAAGTTCGTATGCGAAAATTATGAATTTCTGAAGTTCGGGGCGCGAAACCCCAAAACTCTCAGCCACCACGACGTGGTAAAAGTGTCACGACGTGGCAGGAGCTCTGGAGTCTGTCAGACCCACTTGCAATGACGCATGCAGTGACGACCCAGCCACCACGACGTGGTAAACCGTACCACAACGTGGCAAAGGCAAATTTTGCCCTATTAATAGATTTGAAGGGCCAGCCGAGTTTGGTTGCTCAAATTCTCTCATCTCAATCATATTACCTTGATTTACGTGCAAAGAAGTACCCCCGAAGCCCCGGTATCATCCCGAGACCTGAAGCAAGTCCCGAAGCTCGAAGATCCCGTGAATTTAAAAACAAATTTTTATCTGTATTTTTGGGACGTTACAAATTGGTATCAGAGCCTTGGTTAGAGGGATTCGGCATACTCTCAGGTGTGTCTGGACTCAAATCGAGGGTTTGGCAGATTTTACATAAAAATAAACATTTTAATCAAAGGATTTTAATAAAAGAAAAAGGGGTGCGATGCGTGCAATCAGCCGAGCTCAAGTAAGTCTTCCCAAAATACCCATACATGTTATATGTTTTATGCTATGATATGAGAATTTCATGCTAGATTAGGGGCTAAATATCTACTCAGAAGTGCATGATATAATGTTAGGAGAGATGCCTTTATGTGCCTATTTGTATGAGCTTATAGATTCGCATGCTAGTATCAGATCAGTTACTTGTTAGGATGGCCTATATAGGTTATGTTCTGGATTGAATTACTTGATGCTCGAATGTTGCATGCTTTTTGATTTAGGAAATTTTGTTGGTACTAACTAACTAGTGGATGAATGTGTTGGAGAAAATTTTAGAAGGGTAGGTTTAACTCTATTGCGCAACTCTTGTTTGAGTCAAACCGTTGTAGTTTGGGACCTGTCATTCGAAGAATTATCTAGTACTGATAGTATGTAACTGTGTTCATGTAGTAGTTAGGTGGTATTAGTGGAAGTTCCTTCTGCAGCTGATAGCAGAGAGAGGTGAGGAAGGGAGTCCTAGGAAATCCCTGATAGATGCTTTGGTGTGTAGGACACCTTATAGTATGAGGAATGTACTAGTTGGGAAGAGCAACTTGGAGGAGTCGGGGTAGTCCTTGAGGAGGTTATAAATAGGTGTGGAATTTAATATTGGGCCCGTACTACTGGAAGCATATGATTCATACCCGAGACCAGGAAGACCACGATGAAACCAGGAAACTCGAGAGTCTGAACCTTTTTCTGTATTTGCTAATTGTTTGTGTGGTTATGTTTCAATATGTGGTGACATGTCATGGAGCAGGGGGGTCAGGATCAGGATTTGGTGCGGGAACGAGCATCGAACCGACGCAAGTTCATTGCATCTGAGGTTACTAGAGGCATCCTTGATGTGACCCCGGTGATGTCCAAATCAATCAAGGAGGGTATCATCGATCTGATGGAGGATCTCCTTCGGATCTTCATGGCCGATCTAAACGCTAGCCAGTTTGGGGCTCGCACTCTCTCCTTCAAGGATTTCAGGGGATGTGGGGCACTAGATTTCTTTAGGGTGAAGGCCCCCATCACAGCCAGGCGTTGGATAGCTGGCATTGAGTGTGCCCAGATGACGAGCTTCTGCCCCGAGGGGTCGAATGTGAGGTTCGCTGCAGGACGTCATAGGGAGTGAGCCCAAAATTAATGGGAGGAGGTTGCCTATACTTTAGGAGCCCCAGCCAATGAGGCCATGATCTAGCTAGATTTTGTGACCCAGTTTCGAGCAGAGTTTGCACCAGTTGTTGAGGTGCAACAGTTAGGTAGGGAGTTTCTAGACATGAGGCAGACGACTAAGACTGTGGCGGAGATCACCGCCAAGTTCAAAAAGAGATCTTTGTTGGTACCCCAATATGCAGTAGATGAGGGGATGAGGAAGATCCAATATCATGATATGTTGAGATTTGACATTAGGGAGCTCGTTAGTTTTTCTGCCTGCCCGACACTCGATGACATGATATCTAGGGCGCGGGAACGAGAGATTGATTTGGAGCACATAGGGAAGAGGAAGGCAGAGCATGGCAGACGGTTGGGGTTTCAGAGAAGAAAATCAATGTTTCAAATATAGGTTAAAGGTCGGTAGGGTCGAAGCCGTTGTGGCAAATGTGACAGGTCGCATAATGGGTTTTGTAGAGTGGGTGGTTCGAGTTGCTACAAGTGCGGCAAGCCATGGCACTTTAGCAAGGATTGCACTATTGCTATCATCACCACCCATACATCAGACTTGGTTTGCTTTCATTGCAATCAGAGGGGCAACAAGAAGGTCAACTGCCCGAGTTTAGCATCAGGAGGACCAATAGTAGCACCTTGAATTAAAAAGCAAAGTCATTTTTGGGTTGCCCTCAAAGCTAGTAATTGGCATAATGACTTTTTGGAGAGAGAGGTTGATTTATTGACTTATTATAAGATTAATAAATAGCAATAAATAAATTTATTAATATATTAATTAGAAATAATATTATTTAACTAATAATTAATTAGAATTAATTTTGGCATTAATTAGATTAATTAAAAGTGCAATGACCTAAGCTATAATTGTTCAGTAGTTGAATAAGAGAAGGATTCTAGATCCTTCCTAGGGTTGGCGAAAATAGGGAGCATCCTTAGGATTTCTAGATTAATCGTTAATGATAATTAGGAATGTGGAAAATTACCTAATTTAAAATAATATTATTATATTCAAAGTAGGGCTTCTAGGGTTTTCTTGTTCAACTATAAAATAAGCCAAAGAACTACAATTTTCGGTCACTCCTTTCATAAGAAGAAAAGCTGAAAATCCATCCTCCCCCCTCTCTCCTCTTAAGTCTTCTATTGCTAGGGTTTTGGTACAAACCATTAGAGGAACGAGATTTCTAGTGCTTGCTTTCTAAAGCTAGTTAAGGAATGAATTGTTTGATTATTTACTACAATAATCAAAAGGTACGTAAACCCTAAAACCTTTGTAATTTCGGTTATAGTAAGGCCTTGTTAGGTTTCTTGATGTTTAATTGTTTGTTGCTATCAATAGAGAAAACTTAGATCCAATAGGTTGCATATGAACTTACAGGTTAAGTTTTTCCGCCACACACACACACATATATATATATATATATATATATATATATATATATATATATATATATTGTAACCTATAAAACCTATCAATAAATGAGCCCATTCTAACATGCAAATGGGCCCATCCCAACATACATATAAATAGGCCCAACCCAACATGCAAATGGGCTCAACCCAACATACATACAAATGCAAGAGTAAAAAAAACTAGCATCTTACACACTATAATGAGAAAACTCACCTCCATCCTAAAGACAAGATAAATCACATACTCAAGCCAACGATATCAAGTCTCATCTTGCTAAACATATACATAATAAAACCCTAATTAAAAATTAAAGTAATTACTAACTCACAAAAGGCCTAGGCTCACAATTAAACCTCCTTCGGGCAAAAGTCAAACTGGTCAAAAAGTCATTGGTCAACCCTCAGTAGACTTACGCTCAGCATAGCACACTAATCTAGGCTCAACGTAGAGATACGCTTAACGTACAGAAAGCTACGTTCAGCGTAGAGCTACGCTTAGTGTACAAAATGTTACGCTCAATGTAGACCCCCTGTTTCCCAAAAACTTCTATTCAACTCTTAATACAGCAAGCCAAGATCATAAGGACTAACTGTTGGTATAAAAGAAAGTCTTAAGAGATGAGTTTGTATGTATGC
Organism: Lactuca serriola; assembly: GCF_051521515.1. Classification (NCBI taxonomy): domain Eukaryota; kingdom Viridiplantae; phylum Streptophyta; class Magnoliopsida; order Asterales; family Asteraceae; genus Lactuca; species Lactuca serriola. Next base: position 21,355,917 of record NC_136413.1, on the reverse strand, counting down.
TTCTATTAGTTTATGTTCATCTTTTGTACTAAGTGTTGGTATAAAAAGAAAGGCTTAAGAGATGAATTTTGGCTAGTTGTTTACTCACTTATTTCTCCATAAAATGGCATGCATTTTTCAGAATTGGTATGTTCTCCCTCTCTTCTTCTTTCTTCCATTTTGGTGCTAGAAATGAAGGCTTTAAAGTTGCTTCTCTTTAAGCACTTATTTGGTATAAGTCTTAAAGCTTTTTATACAAGTGTTTACTAGCATATTTTGGTGGTTCAAAGCTTACTTGGTGGATACATTTTAAAGAACTTCTACTTGGAGTTTTATAAGTTATTTTCATCAACTTTCTAATTGCCAAAAGGAACCAAAGTCATCAAAGGTTATTATACTTTCTTCTTCTTTGGTTATGGTTAATCTTTCTAAGTTCTTGCAAAATGATCCTTGGTGGGTATTAAATGGTTTTAGTTTATTCAAACACAATTGCTTTCATTGTTAATTATGTCAAATTTTTAGACTAAAATTGGACTGTTTTTAAATAAAAACCCAACAATGCAATCTCATCATTTGAACCCTTGACTAGGTAACGTTGGAAATCATTACCAAATGATTTAGCTTTTCTTTGTTTTTTGCTTCTTCTAAGCTCGGATGATTTATTTGAATCAGGTATAACTTCCTTAGTAGTTCCATTGGAACTTGGAACCATATCCTTTGGTCTAGGTATGGATGAAAACCGATTTTCATCAAATATTGCATATCTTGATTCAATAACAGTGTTAATTGAAATAGAAGAATTAGGTTCTATAACATAAAACCTATAAGCCTTAGAATGCTCAACATATCCGATGAAGATACAATCAATACATCTTTCACCCAAAGTCTTCATCTTTGGTTCACTCAGTTTTACAACTACCCGACAACCCCAAACTTTAAGATATCCTAAGTTTGGTTTTATTTTTTTACCAAAGTTCAAAGGGAGTTATCTTTTTCTTTTTGTTTGGAACTCTATTTAGAAGAAAACAAGTTGTTATCATAACTTCTCCTAATAATCCATCACTCTAACCTGAATTTGACAACATAGAATTCACCATTTCCTTTAGAACCCTATTTTTCCTTTCAGAAATCCCATTTTGTTGAGGAGTATATGGAGTCGTTATTTCATGTATAATTCCAACATATTGGAAATAACCAAGATCATAGTACTCACCACCTCGATCAGTACGATGTCTTTTGATTAAATCATTTTGTTGCAATTCAACTTCTTTTTTAAAAAATTTAAATTTATCAAGGGCTTCACCCTTTCTACCCTGATCCTCAAAAAGGAGCTACCGCTTGACCTCGTCCCTTGACCGGTCAACGAGGTCACCTTGGACCTCACCAGGGTCGCTGCCCCTTGGAACCCCGTACCCAGAGGCGCTACCCGCGGACCCCCGTATTTCTGAGTTTATATTTATCACTCCTAATGTGCACTCCACGCCACCAAAATATGTTGATAACACTAAAATCACCAACAAATCTTAACTTTTGCAAATTGACAACTTTGGTCCTTATAACATAACATTTTCAATTTGACTCTATTAAGCTTATAATTTATGCCTATCATTTTTACCATATTCTTGTTTATAACTTTTATTTATGTATTTGTATATTATTATTATTATATAAAAAAATGTATTTCATTGAAAATGACGATAATTGAGTCTCATTTTTATGATTGTTATAATATGTATGGTTAAGACAAATATATATATCAATATGTAGAGAGAATTTAATCGCCATCAACCATATATTCAAATTTATATCGTGTATTAAATAATAAAAGTTTATGATAGAAAATGATACTAATAATCTTGAAAAATATAAAGATAAAGTGTATTATGGTTATTGTTAATGAGTTATGGTGACATGCCACCCCGTAAAATAAAAACCTTGAAAAATATTAAATAAAAAAATAACAACATACTTTTGGATCGATAATATGGAAGTTGAATATTTATTCGTGACAAATGACATGAGATTCTTCTATTATTTTATGTAAGTCGCTTAGTATTTTATACGAATAAATAAAAACTTTGTGGAATTATTTATTTTGATGATATTTCGTATTAAGATAGATTATAAACAAATTATCGTTGAATTCGGTGATTTATACAATGGTGTAATTAGTTCTGAAATCAGATGATACTTAGAGTATTGAGATTCAATGAAAATGACATACAATTTTAAATTCATGTGGATACGAAGGTTTGTAAAACTTTTATATTTTAATAGTTTGAAATTCTAAAAATATAATTTATAACAATATGAAAACGTATTTTATAACGACATATAAAAACACAAATTTTGAAACTAAAAATATGTCATTTGTGATATATGTCAGATCGAGACAAATTTATATCATTGTTTAGATAAAAAAAGATTAAGGCTTTATTTTCTTCCTTAGATTGCTTCATTGGGAGGCAACTATGATATAAAGATTCTACTTCTTGTATTTGGCTTTTGATCATCCCATAAAGGTTAAACATACAAACCCTTTATAACTTTGTTTTTGTTGCTTGAATTTTATGAACATAGATCCAATAGCTAGATCACGATGATTTGTAATATTGCTTATGTTTTTGTGTTTGATTTGTATTTTTGTCGAATAAATATTATATGATCCAAAAAATCCATTTTCTTAACATAAATACTCCTATGTAGTGAACATCGATGGTAGAAAAAAAATACTTAATTCTTCTGCTTTAAACAACAAACTTTGAGTTTGTTTTGATTGGATTGTGTTGGAGAAAAAAGAACCCTAACTTGCACTCTTGGGCATAATTGCTAATATATGGTAAAAAAAAAACCTAATGGTATATTTTTAAGTACCCACTTAAAAGATCATTACACGATTAAGTCCTAAGCCATTTTTAGTCCTACAATATGCTAAATTTAAAAGATCATGCTCCACAAACCGTTTACATGTACAAAAGTTGTGGTGTTATATATTTCATTCTACTTTATAATTTCTCTAAAACAAATATAATAATTTTCATTATTAGATGCAATGGTAATGTTTGTTCTATTTTTACTATTGATGCAATGCTAAAGTCTGTCCTAAAACGAAAGGTGTATTTGTAAGTGATATTTTTACTTAATAAATTATTCATCCATTTGAAAATGCATATTTTACAAACTTGTACAATAACTATAATGTGTTGTATATCATGTGGATAAATCAATTTATTAAGGAAAATATTAATTCTTTCTTGTTTATATATCATCAAAGAAAGAAAACCTATAAAATCCCAAAAAAAGTATTACTACGTATTTTTATTTTAAGTTGTAATAAAAACAAGATAACAGTATTATCTTTATAGATGCAAGTTTTGGAATACAGCTCAAGTAACTGTGGATTTTTTACACATGTCAGTCATATTTTTCACAACTATTTAGAATAAATATCATGTAATAAAAACAATATCGATGAGAAAATGCTATTTGTTGTATTTCGTATGGATATAAGAAATTATTGAAGAATAATATCTAAACACTGTAAAATGATTGGTCTTTTTCAGTATGTTTATAAAAAGCATGGATCCTCACTCAGATATGTGGAAGGCAATCAAGGCATTCAGTAATCAGACCACACAATGGATTCTCTTTCCTCGTCTTTCCTTCCAACATTTTCACCACCAAATTCCACCGCCTCTCATCCATCGCCGCCACCACCACCGCCGCGGCCGTCTACTTTTCGTGTCTTTTCCGTCAGAATCGAGGAGAAACCACAAACCGTCACAACCAGGTCCACCACCAAAAGGTCTAATAACCAAGAACGACCCACACCTCCATCGGTGAATATCGAGAAAAAACCGGTGGCAGATCAATCACTACCAGCGACGATCTTCAATGCATTTGACGACATCATAAACAAGTTCATAGATCCGCCGAGTAGGGTTTCGGTTGATCCGAGACATGTACTGTCGGATAATTTCTCTCCGGTGGACGAACTCCCTCCTACTGATTGTGAAGTCATTCAGGGTACACTTCCGAGTTGCCTTGATGGAGCCTACTTTCGTAATGGCCCTAATCCGCAGTATCTACCACGCGGTCCCTACCATTTATTCGACGGCGACGGAATGCTTCACGCCATTCGTATCTCCAAAGGAAAAGCCACTTTGTGTAGTCGATTCGTGAAGACCTACAAGTATAACATAGAGAAAGACGCCGGATTCCCTATTATCCCAAATGTGTTTTCAGGGTTTAATGGAATTGCTGCGTCTGCAGCTCGGATGGCTGTTACAGCAGGCCGGTTTTTCGCCGGACAGTTTGATCCGACGAAAGGTATTGGTTCGGCGAACACCAGCTTGGCGTTTTTTGGGAATAAGCTTTATGCGTTAGGCGAGTCTGATCTCCCTTATGCCCTAAAACTTGCGCCAAATGGTGACATAATCACACTCGGACGCCATGACTTTGATGGAAAGCTTTTCATGAGCATGACTGCTCACCCAAAAGTCGATCCAGTGACTAAAGAAGCTTTTGCTTTTCGCTATGGCCCAATGCCACCTTTCCTAACATTTTTCCGATTCAACGAAAACGGAGAAAAACAAGCCGATGTCCCGATCTTCTCAATGACAAATCCTTCGTTTCTCCACGATTTCGCCCTCACTAAAAACTACGCCATTTTTCCCGAGATCCAGATCGGAATGAGCCCGATGGAGATGATCGGCGGCGGGTCCCCAGTGAGTACTGACCCCGGGAAGGTGCCAAGGCTTGGGGTGATCCCTAGGTACGCCAAGGACGAGTCGGAGATGAAGTGGTTCGAGGTTCTGGGGTTTAATATCATACATGCTATCAATGCATGGGAGGAGGACGACGGTGATACGGTGGTGATGGTGGCGCCGAACATCTTATCAGTGGAGCATACTTTGGAGAGGATGGATTTGATCCATGCCTCGGTGGAGAAAGTGAGGATCAATCTGAAAACCGGAATGGTGTCAAGGCACCCGCTTTCAACCCGGAATCTAGACTTTGGTGTCATCAATCCGGGTTTTGTTGGGGTGAAAAACAGGTTTGTTTCTAAGTTTATGAAAATAGATATAAATGTTCAACATCAACGTATCAAATTTATTAACCTATTTTTGATAAATCTGTCATTTTTTAACATGTGCTTTATTAAATATAAGTAATATTACTTGTTATCATAATTAAATAATTAAATATGATTTTGAGAATACTTAAATAAAAAATACATAAGATGTTTTAATTATGAAAAATCATATTTAATTATCATAATATTCTTTATAAATAATATTTTCTAATTCTTAATATATGTTTTTAAGATTATTATTACAAAATTCTTAAATCTTTTGGTCAAACATATTGCTACTTAGATTTTCATGTATACCTCATATTTACTCATTTATAGACCACAAACGTGAGCATCACACATCAATGACATGATGATGAAATACATAAAGATACTGACATGATGTTGAAATACATAAAGATAATAAATATAATGTTATTGGGTTTTCTGAAAATTAATGATATTTTTGTATTTTAAAATAAATCGTTAGGAGTAAATTATTTTCAAATTACTTTATTTCATATTTATATTTGAAAAAATGGTATACGGATGATACCGTATAAAATGAAATATTTTCACTGTATTTATTTTTAACGAGTATATTTACTTTTCGTGAAATATAAAATCGAATATACAAGCATCAACCATACATATTTTATTAGAATAGTTGAAAACAGTGAAGTTGGAGTTGTGTGCGATGCGGTTTAGAAAGGTTTAAAGTCAAAATTGCAAACCGCACCGCAATTGCAGTTTAGGATTTTTGGAAACCGCAAACCGCACCACAAAAGATTTAAACCGCATAATGTGGTGTGGTGCTGTTCGATACAGTGCAGCCAGTTTTGATGTGAGTTGATTATTAACAAAAAAAAAAGTTTTATGCATTAGACTAGGTATTAACTAGTCTACTTATTTTTCTTAAGATCTTAAATATAAATTATTTCTACTAGTAAAAAGTAGCTACAAATGTTGTCTAAAACAACATCAATCGATCAAACAATCGATTGATAATTCTATAGCAACTAACATCAACCATCAACCATCAATAGTAAAAAAACAAACAAAATAACAGCTTGAACATAACTAGAAGTTGTCTAAAACAGAAGTCATCCAAAAAAACAGTAATCGATCAAATAAGCCATTTAGATTTTTGCCTAATTGGATGGAATATAAGCATAGCGTATGCCTTATGGTCTAAGTTTCGATGTAATTATCTAAGACATTAAGGCAATATGTTTTAATTTCCAAACATATTTATTGTTTACATATGTGTGTTTTATACAACTCTTGGACTTAGGGGTGCAAACGAGCCAAGCTACTCGCGAGCTACTCGAGATCGGATCGTTAAAAGCTCGACTCGAAACCGATTTTAAACGAGCCCGAGCCGAGCTCGAGCTTAATATTAGGCTTGTTTATTAAACGAGTTCGAGCTCAAGCCTATGTCACAAAGCTTGATTAGGCTCGCGAGCCTAAACGAGCCTTTATATAATATTATTTATTACTATTTATATATATTAAAATAAAAACATATTAGGGGAATTATGAATTTCGGGTATTAGTAAACGAGCTTTTTAACGAGCTCGAACCGAGCTTAAGCTTATTTAGGCACGCCTGATAAAAACGAGTCGAGCCCGAGCCCAAGCCGAGCTTGTATAACTCTTTACGAGCTCGAGCCGAGCTCAGTAAAAGAAAGCTCGAATCAAGCCGAGCTCGAGCTCGAGCCTCATATAACTTAAACGAGTCCGAGCCGAGCCTGGCCAGGCTCTGGCTCGGCTCGTCTCGTTTGCACCCCTACTTGGACTATATATATATATATATATATATATATATATATATATATATATATATATATATATATATATATATATATAAAGCTTAGTTACCTAAACTCACCATAATACGTAGTTTTGTTTGATATATTCATTATAATGTTTTTAAACATCAATCTCTATCTTGATTTACTTTTAAGATTTTTTAAAATTTCACTATATATATATATATATATATATATATATATATATATATATAAGAAACTCTTAAAGATATATATAAGCTTAGGTACCTAAATTCACCATAATACATAGTTTTGTTTGATATATTCATTATAATGTTCTTAAATTTCAATCTCTACCTTGATTTACTTTTAAGATTTTTAAAATTTTACTATTATCTTATTCTTACTTCACATCTTTTTGCCGAACACCTATATATATATATATATATATATATATATATATATATATATATATATATATATATATATATCATGTGGTGCAGTGCGATTTGAACCGCAGTTTATAACTAAAAACTGCAAACCGCACCGTATGTTGCGGTTTATAAAAACTATAAACCGCAAACCGCACTGTGAAAGTCAAAAACCGCCTTATGTGGTGCGGTGTGAGCGGTTTGTGCAGTTTTTTGCAAACCCCTATGTGAATTGTCTAGTTGACATAATGAATTAAATTCAATCATAATAAAATGTTACGCGTTAAATGAATAAGGAATTCAACTATCATTACGGTATTCGATGTGAAAAATGAAATTTTAAAGAGAAAATAACAAAAATAGCCATTTACACTAATTGGATTACAAAAATAGCCAAAAAAAATCAAAATTACAAAAATAGCCTACGATTTCGCAGATGGAGATGCCCCATCTGCGAAATGAGCATCTCATCTGCGAATGTACAAGCACCTAAAGCACAGCTGTGCTTTAGGTGCTTGTACATTCGCAGGTACTTTTAATTTTTTTTCTGTATATATAGGGTTAATTTCGCAGATGGAATAGGTCCATCTGCGATTTACTCTCATTCTATCTGCGAAATTGTGGTTCTTTTTGTATTTTTTTTTAGTTTGACTATGAAATGAATTGGTTTGACTACGAAATCATATTTTAGTTAAGTTTGTTGATTATAACAATGAATGAAGCCTTTATATTATAAAATATAGTTTGCAGATTTTTTTTTAACAGTTACAACATGTTATTTAAAAAAACAACAAACGATCCTTGTAAACGAGGGACATTTAGTATGGTAGTCAAACCAATTCATTTCATAGTCAAACTAAAAAAAAATACAAAAAAAAAACCACAATTTCGCAGATAGAATGAGAGTAAATCGCAAATGGACATATTCCATCTGCGAAATTACCCCTATATATACAGAAAAAAAATTAAAAAAAAAATTTAAAAGCACCTGCGAATGTACAAGCACCTAAAGCACAGTTGTGCTTTAGGTGTTTGTACATTCGCAGATGAGATGCTCATTTCGCAGATGGGGCATCTTCATCTGCGAAATCGTAGGCTAATTTTGTAATTTTGATTTTTTTTTGCTATTTTTGTAATCTCATTAGTGTAAATGGCTATTTTTGTCATTTTCTCAATTTTAAATAATATATTGTGATTAATAAATAAATTGTTTTTTTCTTAATGTTTCATTTAACTTTTGTGGAGTTCAATGAAAAAACTGTGAAGTTGTTTGAAAAGTTGAATGATAATATAATAATCCATTACATTTTATATAATTCATTGTATTATGGGCACCTAATGATTATAAGTTTTCATTTTTACAAACATAGAACTTATAAAATAAAATATAATGCCTTAAAGCGTTATTTTAAGTTTATGAAAATAGATATTAATGTCCAACAAATCAATTTTATTAACCTATTTTTGATAAATCTTTTAGTTAAACATATTTCTATTTCGATTTTCATGTATAACTCATATCGGCTTCATATTTACTCATTTATAGACCACAAACGTGAGCATCAAATATCAATGACATGATGATGAAATACATGAAGATACTGACATGATGCTGAAATACATAAAGATAATGTTGTTGGGTTTTTGAAAATAAATGATATTTTTGTATTTTTTTTTTTAAATCGTCAGGAGTAAATTATTTTTAAATTAGTTTATTTCATATTTATATTAAAAAAAATAGTATATGAAAAATATCAGAACTGAAATCGTACAAAATGAAATATTTTCAGTTTATTTATTTTTAATAAGTATATTTACTTTTTGTGAAAGATAAAATCGAATATACAAGCATCAACAATACAAATTTTTTTAGAATAGTTGAAAAAGATGAAGTATCTAGTTGACATAATAAATTAAGTTCAGTCATAGTAAAATGTTACTTCCGCATTAAATGAAAAGGATTCAATGGTCATTACATTATTAGATGTGAAAATTGAAATTTCACTAATATATTGTGATTAACAAATAAATTGTTTTTTTTTTAATGTTTCATTATTTTTATAGAGTTCAATGAAAAAAATTGTAAAGTTGTATGAAAAGTTGAATTAGGTTTTATAAAATTCATTGTATTATGGACACTCTAATGATTATAAGTGTTCGTATTCACAAACATAGAACTTATAAAATCAACTATAATGTCTTAAAGCATTATTTTAACAACTACTTCAGGTATGTGTATTGTGGAGTTGGAGACCCGATGCCAAAGATCTCAGGGGTTGTCAAGCTAGATGTGTCATTGGCAGAAGTTGATAGACGAGAATGCATAGTGGGTAGTCGAATGTTTGGGCCTGGATGTTATGGCGGTGAGCCATTCTTTGTGGCTAGGGAACCTGATAACCCTAATGCTGATGAGGATGATGGGTACATAATTTCCTATGTTCATGATGAAAACACCGGTGAGTCGAGGTTCTTGGTGATGGATGCCAAGACACCGACGCTTGAGATCGTTGCTACTGTGAAGCTACCCCGACGTGTGCCGTATGGTTTTCATGGTCTATTTGTTAGGGAAAGTGACATTAATAGGATGTGAAAATGAATGGTTCATTTTCATTGTTGAAGATAAATGTGTTATATATTTTAGCATTTATATGTATATAAAATAGGAAAATATAATATAGTATGATTTGATACGATACAAAAAACATTGCATATACTTTTCATGTAAAATATGTTCTAAGTGCATACTTCAATAAAGAGAAAAATTATAAGTGAAACATCAGTTTTAAGTATGTGAATTTTTATGTGTAATGTTGTAATTTATCCCATATTTGTTTTGTAACATGTTTAATAGGAACGTTTAGATAAACATTTAGAGTTTGTTTAATAAAATGTATGAAACTTTAATTTGGTGATATATGTAAAGAGGAGTTTTTGGACCATACGTAAAAGGTTCCATAAATAAGAATCACATACAAACTATGAGATTTTTGTAACACCCATAAAAATCATGTCAAATTTAAATTTTTAAAAACATTTCAAAACCATTAAACATTATAAAACTTGTTTTCAAAATAGTATAATATCATAGTATCCCGGAAACAAAATCATAAATATGAGGAGCTGTACGATCACGCATTTGCCTTCTCGCGATCATTTGTACCTGAAACAAAAACTGAAATTGTAAGCCTAAAGCTTACTGAGTTCCCCTAAAATACTGATACACTGCAAATAAAACATATACAAATAACATCATGTATTGGGTCCACAACTTTACAGACTGGATTACCCCTGGGCCCACAGTGTGAGTCTGGATTGCCTTTCGGGCCCACAGCTCACATCTGGATTGCCTACGAGCCCACAATATGAGTCTAGTATGCCCCCCAACTCCTATCTGGAATGCTCCTGAGCCTACAGTACGAGTCTGGTATGCCCTACCCGGCCCTAAGCGCGTATCTGGAATGCTCCCGAGTCCTCAATATGAGTCTAGCATGCCCCGCCCGACCCTCATCTCAACTAGTCAACCCTTGGTCAAAGTCCAAGTCAATGGTCAAGGTCAACAGTCCATGTTGACCGGACTCGTCGAGTGCAGTTCACCGACTCTTCGAGTCCTTCCTGAAGTCGAGAAGTCGTGAAATCCCCAATTGACTCTTCGAGTTTCCCTGAAACTCGTCGAGTTCGTGCATGTCCAAATGTCAGGAAAACCCTAACTGACTCGCCGAGTCATCCTACTGACTCACTGAGTCCATGCAGAAATCTTTGCACGACAATCTTCATCGGACTCATCGAGTTGGACTTGCAACTCGTCGAGTCCCTTCAGTCCTTTCTCCATTCAGATGCTTTTTAAGCCACTCCAAAGCTCCATACTGCATATCAAGCTTCCCAAGGCATGTTTATCACGTAAAGTTGCAAACTTTACGTGCATGCAAGGCTCTAAAGGCTTAAAATGTCAAATCCAAGCTTATAATGGGGTTTAACTCAAAAAGGAAGGTTCATACTTGCTAAAGCTGGAGACTTTATAGCTATAGAGACCAAGATAAGCTCAAATCTGAAGTTGCAATTTCAGATCCAAGCTCACACTCGACATGGTTAAGATATATAATAGAAAAGCCCTAATCTTAAACATAAAGAGATCTAGAAAGAGGTAAGGTCAAGGTAACGACTTGTTACCTACAAACTGATGCCAATAAGCAGCAGAGTCAGATCCACTAGCTCCTCTTACACTACTCCTCTTATACTTCAAGTCTTCTTCTTGCAAATCACCTTCCAAGCTTGAAAATCACACAAGAATGGAGTGCACACACGAATTAGGGTTTCTGGACTCACAAGGGGCTGTAAGGAGAGGCTAAGGGGGCAACGGATCATTTAAATAGGGTGCAAAACCCCAGAAATTAGGGTTTCATCCTTCACCTCTAACTCATCGAGTCGTGTCCCTCGACCCGTCGAGTTCGTCACTTAAACACGTGGCTAAAAACGTTCCTACTCGATGAGTCAGGGCATCCAACTCATCGAGTAGACCTTTCAATATGAAAAATAAAGCTGTAAAATTAATACCTGAGAGTCGGGGCGTTACAATTCTCTTCCTATTGAACTAGACTTTTTCCTCGAAGTCTGCTACGGTGAACATCTCCGGATAGTGCTCCTGCATCTCAGCCTCCAGCTCCCATGTCCAGTCAGACCCTCTTCGGTTCTCTTATTGTACCTTTACCAAAGGTATCTCCTTGATCCGTATAACCTTCATCTTCCTCTCCAAAATGGCCACGGGCATCTCCACATAATTCAGGCGCTCATCGACCTGAATGTCATCCAATGATAGTACTACCTACTCGTCCAGGATGCATTTTCACAATTGCGAAATGTGAAAAGTGTTGTGGATCTGACTGAGCTCCTCAGGAAGATCTAGTCTGTAAGCAACCTTGCCAACACTGGCAATGATCTGAATGGCCCAATGTATCGGGGGCCCAATTTCCCCCTCTTCCTTAAGCGAATCACACCCTTCCATGGCGAGACGTTCAGGAGTATCGTTTCGCCAACCTGGAACTCTAACTCTGATCAGCGTTGGTCAGCGTAGCTCTTCTGTCTACTTTGTGCAATCTGCAACCGCTGTCTAATTTGCTGAATCTTCTCAATAGTTTGTAAAACTAACTCTGTCCGCCCCATCACTCTGTGACCAACCTCACCCCAACAGACCGGGGTGCGGCATCTCCGCTCGTACAACAGCTCAAAAGTTGGGGCACCAATACTGGTATCATAGTTGTTGTTGTATGCGAACTCTGCAAGGGGCATGTGGGAATCCCATATTCTATCGAAGTCGATGACACAATCCCTCAACATGTCCTCGAGGGTCTGTATAGTCCGCTCGCTCTGGCCGTCGGTCTACGGCTGATATGTTGTGCTAAAATGCAACCTCGTGCCCAGCTCCTCGTGGAACTTCTGCCAGAAGCGGGAGGTGAATCTAACATCTCGATCGGAAACAATAGAGACTGGAACTCTGTGGCGAGCAACGATCTCGTGGACATACACGTCGGCCAGCTTCTCGTCCGACGAACTCTCCCGTATGGCCAGGAAATGGGCACTCTTGGTCAACCGATCCACGATGACCCATATAACATCAAATCCCTTCGCCGTCCTTGGCAACTTGGTAATGAAGTCCATCATGATCTATTCCCATTTCCACATGAGAATCTCTAGAGGTTGCAACTTGCCATGCAACCTCTGATGCTCGGCTTTGACCATCCTGCAGGTCAAGCACCTCTCGACGTACCAAGCGATTTCTCGCTTCATGCACGACCACTAGTAGCTCAAACTCAAATCCCGGTACATCTTAGTGGCTCTCGGGTGAATAGAGAAATGAGACTTATGAGCCTCCTCCATGACCTTCTGCCTGAACCCACCAGACATCGGAACCCATACCAGGCCGCATCGGGTCAACAATCCCCGACTATCCTACACAAATCGGGTGCTCTCACCCATAATCCTCTCTAGTTTCTAGTTCTCTGGTCGTATACCCTCAGCCTGAGCATCTCTAATCAAATTCACGAGTGGAGAATCCACCGATATCCTCATACATGCCGTTGGTATGGAAGACCCAGCTGACTTGCGACTCAGAGCTTCTTGCACCACGTTCGCTTTACCTGGGTGGTAAAGGATCTCGCAGTCGTAGTCCTTGACTGCATTTAGCCACCTGTGCTGTCTCATATTCAGATTTGGCTGATCCATGATGTGTCTCGGGCTCTTGTGATATATGGTACAACGGACCCCATAGAGGCGATGTCTCCAAATCTTGAGAGTGAATACCATCGCTCCCAATCCATATCATGAGTATGGTATCTTGTCTCATGCGGCTTCAGCTGCCGCGATGTGTAGGCTATCACCCGTCCTCTCTACTTGAGGACATCCCCCAGTCCCGTGATGGATGCATCACAGAACACTACAAAATCCTCAACTCCCTCCAGGAGATTCAAGACTGGAGCCTCGCATAGTCGTTGTCGAAGGGTCTCAAATACCCTCTGCTGCTCGGTTCCCCACCAGAAATCCACCCCCTTCCTCGTCAGGTGAGTGGGGGGGTACTCAATCTTGGAGAAATCCTGTGTGAATCTCCAGTATTACCCTGCCAATCCCAAAAAAAAATCCTGATATCCGAAGGATATTTCAGAACCTCCTACTGCATAACCGCCTTGATTTTGTCCGGATCGACCAAAATCCCCTCCTGGTTAATGAGGTGTCCGAGGAACTGAACCGCTCGTAACCAAAACTCACACTTTGAGAACTTGGCATAAAGACGTTCCTACCTCAGAACTCCCAATAACTCCCGAAGGTGATCCTCATGCTGCTCTCGGGTCTTGGAATACACCAAGATATCGTCTATAAACATGATGGCCGAGTGATCGAGCATCGGTCTACAAACCCAATTCATCAAGTCCATGAATACTATTGGGGCGTTGGTGAGCCCAAACGGCATCACCACGAACTCATAGTGTCCATAACGAGTATGAAATGCGGTCTTCTCCACGTCCTCTTCCCTAACCCTGACCTGATGGTATCCAAACCTCAGGTCTATCTTGGAAAAGCAAGATGCTCCCTGCAACTGATCAAAGAGATCATCTATCCTTGGGAGTGGATAATGGTTTTTCACCGTCAGCTTGTTCAACTCCTAGTAATCAATGCACATCCAGTGTAAACCATCCTTCTTCCTGATGAAGAGGATCGATGCTCCCCATAGGGAACTGCTCGGACGAATAAACTGCTTTCCCAACAGTTCCAGCAGCTGTGATGACAGCTCCTGCATCTCTGGTAGCGCCAATCGGTACGGCGCCTTGGTGATAAGGGCGGCACCTGGCACCAGGTCGAACTGAAACTCGACTTGTCTATCCAGAGGTATCCCTGGTAACTCCTCCAGGAACACGTCCACAAACTCCCTGGCCACTAGAAACTCTGCAACTGAAATCAGATCTCTGACTCGCGTATTCACCACATACGTTAGATAACTCGCACACTCGTGCTGAATATACTGTCTAGCCCTGGCGGCTAAACAAAACCCTGATCCCACTCTGGTACCCTCACCATAGACAATCAACTATCCCCCACTTGGGGTTCGAACCACTACCCGCTAACCCTCGCAGTCGATCATGGCACCGAATCGACTAAGTCAGTTCATCCCCACAATCACACCCCCCCATAGGGATCGGAATCAAGTCGATCGGAAAAGATACCCCGAAGATCTATAACTCACATCTCTGGTAGACCGAATAAGTGGAAACTCCGTGTTCGTTAGCGATAGAGACTCGCAACGGACACTCTAATTCTCCTACTAGCATATTGAACTCCCTACTAAACATCTGAGATACAAAAGACCGACTCACCCTCGAGTCAAATAAAACTAATGCAGGTAAGGAGTTCACTAAAAACGTACCTAATCATAGGTAAGGAGTTCCCGAGCCGAAAGACTATTTTTCTTGGAGCCGTCGGGAACTCTGGGGCTTCCGCCTCGTGCTAGGGAGGTTCCTTAGGCATTTCGGGGGGTTTCGAGGGGTTTCGGGGCTAATTATCAACCTATTTTAAATTTAACAGTACGAGGAGATTATATTGTTAAATGTCCGTGTAAAATTGATAACTTCTACATACGGACTCCGTATTCGTCTGTCTTTTTACCGTTGAGTTCCTATTAATGAGATATTCAACTCTCATTTTGGTCGCGTAGGCCAAAAACCGCTCGAACTAAAATTTGAGTTTCGGGTCGTGCACTGCTATACCAAATCTTAGAAAATTCATAACTTCCTCATACGAAGTCAGATTTGGGCGTTCTTTTTTTTTTTGTATGTTCTCGGTTTAACATATACTACAACTTTTGTTAGATTTCTAAGGCTAAAAAGTCCTCCATCATAAATTCACTATTTACGTCTCCCGATGTCGTGCCGGTTTTGCCGAAAAACTTCGACGTGACATAACGTATTCGTTATAACTTGGATTTCAGCGTTTTTTATATGTACAGAACCCTTTAGACATATTCTACAACTTGTTTAAGATTATTTATTCTAAATAATCTTTTATCAAAAATTCATTTTCGACCCCTATTATCTCTAAATTGACTAGCCCGGATCTACGGGCGTTACAATTATCTCCCCCTTAGGATGATTACGTCCCGAAATCATCAATGAAACAGGGCTCACATGATGAATCCATACGTTATCTCTTCATCCTAAGTAATAACCGTAACTTTGATGTTTCTTCGAACGAGTATCTAACTCTAAGACTTCCTAGCTGTAGGCGGTGCCCGATCTTGGACCCGCTCTTTATCTCATGTTAGACTTCCAATCATGATCTTCATGTCACGATCTCGATATTTAGTGGAGACTCCTTCTTTATCAAACTTGAGATAAGTTTCTTCCTTCGATTATCATAATAGACCGATGGGTAATGTTCTAATGACCTCTCATCGTATGATGCATTGCTTGGACTCATGTCTTTTAGAGTCAAATTCCAGAACAGATTATACCTTCCTTCATGTTCTAATCACATCTTAAAATGTAGCATTTCTAGCTACAAGAAATCGCCGTGATACCTCTACTAATCGCTTTGATTAATTATTCCGACTTAAGTCAGGTGCTACATCGAACTTGGTTCTCAGAACCACGTAACATACTTGTCGTATTCGGACTCAATTTGGTATAACCACTAGGGTCGGAATAACAACAATCTTCTTAGTCTTTACCGAAACAATGGTAACGACATACTTGAATAAAATGAAATCAATTACTAGCTACTTGGTAACTAATGTGACCTTGAATTGGCTCGGTTGATGGTGTTCACTTGGATCCTCGGCTGCCTCTGCAAGATCACAAAGAAGGAAAGCCGTCAGCCGCTTTCCGGGAGGAGCTCCCGGAAGAACGCTCCGACGGTCAATTTAGAGGGTATTTAGGGTTTATGGGTATATGCTCTTTAGAGAGTGAAGAGAGCTTACCTCGTGGGTCTGAGAGCGTATCCTTTTATACCTAGCGCCTTTGCCTGATCCGTACCATACAATATCGCTTTTTGGGGAGACAAGATCAGGGGCGCTGATTGGAGGGTCATGCGCCTTCAACCGTTAGGGCGCTCTCATTGGCTCTGACGGTAATGGCCTGATTCTTGGGTTTGCCCCCTGACCGTATCTTTTGTCTTGGAGCTGGGAGCGTCCCTTGGCGGACGCGAGCCTTCCGCCTGTGAATTCCGCTCCCAGGAGCGCCAGCGGGCGCTAAGCCTGCTGGGCTGAGCCTGGTTGGCGTGCCCAGCTCCTGGGCTAGACGCGATTCTGCCGTGTTACCCTAGGCACGTCATCAAGTCCCCCAGTCCAGTAGGCGTAGCATTGCAGCGCTAGTTACAACGTTCTGGACTTAGCTAGCTTACGCGTGTTGGTTTTTCTTTACTTGTTGTTCCGTCTTTAATGGCGACGTGACTTCACATGGTGACTGGCAATTACGTCATTGTGTCAGCCATTTAAATGTCCCGCCTCTTCATCACTTCTTTATAGGGACATTTACACGGTTTCTCTTTACCTTTTCTTCCTTCTCTCTTCGTCTTCCTCTTTCTGGGTTTATCTTCTTCTTTCTTTCTTTCTCATGGCAAATCTTACCAGTATCCTCCCTTCCGCCACTGAGTATCGTCAACTAGAGATCACATATGGCATATCTTCCCTGGAAGGTGTAGAGTTTCCTTCACCCAGCTCCAGTATCTCATCCCCTCCCTCTGACAAGATTGGGGTTTATTTGAAAACCCTAGATGCTGGCATCCATTTTCCTCTGACAGATTTTCAAGAAGAGGTCTTCCAGAAAGACGGTTGCAGTCTTCAAATGTTGACTCCCAATGCAGTCAACAAAGTGGTTGCGTTTGAAATGATCTGTAGAGCCAACGGGTATCTTCCAGGCTACTTCGTTTTCAAGTTTTTCTTCCGATTCTGCGTCACTGGAGACAAGTGCACCTTTTCGGTCCGACGAGGGGGGGCATGCACTGGTTCCCGACGGACGGACCACTAAAAACTAGCAGGATAAATGGTTGTGGGTGAACCAGGAGTTGGTCGGAAGCGGTCGGTACCGTGCGAATGCTTTTGCCGATACCATCCCCAAACTCTTCCCTCACAACCAAGGTGTCGCTGATTACCTGAAGAGTGTGCAAGTATCCCCTGAAGATTACTCCGAGGCTCTGCTTTCTGGTGTGGGGATGAGCCCTTCTTGGAGGCGTCGTGGCAAAATGGCGGTGTTTTTCTCCGTCGTTGACGGTCAGTGTTGCACCTCTCTTTTTTCCTTCTTCCCCTTATTACTTCTATATGATTGATATTCCTTGTTCTGACATCCTTAGGTGCTGAATCTTCCCTGTCCATGGATGTGATGTTACGGAAGCGTTATCGGGGGAAGTTGGAGTATCGCAAGGTGGATCTAGTTGATCGGCTTCCTCCACCTCGCCGGATGGATCAATTTGCCTTAACTGCTGCCCCTTCCATCTCCCCTACAGGCTCGTCAGCGTCGGAGGAGAATCCTTTACACGCTCGTCCTATCTTTGCTGTCATGCCCCTGGGTAGCACTCACTCCTCCTCCATGGAAGGTAGCGAAGACAACAAAGAAGGGATTATCACTAATGTCCAGTGGATGCATGCGAAGAGAAAAGCTGTCTTAGCCACGGGTGAGCCGGTTACCGGCGCGCCTACTATGACATCCCCAATTTCACGGCCAGAAAAGACCAATTTGTTTATGCTTTGTTTTAAAAATCAGAAGTAATCTTTTAAAGAAAACAGTTGCGGAATGTGTTCCCAAAACAAAATATGATAAGAATTTATCAAATCATTTCTTTAAAGAAATGTATTTTCATTAAATAACAAAATCTCGGGATGTCATGTTCTAATACAGACCAAAAGCATAAACAATATAAAATAGACCTTACAACAATTATTTATAACTACTGATCTATAATCCAAAATCTCTCGTCAAGTCCACCAACTTATACTCTTGTGCCATTACCTGTAATGCAAAGAAAACTGAGTGGGTCAGGCTTGGGAGCCTGGTGAGTATATAGGGTTTTCAACCCACAATAATATAATTATTATATTTAATCATCAAACAATCAACCCAATTACCCATCCCCATTATCTTCCTTGCTCTTAAGGGTCTACCCTAAGAATCATCTATTCGTTCACTCTGTATTAGGCACTAAAACAATAGTTGCCCGGATTCTTTATTAGGCACTAAGACAATAGTTGTCATGATTCTTTATTTGGCACTAAGACAATAGCTACCAGGGTTCTTTATTTAGCACTAAGACAATAGCTGCCAGGATTCTTTATTTGGCACTAAGACAATAGCTACCAGGGTTCTTTATTTGGCACTAAGACAATAGCTGCCAGGGTTCTTTATTTGGCACTAAGACAATAGCTGCCAGGATTCTTTATTTGGCACTAAGACAATAGCTGTCAGGGTTCTTTATTTGGCACTAAGACAATAGCTGCCAGGGTTCTTTATTTGGCACTAAGACAATAGCTGCCAGGGTTCTTTATTTGGCACTAAGACAATAGCTGCGAGGATTCTTTATTTGACACTAAGACAATAGCTGTCAGGGTTCTTTATTTGGCACTAAGACAATAGCTGCCATGGTTCTGTATCTGGCACTAATTCCATAGCTGCTATGGTTCATTCATCGGGTACTAAATCCATAACCACCAAGGTTCATCTATATAGTACTAAATCTATAGGTACCGATTTTTATCTTTACAGTACTAAATCCATAGCTACCGAGGTTTATCTTTAGTCTCATCCTCAAACTCATCCTTCATCACACACTAACTATTTCGTCTACCCATGTTCTACCCAACTTAATTGTAGATATAAAATACATATACAGTTTAACTCATTTAAAACCTATATAAAACATCCATTCCACACTCATCTCAAATAAACAACAATATATAAACACATAGCACGTATTTCATAACAAATACTTCATATTTATGTGTTAGAAGAAAGTGACTACACACTCACACAAAACATATACTTAATACATTCAAATAATACTTGTATTGAAATCGTGTTATGAAAGGAACTATACACTCACTTGATCAGAAGATGATCGGAAAACACTACGGCTTGTAAAAGTAGTATTCTTCGGTAGATATGGAAGATCTTCACACACCGGGCTTCTCGCAGGCAGAGCTTCGGCTTGGAAACTCTTTTCTTCTAGGGATCTTCGGGCTTCGGGACTTGCTTCGGGTCTCGGGATGATATCGGGGCTTTGGGGGGTTAAAATAGGGCTTAGAGAGAGTATCAGGAGTAAGAGAGATGAGAAGGAGCAACCAAAATCGGCTGACCCTCGATTTCTATTTATAGGGTGAATTTTCTGGGTTCACCTCGTGAGTTTCTAATATTCACCTCGTGAGCTACATATGCTCACCTCGTAAGCTCGATACATCATTACGTTCGTCATGGCCACTTGACCTGAAAGACGTCCATCATCTATTCACCTCATGAGCCACTAATTCTCACCTCGTGAACTACATATGTTCACCTCGTGAGTTCTGACAGTTTTGGGGTTTCGCGCCCCGAACTTTAGAAATTCATAACTTTCGCATACGAACTCCATTTTCGACGTTCTTTATATCCACGCGTAGGTAAAAACAAGATCTGCAACTTTCATTTAGACTTCGTCGGCTAACTTTGACTTTAATTTTAATATATTATTTTTAGTAGGCCCGGACAGGAAAACTCCATTCGAAATTCATAACTCCATTCGAAATTCATAACTCCTTCATCTGAACTCCGTTTTCGTCTGTCTTTTTATTGTTGGAATACT
Organism: Lactuca serriola; assembly: GCF_051521515.1. Lineage (NCBI taxonomy): Eukaryota > Viridiplantae > Streptophyta > Magnoliopsida > Asterales > Asteraceae > Lactuca > Lactuca serriola. Next base: position 21,335,357 of record NC_136413.1, on the reverse strand, counting down.
ATAGATGAGATATTCAATTCTCATTTAGAAAGTTTTGGCTAAATATCGCTCGATCTCATATTCGAACTTCGGGTTGTACACTACTAATTCGAAACTTTGAAAAATCATAACTTCCTCATACGAAGTCAGATTTGGGAGTTCTTTTCATGCATGCTCTCGGTTTAATGTATTCTACGACTTTCATTTAGATCGCTAAGGCCAAATATCACTCTAATGTAAATTCACTATTTACGTCGCGTTGTGTCGTGTCGGTTCTGTCGCAAAACTTCGACAGGTCATAACTTCTTCGTTATAACTCGGATTTCAACGTTCTTTATATGTACGGAATCCTTATAACATATAATAAAACTTAGTTAAGATTGTTCATTCTAAATAATATTCTATCAAAAAGTCATTTTTGATGCTTAACGTCTCTAAATTGACTAGCCCGAATCTACGGGCGTTACACCTACTGCTACCAAGAGAATTCAGACCAGGCGCAGCTTCTCTCGTCTGCTGAGTTCTATGACTTCCACACCTACCGGTGTGGTTGTGATCCCTAATGACGACGTGAAACAGTCCGAAGGGATCGACAGGGTGACTGAACAGCCCATTGCTTCAACCTTCTCCTATATTCCTGTTCCAGGTGTTCCATTTGTTCCCTCGAAGTTCTCCCTGGTTAAAGGTTCTAGCGGCCCTGGTCAAGTTCCAGTTTCTTTAAGTGGTGTTTCTGGAGACAGTTCTACTGGGTCTTCTGTTTCCGTTCCTTCCTGGGATCTCCGCAATGATTCCCGACTCTCTGTACGTGTCAATGCCTTGGAATTTTCCCACCATGCTTTTCCTCCAGCTGCAGTTGGCGATATGGAGGCTATGAGTAATCCTGCCCTTGCTCATAACATGGCTTACACTGCCGCACATGCCATGTTTTACCTTGTCGTAGGTTCCCGACGTGTCCATGCCCTTGGCGAAATGGATGCCATACATGCCACATGCGAGTCACGCGTGACAGGGCTGGAGCGTCGCCTTGGCGAGCTTGGCAAGGACCTCCATTTGTCTGAGCAAAAGTGCGAATTGTTGGCTTCTGAGAAGACCGTCCTTGATGAAACTAGGGCCGCTTTGGAGGTTAAGATCGACTCCCTTACTCAAGTGAATGAAGGTTTGATGATCCAGGTGGAAAGTCTTGAGCGTGATGTCGCTGATCGCGATAAGCTTATTTCTTCGCTGCAATCGGATGTGGACGCTTCTCGTTGGGACTTGGATTGGCTGGTGCACGTTGGTGTTGTTCACATTGTTGATAAATTGATTGAGCATCCAGACTTTACTAATGCAATAAGTCTCATCTGACATGCTGCTTTTGTGGCCGGGGTTGAGTCTGTTCAAAATACTTTTGTCGGTGCTGGTGGTGGGGATGTTGGTGATCGTAGTGTTGGAGCGAATGTTGGTGATGGTAACAAAAGTGAAGTGGCTGTTGTGGGAAGTGAAGTTGCAGGTGATGGGAATGATGTTGTTGAGGATGCTCCGACATCGTGTGCTAGCCCTCCTGGGGCGTGAAAATTTTCTTTGCTTGTTTTTGGTTTCCGTCTTTCATATTCCTTTTGGTGGCCATATGATGCCTTTGGTTTGTATATAATGCATGAACTTTTAAAAAATATTTACTATCTTAGGTATGTAACCATGTCCTTTAAGCATTACTTGTTTGTTGCTTGCTTTGTTTGTTGTTTTGTTTTTGCTCTCTTTTTTTTGTAAAAAAAAAAACACAGCGCTCTGATGCGCTAGGCGTTTTGCTTCGCCCATGTTATTGTCGACACACTAAGTATCGGTATTGGGTGCTCTTAGTACCCAACGATCGAGTTTTACATGCAAATTTTCAATCATTAAGAATTAGTACACTAAGTATTAAAGATTAGCATTTGGATCATCCCATTACATTGACCGCAGACTTTAAATACACTAAGTATGAGACTCGTGTCACTAAGCATGGACTTATGTACACTAAGTACTCAGGATGTGCTACACTAAGCAACACATCGATCGACTAGGGTTACATCTCTTTATTTTCAAAAGAAATACTTCTTCAAGTTTCTGGCGTTCCACGTTCTTGGAATCTGCCTTCTTTCCATCGTTTCCAAAACATATGCACCATTCCGATTCGCTTCTGTGACTCTGTAAGGGCCTTCCCATGCTGGACCCAATTTGCCTTGGGGCTGGACTCGACTTTCTTCATTTTTCCTTAGAACATACTCCCCTACTCTGAATGCTTTCTCTTTTACCCTTTGGTTATAGTACCTTTCTATTGCATGATTGTATGCAGCTTGGCGCATTTCTGATTTTTTGCGCTTTTCTTATAGGATATCCAGGTTTATCCTCAGGTCTTGTGCGTTGCTTTCTTCATCCGTGCTAGCCACCCTTAGTGTACCCACCATTATCTCCATAGGGAGCATAGCCTCCATCCCATATGTCAAGCTAAACGGGGTCTCTTGCGTGCTCGTTCGCGGTGTGGTCTTGTATGACCATAGCACTGTCGGTATCTCCTCCACCCAGTTCCCTTTTTCCTTGGCCAGCCTCTTCTTGATCCCATTCACGATAGTTCGACTAGACACCTCCGTCTGTCCGTTCGCTTGTGGGTGTGCTACTGATGTGAACCGTTGATCTATCCCTTTGGTGGCGCACCACTCCCTGAATGGGTTCTCAACAAACTGTAGTCCGTTGTCGCTGACGAGCACTTTAGGCGTCCCAAACCTTGTCATAATATTCTTCCATACAAACTTTATCATGTGTCTCCCTGATATGCACGCTAACGGCTCTGCTTCGATCCATTTTGTGAAATAATCTACAACCACCACCATGTATTTCAGCCTCCCTGGTGCTTCCGGGAATGGGCCCACTATGTCTATGCCCCGTTGGTAAAACGGCCACGGGCTAGATATGTTGTGCAATGGTACCGGGGGGTTTGCTTGGACTAGGGCGTAAGACTGGAATTCCCCACATTTCCTGGCCATCTCTAACGCATCTTGCTGTATTGTGGGCCAGTATACACCCATTTGCAGTACTTTTCCTGTTAAGGCCTGTGCTCCCTTGTGTGCACCCACCAGGCCTGCGTGTGCTTCCTGTAGCATTTCTCTCCCTTTGGCTTGGTCTATAGACTTCAGCCATGGCGTTGTGAACCCTTTCCTATATAATTCTCCATTTATCAAGGCGTATGAGGGCGCTTTTATACGTATCTTCCTGGCTTCACCGTGATCGTCCAATAACACCCCCTTTGTAGGTATTCCCCGAATGGTGCCATCCACGTGGGCCCGGTGGTCGTTAGGGCATTCACCTGTTGCTCGTCTATACTTCTTTCTCGAAGTACCTCTACCAAGACTTTCTTCGATAGGTGGTCGAAGCACGTAGATGCCAATTTTCTTAAGGCATCCGCCCTCTTATTTTCGCTTCTAGGTATCTGCTTGATTGTGAACTGTCTGAACAATTTGACCAGTTGTTTCATCATCTTCACATACCTTCCCATTCTCTGATCTCTCACCTCGAAACTTCCATTGACCTGGTTCGCTGCTAGCCTTGAGTCGGTCAGGTCCATTACAGCCTTCGCACCCATTTGCTTGGCTAGGCGCAATCCTGCAAGCAGAGCTTCGTACTCTGCTTCGTTGTTTGACGTATGAAAATCAAAATGGAGGGCGTAAGTCACTTCTTCCCCTTCTGGGTTGTTCAGGATTAGCCCCTCTCCTGAGCTTTCCCTACTGGATGCTCCGTTTGTATATAGTGTCCACGAATTACTGTCGGTCGGGGCTCCTTCAACTGCCCACACTTTTTCCTTAACCGAGCCCCCTCGTCTGGAATTTCTAGCAGGAAATCGGCCAACGCTTGTCCCTTTATACTTGTCCTTGGGCGGTAACTTATGTCATGTTCTCCCAATTCAATTGCCCATTTCGCCAACCGGCCCGACGTCTCTGGCTTAAGCAGTATTTGTTTGATGGGGCAGTTTGTTAGCACCTCGATCTTATGTACTTGAAAATATCACCTCAGTCGCCATGCCGCGTAGATGAGTGCCAAGACTAACTTTTCCAGGGTGGGGTAGTTGAGTTCTGGACCTTGTAGTGCCCTGCTTACAAGGTACACCGGTCTCTGTTCTCCTTCCCTTCTACAGTCAATACTGAGGATATCGCTACGTTTGAGGTCGAAAGATACATTTGCAACGTCTCTCCCGGGACGGGACTGGCCAGCATGGGTAACTTGTGTAGTGCTTCCTTGATTTTCTGGATCGCTACTTCTGCTTCGTTCGTCCACTAGAAGTTGCTCTTCTCGATGCAGCCTTTCAGCGTGTGGAACAACGGCATGGCCTTGTCAGCTGATTTCGAGATGAACCTGCTCAGAGCTGTAAGCTTCCCATTTAGGCCCTACGCGTCTCTAAGGGTGCATGGGGCTGGCGTTTCGATGAACTCGTCCATAATACCCCAAGAACTGCCCTTCTTCCACCCCAAACATGCATTTGGATGGGTTCAGCTTCATCTTCACCCTCTTTAGGGTTTGAAAGGTCTCCTCGATGTCTTGCAACATTTTGTCTTCGTGTGAACTCTTGATAACCATGTCGTCTACGTACACCTCAATGTTTCTCCCAATTTATTTGGCGAAGATTGAGTCGGCCAGGCGCTGATACGTAGCCCATGCATTCTTTAGACCGAAAGGCATCTTGGTGTAACAGAAAGTGCCATGATTCGTGTAAAAAGTCGTTTTTTCCTCGTCTTCTTTGCTCATCAAGATCTGATGGTACCCTTTATATGCATCTAAAAAACACTTTAGCTTAAATCCTTGCAATGAATCCACCTTCTGGTCAATTTTTGGGAGGGGGTAATAGTCTTTAGGGCATACTTTGTTTAAGTTGGAAAAGTCTATGCATATGCGCCATGACCCATCTTGCTTGTGGACCATAACTGGATTGGCTATCCATGTTGGGAATATTGTTTCCCTTACTATTCCAACTTCTGCTAATTTGGCCACCTCTGCGTTGATTGCCTTATTACGGTCCCCACCTTGGACCCTTTTATTCTGCTTAACCTCCTTTGCTCGTGGTTTAATTACGAGTTCGTGCTCAATGATTTTCCTTTCTACCCCCACCATGTCCGTATGGGTCCATGCAAACACGTGCTTATACCGCTTGAGCAAATTGACCATCGCTCTTCTTACGTGACTTGGGAGATTGCGTCCAATACTAACTAGTTGGTCAGGGTGTCTCTCATTGATCACTTCCTTTCCTTTCGCAGGGTTATGTCTTGGCCTCTTGGCCTCTTTAGTTATCTCTGTTGGTTTCATGACTTTGAAGCATTGCAACTCTTTAGGTGGAGTGGCCAGTACTGTAGCTGCACCCATTGGAGTGTCAAACTTCATGACCCCATGCATGGTTGATGGGACCGCCCCTAGCTTTAAGAGAGCTATTCTCCCCAGAATGATGTTGTGCTCCGCCGAATGTCGGATGACCACAAAATCAATCAGGACAGTTTTCTTTCGCTGCCTATCGTGGCTAGTTATGGTCAAAGGAAGGTGAATTGTGCCTAGCGGCTATAGGCTATGGCCGGTGAATCCGACCAGCCTCCCCGTCGTAGGCCGTAGGTTGTCTTTCCAGCGGTCTGGGAGAAACCTAAAACAGTGCTCATAGATGATATCCGCCAAACTTCCCGTGTCAACGTAGACCCTGTGGATAGTTACATCACTGATGGAGGCTTGGATTACTAGTGGGTTATCGCCCCTCCATCCTTCCGGGAGGGGGTCTTGTACAGAGAATGTCAGTGTACGTACCAAGGGCCTGATAGTCCCTTGTTCCCTTTTGTCGCTCTTCCCTGCTTCTCTTGCTCCGTATCATGAATATCTCCTTAGGCTAGAGCCCCTCGTGAGGCATATTTTTAGCGTTTTCGGTGTCAAATTTGGCACGCAAGCTTCGCGCTATTTCCACCAAGTCCTCTTTGAGCTGTTTCTCGTCCATTTCTTTTTTTAATACTGAACAGTTAGTTGTATCATGCGTCTTACTTTTGTGGTAGTCACAGTACCAGTTCTTGGGTGATTTGGCTGGCTGTTGTTTCTCCGACACTATGTACACCTCCAGGAGACAACCACGTCTGTCATCCTTGACAAACGGTCGGAACCACACCTGCGGTCTTCTTGCTTGGCCGTAGTGCCTACTTCCCCCTCGGAAATCCATGTGACCTGGGTTGTGGTGCTAAAGGCTTCTTTCCCATGAGTTTTTGTGATAAAGGGCCTACTTCCCCCTCGGAAATCCTCCTGCCTCAGATATCGCTCCACCCTTTCTTTCAATTTGGCCCATGTTAGAGGCTTCTTTCCCATGAGTTTTTGTGATAAAGGGCCTGGTAAAAGTCCCCACGCAAAGGCGCCAGCTATGAGCCCTTCATCATGCCTCGATACGTCTAACGTAGTGTTTATGAACCTTGTGAAGCATTTTCGTACAGTTTCACCCTCCTTTTGCTTACATCTTATGATTGAATGAGAGTCTCCCTTGTACTTGCATGATTGCATAAATTTGGTGAGGAAAAGGTACTTAAGTTTGGCAAAATTGGAGATGCTTCCCGGTCGCAGCGTCTTGAACCATGTGTCGGTGTTGCCATCAAGGGTTGTTGGGAAATTCGTGCAACAAAACCTCTCGTCAAGCTTCAACAATGTCATCGTCCATTCATATGTGTCGATGTGGCTATTCGGGTCAGTGGTTCCGTTATATGTCTTAAGCGTCGGTAGCTTGGCTGTGTTTGGTATTTCATAATCCAACAATTCTTTGACAAATGGAGATGTCATGCTACGGGAAAGGAAATCTTATCCTGGGACGGTTGACGCTCCCTGTTGTTGGTATTGGGGGTTCAATCCATATGGTGGCGACGTGTGATAGCCAGGTCTTGGTCCGTAAAAGGGATACGGCTAGAATGGTAGTTGGAGGGAATAACTGGAGGAGAAAGGGTGTATAGGGGTCATAGGACTGAACGTTGTTGTCTGCTGCAGGCTATTGTTGGTGGTGATGGTTGGCCTGGTCCATGTGCCAACCATTGAATAGACAGGTGGCGTATGAGATATCATGGTTTGCGCCAGCGGCAGGAATGAAAGCATTGAACTCTGTCCGCCCGTCAGCTGGTATGGTGGCGGCGCTATAAACGACAGTGGGATGTTGAAAACGTGGCCTAGCGGAAGCATTGTTGAGTGAACCGGTTGTGTTTGTTGCATTGGCGGCACAAAGAACGATGGCATCTGAAGGGACGTAGTTGGAAGTGGCCCCACCGGGGTTGTTCTTGGCTAGTAAATTAGCGGTTGTGGGGCACCTTCAGTGGTTACTGTAGAACTTCCTTCGCCTAGAGCGGCCCTGCTGACCGCTGTAGATGGTGGTGTTTCGTCCAACGCTGCCATGGGACATATGGGACTGGTTTGCCGTCCCTCGCTACCGTTGGACGTCATTAACCTTTCGCTTTTGTGCTTTTAGTTTGTGTTCTTAGTCTCACAAACGGACGGCGCCAAATGATGTGACCTTGAATTGGCTCGGTTGATGGTGTTCACTTGGATCCTCGGATGCCTCTGCAATATCACAAAGAAGGAAAGTCGTCAGCCGCTTTCCGGAAGGAGCTCCCGGAAGAACGCTTCGACGGTCAAGTTAGAGGGTATTTAGGGTCTATGGGTATCTGCTCTTTAGAGAGTAAACAAAGCTTACCTCGTGGGTTTGAGAGCGTATCCTTTTATACCTAACGCCCTTGCCTGATCCGTACCAGACAAGATCGCTTTTTGGGGAGACAAGATCAGGGGCGCTGATTGTAGGGTCATACGCCTTCAACCATTAGGGCGCTCTCATTAGCTCTGACGGTAATGGCCTGATTCTTCTGTTTGTCCTCTGACCGTATCTTTTGTCTTGGATATGGGAGCGTCCCTTGGCGGGCGCGAGCCTTACGCCTGTGTATTCCGCTCCAGGGAGCGCCAACGGGCGCTAAGCCTGCTGGGCTGAGCCTGGTTGGCGTGCCCAGCTCCTGGGCTAGACACGATTCCGCCGTGCTGCCCTAGGCACGTCATCAGTAACCTCGTGACTTTCCCTAATCCAAGTGCGAGTCCTGTGCTTCCGGTAGTATAGGCCTCTACTACCTTTCACACCTACTCGTACTCGTCCCAAGTATTGTCTCGCAGTTCTCCAAGTCATTATCACATAAATAATTTTAACACATACAAATGTGACCAAACAGTCATAATTTTCCCTAAACTCTACTATGACTTCTTCCATGCATATCTTCAATTATCAATTATGCTTCACTCGGCTGGCGATGGAAACGTCAGACGATGGGATAACTTCATGGATTTATACCAAAAATATTTCTTTATGCTAATCGAACATGTACTTCTCCCGTACTAGACGCATTATTTATTAGACGCATTCTAAAGGCAAGATATCACTCTTATGATATCTTCCGATAGGTATCATTCATTATCGTAAGCCTTCTCATTTCCTACATTTACTCGATTCACTACGAGTCTTCACTATGATGTTCTGCACACCAAAGCAGGTGTTTGGTGTATCAAGACGAGAATATAAATAGAGGAAGATTTAGACGTGTATTCCTCCGTATTACTCCGAAAAATTACATGCCAGTTCTAACACTGTAATTAAACGTTTAGAAATCTGAACACATAAAATTTCCAGATCTGGGCGATAACAGACCATAGATCCGATCAAACAATAGCATTATAAATCATTTAGCACATAAAAGCACGTCAGACATTTTTCCCTAAATAAGCTAACGTTTGTGTCTATTCAGGTGTATTACTTAAATTTATTAGACACACTCCTCACGATCATCGCTTAGCAATATAAGTTTAACTCTAGAAATAAATCCTTATTCCTAGTTCGCTTAAACTAATGCTCTGATACCAGCTGTGACATCCCCATTTTCATGGCCAGAAAAAGACCGATTTTGTTTATGCTTTATAAAAATTAGAGTACCTCTTTTAATAAAAATGTTGCAAAATTTGTTCCCAGTAAAACATGATAAATACATTATCAAGACATTTCCGAAGATAAGTATTTTTATTCATTTTAAAACATTTGGGATGTCATTGTCAATACAGAAACGTAAGCATAAACAGAACTTACATTCATTATCAATAGTGATTTATATCTCCTTAATCTCTCAGTGTAATGTGACTTCATATCAACACCTGTGATATAAATAAACTGAGTGGGTCAGGTTGGGAAACCTAGTGAGTACATAGGGTTTTCAACCCACAATAATATAATTATCATGTTTAATCTTCAAGCAATTAATCAATTACCCATCCTCGTTATCTTATTTACTCTTAAGGATCTACCCTAAGAATCAACTATTCCTCATTCATCCGTTCATAAGAATTATCCTAAGGAAAAGGTACGAAGTCCATCGTTGTCAATGACATAGTTGTCAAGCACAGCTGCTAGTTCTATCACTTAGGCGCAGCTGCCAGAATTAGGACATTTTCTATGAGGCGCGGCTACCGGTATTATCCATCGGGCACAGCTGCTAAGGTTATTTTATTTATTGACAGTATCGTTTTCGAGAGTCCATTCGCAATACATGTCAGTGGGTTTTTAGAGTACACCGGTGAACACATCATTCATAACACCTACAGGTTGCGAGCCTGCTAGTGTTCCACTAGATTGTCTAGAATAGTCCGTGGTTGTCATCCATACTCTTCTAGATGACAGGGCCAGCATTTGGGAACAAGGCTTCTCACATCATCCACCTCTCACCCTTATCGCATGGTCTATATCACCTCTCAACTCATCATCCAACTCATATTTCATCTTCCCATGTTTTACCCAACATATTATGTAGATATAAATACATATACAGTTTAAATCATATAAAACTTGTATAAAATCGTTCATCCAGCATAGATAGCAAATATACATATAATATGCACACATAACATGTATTTTATATAAAATACTTCATATCTATGTGTAAGATGAAAGGGACCTGACTCGGCACTCGGACATCGGTTTGTTACACTAAAGACAAATTTCCTTTGACAGAACCCAGTATCATTACCACTAGAGTTTAGTCTAATATTCACTGATACTAATTAATTAATACTCTTGCTATTATTACTGTTATATAAGCACGAAACAATATTTCTCAAGCACTATATACAGACAGGGGCTAGACATAAAACACCGGAGGGCAAGACCATTTTGGCATATAGCACTTCTAAAATCCAACAACCCTATGCGGCCCTTTAAACCAGATTCCCCATACCATGAGTGGTTAAAAAGATATTATAACGACACTTATATAACTCATAACAATATCCTAAATACTTATTTTAAGGTCCTAATATCACTACTATATTAAAACATAAGCTATACTAAAGATAGGTTAGGCGTAACTCACTTATAACGAGTTTTTCTCAAAATCGGGCTCCTCTGGAGCCGAAAGAATTTTTTTCTTGGAGCCGTCGGGCACTCCAGGGCTTCCGCCTCGTGCTAGGGAGGTTCCTTAGGCTTTTCGGGGGGGGAAGGGGGGTTTCGGGGCTAGAGAGAAGTTCTAGAGAGAGAGGGAAGTGATGGGAGGTGTGAGGAATGAAGAGGGCTTCACCTCTTATTTATAGGGGCTGGAGGTTCACACACGTCGTGAGTTTTATGATGTTCACGTCGTGATCCAGCTGGAGACACCCACGCATAGCCTGGTGCTGACACGTGGCATTGCACACAGGGTGGAAATTAACCGATTTTCAAAAATTCACAACTTTCGCATACGAGCTCCGTTTTCGACATTCTTTATATCCACGCATAGGTAAAAACAAGATCTACAACTCTAATTTAGACTCCGTCAGCTAATTATCAATTGATCTTAAATTTAACAGTACGAGCAAATTATATTGTTAAATGTTCGCGTAAAATTCATAACTTCTACATGCGGACTCCGTATTCGTCTATCTTTTTACCGTTGAGTTCCTGTTAATGAGATCTTCAACTCTCATTTAGGTCACGTAGGCCAAAAACCGCTCGAACTAAAATTCGAGTTTTTGGTCGTGCACTGCTATACCAAATCTTAGAAAATTCATAACTTTCTCATACGAAGTCAGATTTGGGCGTTCTTTTTTTGTATGTTATCGGTTTAACATATACTACAACTTTTGTTTAGATTTATAAGGCTAAAAAATCTTTCATCGTAAATTCACTATTTACGTCTCCCGATGCCGTAACGGTTTTGCCGAAAAACTTCGACGTGCCATAACTTCTTCGTTATAACTCGGATTTCGGCGTTATTTATATGCACGAAACCCTTGAGACATATTATACAACCTGTTTAATATTATTTATTCTAAATAATATTTTGTCAAAAAGTCATTTTTGACCCCTATTATATCTAAATTGAGTAGCCCGAATCTACGGGCGTTACACTACCAGCTCGACAAACCCCATTATGACCCTTGCCGCACTTTCCACAAGTGCTGCTCTGCTGACCCCCGACACTAGAATTAACGGTCTTACACCACTTTCGTGCTGACTGTGACTGCATCGGGGCCTGCCACTGCTCCCTCAAGTGTAGCTCAATCTCCATCTCACGCTGCCTAGCGGCCTCCTGCAACTCTAGTAGAGTATCACATCGTTGGGTACACACAAACTGACGAATGTTAGTCTTAAGCATGCTCAGATAACGTGTCATCTGAGCCTGATCGGAAGCAAAATCTGGGTAGAACATCACCCTCTCTGTGAACATGCGAGTGATCTCCGTCACCGACTCCCCATCTTGTCTCAATCCCTAAAACTCCCGAGCCAATCGTTCTCGCTCAAACCGTGGAATTTAACGAACGCATAACATATCCCTAAAATTCTCCCAAGTAACAACAACTCTTTGATCATCAGTGTATGACCCAGTCGTCAATCTCCAACAGTCCTTGGCCCCGAACCTCAGCAGGTTCATGACACACCTGACCTTCTGGTATGTAGGACACGAGCATGTAAAGAAACACCCCATCCACATCAGAAACCCACCTCGTGGATTTGATGGGGTCCTGAGTCCCATCAAAATTAGGGGCTTCATGTTATCGAAGCCCCTATACTGAAAAGCTCGATTGGCTCCTCCCCCTGTCGCCGATGCAGCTGCGGCGGCAACTGTCTCTGCAAGGGCTGCATAACGCTCGTCGAAATACTCGACCATTTCAGTCTTAATAGACCCAAACATCTTTGGCAGTTGTGGCCGGAACAAAGTGGCAACATCATCGTGCAGGATCTCTAGAATCCTGAATTATAGCTCATCTGCCCCTATCTGTACCACAACCTCGGGTGCTACCGGCCCCTCCTGACCGCCATCTCCTGATCCTGATCCGGATCCAGCCACAAAGCGTCTCGTAACTACCATTCTAAAAATATACCAGGAATATATCAGATAATCTGCATAATAACAGGGAACCAACTCCCAACTAAACCCTAGGGGTTATGAATTCCTTGTTATGTGCATGTGTCATGTGCTTTCAGTAGTACGGGCCCTACTACCTTCCACACCTACCCATATTTGTCTCAAGTATCATACAACACCCTAACAATATACATATGCATGGAGGTCGCTCATTCCTCACTCCTAGAGGAAAGCTAACTATCCCATAACTGTCCTACCGGCTTCATACAACCCACCCATGAAACTTCCACCAACCCTGCTACACTCGTGTATGCTAGCCATACATAACGTTGGACCCTATAGACTTTCAAATACCTGATCCTAACCTAATCCCTTCATCAAACAATAATAGGAAATAAGGCCAAACCAAACATTCTCAGTTTATAAGATCTTAATTACGTACAGTCATGATGCATACACAAGCAACCACAATAATGATGTCAATTTCATACAAGAAAACCCTAGGCTATCAGGCATCATGTAATCAGGCAATTCTATCATGCAATTCATGAAGATCCCTAGCCTAGTACTAGCATGCAATTGTAACATATCACAATATCAAATAACCGTATGGTATTTTGGGGTCTACTTACTGCCTCCGACAGATCGTACACCCTGCATCCTCCTTTGATATTTTGAAAGCCTTTTTGTCACACCCCCAAACCGGGACGACAGAAATGTTCGGGGACAGAGGACGTCATTTGCAGTATCACAACAATTGTATAATAATAATCAAAGCAACAACAACCATTATAGTAATATAAAGTTTACATTGTGCTCAAAACATTACTTTAAAACTATAGCAAAAGATAAGACGTAAAGCTCCATCTTCGCAACACCTGAGAAGGGTACCTGTCTACTAATGTTCCTGAGAATACAAGTGGTTTGAAATAGTGTCAACATTAAAGTTGGTGAGTTCATAAATATTTTGTTATAAAAAGTATAGTCTTTGTTCTTTGGAAAAGTTCGCCTGTTCCTCCAGAAAATCCTATATTTTCTTAGTAAGTAAAGATAAGTAATATGATCATACCAGCTCCTTCTAAAATTACTTAATGAATACAAGTTATATATAGTCTAGATCGAATGGATAGTTGAATGTGTGGATCTGCCATAATTCCACAACCAAACAAGGAACAGGAAGAAACGCAGAAATCACACATTCCACTGCCTATCGGATCTTCATTATATATAGCCCTAATGTACTCACTAGGTAATTATAGAGTTAACAATAATGATCTGTTTAGAAGTGATGAATATGATCCTTCCATGATTACTTAGTTTATACTAGTTGTATATAAACTAATATCGAATGGACAGTCGAATGTGTGGATCTGTCCTAAGTCCACAACCAAACAAGGAACATGAAGTAAGGCGGAAATCACACATTCCACTACCTATCGGATATTATTTATATAAAACCCCGATGTATAAACTAAGGAACCATTGAATTAACAATTAAGGGTCCTTTATCTTATACTATTTTGTAAATAATTGTTGAACCTTTTGTAATTATGTGTGCTTGTAAAAATAACATTGTTTACCACGGAAAATCTTATATTTTCCATAAAACCGATTTGTAGTTTTGAACTTTATAGAGACCAAAAAGTACAAGTATTATTGTCATACTTAATTTAATGACACGTAGTTTTATTCATAAGTAAAACTAACTGAAGACGTGTTTGCACTGTAAACTAGATATGAAGTTAATACCCTCTTATGATTACTTAGTACCTATGAATTATATAAAATTGAGATCGGATAGACAATCGATTGGGTGAATCTGCCCTAAGCCCACAACCAAACAAGGAACAGGAAATGAGGCAAAAATCACACACTCCATTGTCTACCGGACATAAATTTTATATAACCTTGATGTAAGTACTAAGTAATCACAATGTTATTTTCCATTTAGACCGTGTAAAAGTATATATTTATGTAAACAATTAGTTAATACTTATTGTGAATATTCATTATAACCATACTAATATGACTAGTGGCCTACACGACGATCTTCAAGCGTCGTAAAATTAATGACGTTTGTCACCTCAGGCTTGCCGACCTAGCTGTAGCAGGTAGCTCAAGTGCGGGATTGTCAGTCCCGTATAGATTTATACACAAACTCATGCTCTCCCTACAGGAGACTCTGGTTATAATTAGGATTTTAACGGGTACCATATCTGGTACATCAAGCGGTTCACAATCCTGTATTAACTAGTTTACATAAAGTGAAAAACCTTTTAGTAAATAACATGTAGCTTTGTAAAATAATTACTTTGTTCCATAAACTATACCCATTATAGTTTATAAGTTTATTTCCATGTTTTAACAAATTTCACGTTTAAATATATATTAACGGTAAGAAAACATAATAAGTAAATTGTATTTTTAAACACAAGATTTCTTGTGTTTGACTTGTATTCCCCCCACCCCCCCCCCCCCCAAAAAAAAAAAAAACATTGAAAAAGTTTGGAAAAATATGGGGGTATGAACTCACATTATGTGCGTGTTCTTTCTTAGATACAAATTGGTTGCGAATAATCTTCGGGATAGAATACGTGATTATATCTGTATCCTAATAATTTTTACACACGATATCGTATTTAAATCAAATAAGAATAATTTAAATACTAAGTTAAAGTGTCAAAATCGGAGTTATAACAAAGAAGTTATGGTCATTTTAAGTTAGAGGGATTTGGACCGAACTAGGTACGCGGGGTGTACGAGATATGTACGCATGGCGTACTTGGGTGTTATGGATGTGGGTGCATATGGGAACACCCATGCGTTCCCCAAGGGAACACACTGCATTCGTCTGGGCAGACTAAACCCTATTTTTCGGGTCTTGAACCCTATTTAAACACCTTAACTCACCTCTAACCCTTATTTCCTTCAGCCTCAATCCTATCCAACCCTAAGAACGAAAACCTAAGCCTCTTGCATGCATTTTGAGCTTACCCTGAGCATTTTGGCGTTATTTGGGTGATTTTGAAGAAGGAGGTGTTTAGAAAAGAAGCAAGGGATTGAAGAGTGCTTGTAGATCCAGAGGTTTTACATCATTTATAGCCTATTGAAGGTATAAAGTTCCTATCTTGGTGCTTCTACATCATAACTCTAGGTTCTTATGGATATTGTCCCTTTTTGGTCCCATAGTTGAGATCTTGTAGTTGTGATAATTGTTGAGGCTTTGAGTTTCTCCTCTTGGCGTTTTTGAGGGTGCAGATTCATAAAGTTTGCATCTTTAGAATTATGTAACCCCCATACATGAGATTAAGCCTTCTTATGAGAGTTGAATGATATATTGTGAAATTGGAACCTTTTGGGGGCATGCAAAGTCACAAAGTCGGCGACTTTATGGTTCTACATGCTCTTTAGGACTCATATCCATGTTTTGGTCGAGTGGATTTAAGCATTAAGTGCTTAATAAGCCTTTTTGGAATCAGCATGCGAACGCGCCGCATAGGGTCGAGGAACACCCTGCGTTCTAATTTGGGTCTGCGATATGAGCTGGTGGCGAACGCCCAACGCTCCACCAGGGAACACCGTGCGTTCGGGGCATCAGGGGGGCTTCAGACCTTTTTGCCTTGGACTTGGTTTTGGGGTTTAGGCTTTCTGTTTTGGGCCATTTTCTTAGACTTTACTACTATGGGCCTTAGTGGATCATCATTTTAGGCTTTATCGGATTATATCTTATTTTGGGTCTAGGGTAAGGCCCATTAGAGGGGTTGGGCCCAATTTAGAATATTGGGCCATTAGTGGGCTTGGGAAGTTTACCTAGCTTTGGGCCTTTCATGTTATGGTTTTGGGCTTTATGCATGGACCAAATTAGATCAGGGGTAAAATGGTCATTTTACCCTAAGAAGGATTATTGGGTTTTGACTAAGTGTTATTTTGTACTGATAGCTTGGGGAGTCGACGGAGCAGCCGTTAGAGATTTCTTACTATGAGATTCAACATTTAGGTGAGTTACCTTCTTGTATGAGTGGGTTGAAGGCACCAATGTCGACCCACTAGTAGTTGTTTATGGTAAAGATGATTGTATTTGTGATAATTGTCTGGTATGCCACTACCCAAGGTTGCAGAAAACGCTAGACGTTAGCTAGGCGGTGGACTGGGGTCTAGGGATTAATCGGTTAGACGGGGATTAATCGAGGGATTAATCGGGGACCATTAATTATTAAAAAAATAATTCAAATTTTATAAATCTAACTTTAATACTAAGAATATAAGTAAATAAGCATAAAATTTCAATAATAACTTAATAAGTTTACCAAGCACAACCATTTATCATAAAAAATAAGCATAATCAGTTTAGAATGAGACTGTTCTTCAATCACGAATGAGATTGAGCACTATGGTCATTCTTGTGATTAACCCAATATCAAGCTCTCTCCATAATAATGGTATACCAAATAATTCAACACAAATCCTCCAAAAAATCTAGTAATAACTAATAATGTATGCTATCCATACCAAATCTATGTTTCTATATGAAGGTTTTTTTTCACAAGCAGATAGAAAAATAAAGCTGTGAAATATTAAACCACGTGTTTAATCCATCTCCACCCCTCCCACCCCTACTGTTTATTAAGGACCAAATGGTAATTTGCTCCCTCTACACGACATATCTGGATACGGGTACATGACAACCTACAAAAATTCATTACAAAAGTGAGAACAAAAGGAAATATTACAGAATGAATGAATGAAAATGTAACTACTCACTTTTGCAGACAACCACTGGAATCTTTGATTGATTAGCCGAGTTGAAGATATTAGTTTCGAACTATGAAGGAATTAGTGACTTTGTCCAAAATCATGCCATTTTTAGGAAATCCTAACCTCATTGAAATAGAATTAAATCTTGATTTCCATGAATTTGTAACTGTTTGGAACTATGAAGGACCTGCTTGATCTTAATCAGGAAGAGATGATTGACTACTTGAGCTTCTGTAGGAAGACCAAATGATTCAGTCAAGAAATACAATTTGATTCCCAAAGTTGAAAAACAAATATGGGTTTTCATTCCTTTCGTAATAATAACTGTTATGTAAACAAATATGGGTTTTCAATGTGAAGCAACAGGTTCGACTATATACTTCATCACCAGTTCATCACAAATCGGTTAATTAACAACTTAAATCGATGACAATAGACTAAATCGGAATTTGACGGCACAAATCAGTTGATTAACAACATAATTTAACTAAATCGACGACAACTAACCTGTGTAGAATAGGCAGAGTTCACAGATTTCGGCGATGGCGAGGGTGAAGTTCATAGATTCCGATGATGGCGAGGGCGAGTCCTTCGGTTCTTCACAAATCAGTTGAGGACGAGTCCTTCAGTTCTTCACGATATTAATAGAGGTTAATCAGTAAAGTCGAAGTTTGAAGAACTAACCGTGTAGATGATAAAGACCGATGTTGCTATCAGAAGAAAAATGAGGCTCTAACAGCGACGAAGGCGGAGGAGAAACGGAAGGGTGCGCTCGGATTTCACGGATTCCAGCTTCAAGAGGTGATGGCGAGGACGAGGGTGAGCTTCAAGCTCTCTGATTTCGGTTTTGAGTCGAGAGAAAAAGTGAGAAATCACAGAAAATGATTTCACAGGGGACGATAGAATGAGAAGTGAGAACGAACCCTAGCAAAACTTTTCAATTTTGACAATTTTGCCCCTAATTTTTTTTGAAAATACGTTGACCAAAGTTGACCAATTAAACCGCCTAGACCGATTAGCACCGATTAGACCCGATTAGCTCCGAGTTTGACCGGCGTTGACCAGCCCCGATTACCTTGAGTGATTACACATAAACGTAGTCGGTTGCAGTCCGCCTAGCGCCTAGGCGCCGATTAATCGGCCGCCTAGGCCGATTTTTACAACATTGCCACTACCTGTTATCATTTATGTACTTATTGCTATGTTATTATTGATGGGTTTTGGTCATAAGACATCCTATGTGCTCATACAAACCCTAATGCTTGGATCTAGGTTTCTGTATTGTACATGCAAGTTATCCAAGACTATAAACCCTAATTCTAGCATACAAGTAATCATATTAATATAAGAATGGGTTTAATATATTACCTTGATTGTTATGTAGTAATAACAATCCCAAATCTCCTTGTATTTGACTTTGGAAGGCTTAGAGTCACAAGTGTCACTCCTCTAATGGTTCACAAACACCATAAGCAAGAGGACGAAGAGGAGAGAGGATGGAGGCTACCAAAACCGTGTGAAAACCCTAGCAAGAAGCTTAGCCACGTTTTTGGTCCTTAAGGGATCTATATATAGTGAGGCAATTAGGGTTATCTAACAAGGAAACCCTAATTTAGTTGCTTAAGCCCTAAGCAACCCATGGAGCCCTTTCCATAAGGCCTAGGACGATTTCATATGGGCTTCCCCCATAGAATTCGTCCACCTTATGATATAAGGCAATCCATGGCCCAAATTGCAATTATCTTATAATTACAATTCCAGTCCCTTAAGTTTAATTAATCTCTTTTAGTCACAAAACTAATTACCAATTAATTATTGACTAATATTAATTAAACAATATGATTTCTCCTTTAATATATTATTCCCATAATATATTAATAAATCATATTTAATCCTTTCTCTCCATAATTCATCCTATCAAGTTGCTTTGGTGAAGGCAACCCAAAAGGACCATGCACCATCGGGTCAAGTACATACCAAAATAGTTATGGACTTAGACACTAATCCAACAGTCTCCCACTTGGATAAGTCTAATAACTATTATGCGTATGACTTCAGATCCTGATCTGCAATCGTAGTTTTCCAAAGCCGCTGTCAACTCTGATCCTATCAGATACGCGTGTCCTTTAGATAAGGGATCATATATTCCTCCATTCTAGATATCATATGAGATATGATTTCAAATCATTCTCTTTGTACTATATCTCGATTCCCGATTTATGACGACTGACTAATTGAACAAATCAAATTAGCCCTAGCCCGGCCGATCATTTACGTTTGTCATCACTAAATCATCGAGGGGCCCAAAGATATCGCTTTTATCCTACCTTGGATAAAAGGAACGGATAAACTTTGATACAATGCTTGCTTGCACTCACTCACCGAATCACACACAACAATATGTTTTATAATACCAAGTTACTAGTGCGTTTACATATTATCAATGTGCAACCGATTCGCAAGATACAACTCACACATCTCGGTTTCAAGAATATAAGATGTTATCGTCTCACTAATCACTCGTTATACAATTCATGGAGCGATCCAAGTGAGCGTGGGTTTAATCCAATGCTCAAATCATATTCATAAGCACTCATGAACGTTGCAGCAAACATTTGCTTATGTCTAATACTCCTCTAGACAATCCACACACCAATTCACGATATTCTTCATTCATATCTACTTCCAACATATGAACGACTGTGGCCCGTTTGAATAATTCGATTATTCTTAGTAAACTCAATTATTATGGAGGTCAAAACATGCAAATGTGAAACACAAGAATAATACTAATCCCATATGGCCTCAAACCTTTGAGTATAAATAAAACTCCTTTTATTCATCACCATATCAATTACTCATTATTTGTCATTTCGGGTAATCAACTTCTTACTTGAATTATTACACTTGTCTCATGCTCCTAGCATGCACACAATGTTTACCTATGGTTCTTATTTTGTGAAATAGACCAAATTGAACACATTTCCAATCATTCTCATTTCACAACTCCAAATCCTTTTTCATAAGTGTGAGAATATCAAATTCTTGTTACTTATAAAATATGCTAGATTCTAACATTCTATGCAATGATCCTTTTGTAATGTCACTGCACCAAAGTCACAAAGACTATTGCCAATGATATTACAAAGTCCTCTATCGGACATTGTTACAAGACAATTCCTTAGATATGATGTCTCTCACTCAAAGTACATTCCTTTGAACATCCTTTTGCATAAAAGTTTATAATCTAGACATAGATTTTCAATATTCAATTCCCAATATGGACACGCTTCCATATTTTCCATATGACAACTCATTCTTAATAGAATCTTATCTATTCGTAATGATGTCGATATGGTCCATCCAATATGGAAACATTTCCATATTTTCCATATGACAACTTATTCTTAATAGAATCTTTTCTATTCATAATAATGTCGATATGGTCCATCCAATACCATGCTTCCAACTACTCACAAGCGACCAATCTTCGTCGAACTTTGGATTGTCCTTTGATAGTTGTTTAATTATTTTAGTCAAAACTGATTCTAGTCCCTTTTCCCTCTAAATGCGCTAGACATTTGGAAAATTTTAGAATGGTCAAACATTAAAGCATTTGCAATCGATCCTATACCCGAAGCGTATAGGACACGACGCATAATGTTTTATTTGCTATGTTCTCAAAATTCGAATTGTGAAGAGGAATGTCGTAATCATAATCGAAATTTTAAGAACACACTATGTACCCTTGACTAAATTTATTAACATTTCTCAACCTAATCCTTTAGATTTGAAATGAAGCATAATATTCTCTCCCTTAATTATAGCAAAACAACTTTACAACCCTTACAACTTTGCAAGGTATAACTCTTGTTTTCTATAATTAATATTGCCAACTTGCAATACGTGCCTTAATAATCATACAATCATAACTTTTATGCTCCCACTATCATGATGATTATTATAAAACATAACACTTATGCTCCCACTAGCTTTGACATGTATTCAGAAACCAGCTTAACTTCTAGAAAATCAATACTTATTGAATTTCTTAAGTTCATGTTTCTAATACTTAGTGCTTTAATAATCATTTATCAAGGCTTCTTGAACTTATACACCTTTTCCTTAGATAGTTCATATGTGTGTGTAAACAATTGCCAAACCTCACAATTCAAATTATGGAAAGGGATACTGTAACCATAATTGAATTCGATAATGCAATTTTACAATCACTATCTTCTTAAAATCTTTCTTAGTGAAAGCATTTCCTCACAATCATTTTCATGAAGGAGGAAATCTTATGACACTTAGATTTAAACGGTGTATTTGTTCCTATCCATGTGAATTTGTCAAAACCAAAGTTTACGAAAAATTCAAACTCATATGGATCGAACTTTCTTAATCTCGATTTGTTGTCTTATGGTAGCACAGCTGCCCACCATGTCTTCCAAGTAGTTAAGCAGCTCACCTTTTCTTATCAATGTACTTTCCATTGATCAAGGTCCTTGCCTTTTATGCATTCAAATGAGAACTCATAGGACTCACATGCATAATTAACTCGATTGGATTGGCACAGAAACAAAATAATGTCAACACGATAGGTTGTAAACCTCAACTCGTGTGCTAGTGATGATCGATAAGGTTTATTTGATTTGTTCTTGAAACCTTTCAAGACCATTAAGACTCCCATTGACTCCTTGACATATAAGATTCTCTTGTCAAAACATTTCTTGACAAACAAATTGTAAGGTTAAACCTTGAAATATGATGATGTTTGAAATTAGTCTATCAGCGTCAGCGCATGACTCAGCGTCAGCATCAACATCAGCATCTCAGTTGATCAATATATATCTTTATTCAGCACGTTGTAACAGTTTTTGTATTTATCTTGTTTCCATAGTTAGCGTAAATTAGTTAGCTGGCATATCCCTGATTTATAAGGATTGTCTAGAATAGTAGTATATGATCTTTTGTATCAGTTTGTAATAGGTTACGCCTTTCACAAACCCTAATAGCCGCTTTGTGCACACGATAATCTCTTTGTGAGATTATATTTCTTAGTGAAAGTTTTTCTTTGTGAATTCTTATTGTTCTTATTTACTGTCATTGTTTGATAAATTGGTTGATCTAAGGTCTTTTCAATTGGTATCAGAGAAGGTTTCTTTTATCAAACAAATGGCTTCATCTTCTTCTTCGTCAAACTCATCAAATCATCCTTCCGCTAAAATTCCTCCTTTTGATGAAACAAATTTTGCTATGTGGAAAATAAAGGCTCTATATGCTTTAGAGTCAGTAGATGAAGACATGTTGGACATCGTCGAAAAGGGTCCATACGTCCCGATGTATCAGCTTCTGAAAAACAACGTTCCTGATGGTGCTATGAAGAAAACGCCTAGAGAAAACTGGACGGCAGATGACAAAAGAAAAAATGGTCTAGATGTTCGTGCTCGTGCTGCAATCAGCTACGCTCTGCCATACAATATCTTTGGGCTGGTTCAAAATTGCATATCAGCAAAAGAAATGATGGACACACTGACTGTGTCTTTTGAAGGTACTGAGGAGTCATCAGATGATGAAGTTAAATGTCTGATGGCTAAAACAGAAGATGCTGATGAATGTGAAGACAAAACAAGTTCATTTGATGCTGATATGTCTGATGCGGTTGAAAATTCCAGGAAGCACAACATTGATTCTCCTTCAATGTATCGGGTTAAAAACTTTGTTTCCTATTCAATGAATAAAAAAATCAAAATGTTTGAGTATTTAGGTGTTCTTAATTCTAAGAAGAATCAAATAATAAGGGATTTGCAAAATCAAATTGATCTTCTTAAAACTGAATTATCCATGAAAAATAACATTATTGATTCTACTAAGGAAAATCTTAGAATCACTAGTTTGTCAAACTCATCTTTGTCTGCTGAAATTGATAATGTTAAAGATCTCTTGAACAAAGAACAAACTGTGCTACAAATTTGGGCTAAATCTCACAAAAATGCTAATTATATTATTTCTGCTCAAATTCCACACTCTTGTGAGAAAATTCTTAGGAGTAATTTTGTAGAAGCTGAAAAAGGTTTTTAAATCTCAAGAAAAAGAATCTGAATTTTATTCCATGGATGAGTTGAAAAATAATTTCAAAAACAAGTTTATTAGTAACACTTTTATTAATCAGAGTCTAATTGATGAATATTATGTTACTGATTCTAATTGTGTCACTAAGTGTGATATTGAAATTACCGGAATTGATCCTACTTCTTACCCTGCACATCTTGTGAGACCAACTCCTCTCACTGAGAATATTATTGCCTTCCCTATCTCAAATGGAGTGTTTCACGCTGTTCATGAACAACTTAAGCATTTTCCTTATTGTAATGCTTCTGTGAATAAGTCCAAATCAGATACTGATGTCAGCTCCTCATCTATCTCTGCTCATAATTTATCTGACACTGAATTCAGTCATAATTCAATGACAAACAAAAGGACTCAAAGTTCACTTGGTGGATCTTACAAATCTAAATGTGTTAAGTCTAGAAATATGCTCACCAAGAAGAACTTTGGTACTAGAGTTTGTTACAGATGTGGTGATACCTCTCATAAGATCAGAGAATGCTCATTTGATAAAACATCTTCAAGAGCTGATAACATCAAAGTTAGAAATGAAAAATGGACTCTTAAGTCAAATTCTTTAAACTGTCTTCCTAAAGAGTGTTATAATTTATTATTGAATAACTTTGTGAATGACCCATTTTACAATGGGTCAGTGTGTTCTAACTAGTTTCTCAGCACTACATGGTCAAGAACATCTTTGGTACTTAGACAGTGGTTGCTCAAGACATATGACAGGATCCAAGTCTCTCCTGGAAGACTATGTCAAGAAAAGTGGTCCTGCAGTTACATACGGAGACAATGGAAGAGGGTTCACTAAAGGATAAGGGCAAGGTTGTTCTTGAACATGTCAAGACTTCAGATCAACTAGTTGATATTTTCACCAAGGCCCTGGACACTCAAACAACTGCTCACATTATTGGAGAACTTGGAATGATTTCTTTGTAATTTATTTTGCTAATGTTTGCTATTGTCTTATAAGCTGATGTACTTTTTGCTGATGATGACATGCTGATGATATTTTTACACTGAGTCCTTGGTTTGATCTCTTATCTCTCTCTCTCTCTTCTTCAAATCTTCTAAACTAAAGTTGAATGATTCACTGTATTGAACCATACACTGATAACAACTTGAAACTCTTTGCCAATGGTTAGATCAAAGCACCAAGATCTATCACACGCAACTATCTCTTCTTACCAATCTTTCACTGATTCTGTGATTCAGTGTGACAAAACACGCGCTGATGAGAGTCTAACAGGCTTTGCCGATGGTTAGACCAAAACACCACAGTCTATCACACGCAACAATCCTCTCTTTACCTTCTTCTCACTCAGTGTCTAATGATTCAGCAAGACGAACCACTCACTGATAAAGACACAACACTCTGTGTCGATGGTTAGATAATCTAATTAGTATCTATCACACGCACCAACATCCTTGCTAGCCTTAATCAAGCAAGTTGTACCTTGAATTGACGGAGAACCATCCTCAACATGTAACTTTTGTGACACTGATCTCAGCGCTTCCGCAGACACTGATTGTCGTTTGATCAACTTCTTCAACTTCTTCGTGCCAATGTACGCGTTGATCATGTCCCCTTTCCACGATGGATTGCTCTTGTGTTAGACAAAATTTTCACTGAGGCCTATTACTCACACTCTGGAAACCCCATCCCATGTCCACGAATGTCAGTTCGAATGTACCAAGATGATTCTCTAGCCAATGACATCGGCATTTCTGATCAAATGCGAGAGTGGATCGCACATCCTTATACAACTCCATTATTGAACGCTGACACTGACAAAGGAGCTGATGATATAAACGACACTAATGCTGACGTTCCAGATGATCCTAGTCCTAGAGATGGTCAAATCTCTCCTCAGCTTTCTCACCATACCATCTTTGTCACTGAAAAACTTCACTCGGTTCATGGGGAGCCATCTGCTCAGGGGGAGCAACCATCTCAGGGGGAGCACCCTTCTCAAGGGGAGCAGCATCAATCACAAAAGCTTTCAGCGTCTCCTTCGTATTGAAGCTGATGTTCAACAACTGAAAGGAGTTATTCTGTCAACTCCTACCCCTGGCCCAAATGATGATGATGCTCAAAAAGGAGGAGAAATTGATTCTGTTAAGAATGTATCTGAGGGGAATGTGCTGAAACAGACCGAGCCACCAGCCTGTGCACGTGTCTGAGAAACAAGTAGAAGCTGAAGCTGAGTATGAAGAATTCTTGTCAGAGGTGTTCTAATCTAGTTGGTTTTGAACATCATCATATTGGGGGAGATTGTAAGGTCAAACCTTGAAATATGATGATGTTTGAAATTAGTCTATCAGCGTCAGCGCATGACTCAGCGTCAGCATCAACATCAGCATCTCAGTTGATCAGTATATATCTTTATTCAGCACGTTGTAACAGTTTTTGTATTTATTTTGTTTCCATAGTTAGCGTAAATTAGTTAGCTGGCATATACCTGATTTGTAGGGATTGTCTAGAATAGTAGTATATGATCTTTTGTATCAGTTTGTAATAGGTTACGCCTTTCACAAACCCTAATAGCCGCTTTGTGCACACGATAATCTCTTTGTGAGATTATCTTTCTTAGTGAAAGTTTTTTTTTTTTTTTTTTTTTTTGAGATTTCAATCATTTGTACTAAAAATACTCCAAATTACAACCACAACTAGGGTTTTGTTGATAAGCCTGGAATTTTAGGAACAAACAACTTGACTTAAATCTAATGATTTTTCGTTGAAATCATAAATCGAACCTATGAACACCAGATGAAAAAGGGAATCCCAAATCCATTATCCATCACAAACGTAGAATATGTAACTATATTGAATAAGAAAAATTATTAGGCTGGCCACGAAGGTCACGGAAGTAACCTCTAGGGTTAGCTTCAAAAGCAGCCCTTGGTAACATCAATGGAGATCTACCTGGTGCTATCATCATCATATATTCATCCGAATCTGATCTTCTTAAGCAGCACAAACACCGACCGAGTGATCACAGGGCGTTGAAGCAGCGGATGAGAACGACGGAGATGCACCAGAACAAGCAGTGGGAGACGCACAGGCACGTGATGAAGGCGGCGGCGGCTATGAGATAGGGTGCGGCGACGTCGAACCAGGGGCGAGGAGTGTCTGGTGGGAAATCCTTGTTGAATGCACCGGTCAGATACTGGAAGAAGTTGGTGACAGCGGAGATGATTTGATTTAAGATATCGTCAACGGTGATAGTCAACTTCTCCGGCAAGTCGTCCATGGTGCTCGTATTTGGGTGAACCTCCTTGGCGTCACATGAATCAGACGACACTAATGCTGACATTCCAGATGATCCTAGTCCAAGATATGGTCAAATCTCTCCTCAGCTTTCTCACCATACCATCTTTGTCACTAAAAAACTTCACTCGGTTCATGGGGAACCATCTGCTCATGGGGAGCCATCTGCTCAGGGGGAGCACCCTTCTCAGGGGGAGCAGCATCAATCACAAAAGCTTTCAGCGTCTCCTTCGTATTGAAGCTGATGTTCAACAACTGAAAGGAGTTATTCTGTCAACTCCTACCCCTTGCCCAAATGATGATGATGCTCAAAAAGGGGGAGAGATTGATTCTGTTAAGAATGTATCTGAGGGGAACGTGCTGAAACAGACCGAGCCACCAGCCTGTGCACGTGTCTGAGAAACAAGTAGAAGCTGAAGCTGAGTATGAAGAATTCTTGTCCAGAGGTGTTCTAATCTAGTTGGTTTTGAACATCATCATATTGGGGGAGATTGTAAGGTCAAACCTTGAAATATGATGATGTTTGAAATTAGTCTATCAGCGTCAGCGCATGACTCAGCGTCAGCATCAACATCAGCATCTCAGTTGATCAGTATATATCTTTATTCAGCACGTTGTAACAGTTTTTGTATTTATTTTGTTTCCATAGTTAGCGTAAATTAGTTAGCTGGCATATACCTGATTTGTAGGGATTGTCTAGAATAGTAGTATATGATCTTTTGTATCAGTTTGTAATAGGTTACGCCTTTCACAAACCCTAATAGCCGCTTTGTGCACACGATAATCTCTTTGTGAGATTATCTTTCTTAGTGAAAGTTTTTTTTTTTTTTTTTTTTTTGAGATTTCAATCATTTGTACTAAAAATACTCCAAATTACAACCACAACTAGGGTTTTGTTGATAAGCCTGGAATTTTAGGAACAAACAACTTGACTTAAATCTAATGATTTTTCGTTGAAATCATAAATCGAACCTATGAACACCAGATGAAAAAGGGAATCCCAAATCCATTATCCATCACAAACGTAGAATATGTAACTATATTGAATAAGAAAAATTATTAGGCTGGCCACGAAGGTCACGGAAGTAACCTCTAGGGTTAGCTTCAAAAGCAGCCCTTGGTAACATCAATGGAGATCTACCTGGTGCTATCATCATCATATATTCATCCGAATCTGATCTTCTTAAGCAGCACAAACACCGACCGAGTGATCACAGGGCGTTGAAGCAGCGGATGAGAACGACGGAGATGCACCAGAACAAGCAGTGGGAGACGCACAGGCACGTGATGAAGGCGGCGGCGGCTATGAGATAGGGTGCGGCGACGTCGAACCAGGGGCGAGGAGTGTCTGGTGGGAAATCCTTGTTGAATGCACCGGTCAGATACTGGAAGAAGTTGGTGACAGCGGAGATGATTTGATTTAAGATATCGTCAACGGTGATAGTCAACTTCTCCGGCAAGTCGTCCATGGTGCTCGTATTTGGGTGAACCTCCTTGGCGTCACATGAATCAGACGACACTAATGCTGACATTCCAGATGATCCTAGTCCAAGATATGGTCAAATCTCTCCTCAGCTTTCTCACCATACCATCTTTGTCACTAAAAAACTTCACTCGGTTCATGGGGAACCATCTGCTCATGGGGAGCCATCTGCTCAGGGGGAGCACCCTTCTCAGGGGGAGCAGCATCAATCACAAAAGCTTTCAGCGTCTCCTTCGTATTGAAGCTGATGTTCAACAACTGAAAGGAGTTATTCTGTCAACTCCTACCCCTTGCCCAAATGATGATGATGCTCAAAAAGGGGGAGAGATTGATTCTGTTAAGAATGTATCTGAGGGGAACGTGCTGAAACAGACCGAGCCACCAGCCTGTGCACGTGTCTGAGAAACAAGTAGAAGCTGAAGCTGAGTATGAAGAATTCTTGTCCAGAGGTGTTCTAATCTAGTTGGTTTTGAACATCATCATATTGGGGGAGATTGTAAGGTCAAACCTTGAAATATGATGATGTTTGAAATTAGTCTATCAGCGTCAGCGCATGACTCAGCGTCAGCATCAACATCAGCATCTCAGTTGATCAGTATATATCTTTATTCAGCACGTTGTAACAGTTTTTGTATTTATTTTGTTTCCATAGTTAGCGTAAATTAGTTAGCTGGCATATACCTGATTTGTAGGGATTGTCTAGAATAGTAGTATATGATCTTTTGTATCAGTTTGTAATAGGTTACGCCTTTCACAAACCCTAATAGCCGCTTTGTGCACACGATAATCTCTTTGTGAGATTATCTTTCTTAGTGAAAGTTTTTTTTTTTTTTTTTTCTTTTGAGATTTCAATCATTTGTACTAAAAATACTCCAAATTACAACCACAACTAGGGTTTTGTTGATAAGCCTGGAATTTTAGGAACAAACAACTTGACTTAAATCTAATGATTTTTCGTTGAAATCATAAATCGAACCTATGAACACCAGATGAAAAAGGGAATCCCAAATCCATTATCCATCACAAACGTAGAATATGTAACTATATTGAATAAGAAAAATTATTAGGCTGGCCACGAAGGTCACGGAAGTAACCTCTAGGGTTAGCTTCAAAAGCAGCCCTTGGTAACATCAATGGAGATCTACCTGGTGCTATCATCATCATATATTCATCCGAATCTGATCTTCTTAAGCAGCACAAACACCGACCGAGTGATCACAGGGCGTTGAAGCAGCGGATGAGAACGACGGAGATGCACCAGAACAAGCAGTGGGAGACGCACAGGCACGTGATGAAGGCGGCGGCGGCTATGAGATAGGGTGCGGCGACGTCGAACCAGGGGCGAGGAGTGTCTGGTGGGAAATCCTTGTTGAATGCACCGGTCAGATACTGGAAGAAGTTGGTGACAGCGGAGATGATTTGATTTAAGATATCGTCAACGGTGATAGTCAACTTCTCCGGCAAGTCGTCCATGGTGCTCGTATTTGGGTGAACCTCCTTGGCGTCACATGAATCAGACGACACTAATGCTGACATTCCAGATGATCCTAGTCCAAGATATGGTCAAATCTCTCCTCAGCTTTCTCACCATACCATCTTTGTCACTAAAAAACTTCACTCGGTTCATGGGGAACCATCTGCTCATGGGGAGCCATCTGCTCAGGGGGAGCACCCTTCTCAGGGGGAGCAGCATCAATCACAAAAGCTTTCAGCGTCTCCTTCGTATTGAAGCTGATGTTCAACAACTGAAAGGATTTATTCTGTCAACTCCTACCCCTTGCCCAAATGATGATGATGCTCAAAAAGGGGGAGAGATTGATTCTGTTAAGAATGTATCTGAGGGGAACGTGCTGAAACAGACCGAGCCACCAGCCTGTGCACGTGTCTGAGAAACAAGTAGAAGCTGAAGCTGAGTATGAAGAATTCTTGTCCAGAGGTGTTCTAATCTAGTTGGTTTTGAACATCATCATATTGGGGGAGATTGTAAGGTCAAACCTTGAAATATGATGATGTTTGAAATTAGTCTATCAGCGTCAGCGCATGACTCAGCGTCAGCATCAACATCAGCATCTCAGTTGATCAGTATATATCTTTATTCAGCACGTTGTAACAGTTTTTGTATTTATTTTGTTTCCATAGTTAGCGTAAATTAGTTAGCTGGCATATACCTGATTTGTAGGGATTGTCTAGAATAGTAGTATATGATCTTTTGTATCAGTTTGTAATAGGTTACGCCTTTCACAAACCCTAATAGCCGCTTTGTGCACACGATAATCTCTTTGTGAGATTATCTTTCTTAGTGAAAGTTTTTTTTTTTTTTTTTTTTTGAGATTTCAATCATTTGTACTAAAAATACTCCAAATTACAACCACAACTAGGGTTTTGTTGATAAGCCTGGAATTTTAGGAACAAACAACTTGACTTAAATCTAATGATTTTTCGTTGAAATCATAAATCGAACCTATGAACACCAGATGAAAAAGGGAATCCCAAATCCATTATCCATCACAAACGTAGAATATGTAACTATATTGAATAAGAAAAATTATTAGGCTGGCCACGAAGGTCACGGAAGTAACCTCTAGGGTTAGCTTCAAAAGCAGCCCTTGGTAACATCAATGGAGATCTACCTGGTGCTATCATCATCATATATTCATCCGAATCTGATCTTCTTAAGCAGCACAAACACCGACCGAGTGATCACAGGGCGTTGAAGCAGCGGATGAGAACGACGGAGATGCACCAGAACAAGCAGTGGGAGACGCACAGGCACGTGATGAAGGCGGCGGCGGCTATGAGATAGGGTGCGGCGACGTCGAACCAGGGGCGAGGAGTGTCTGGTGGGAAATCCTTGTTGAATGCACCGGTCAGATACTGGAAGAAGTTGGTGACAGCGGAGATGATTTGATTTAAGATATCGTCAACGGTGATAGTCAACTTCTCCGGCAAGTCGTCCATGGTGCTCGTATTTGGGTGAACCTCCTTGGCGTCACATGAATCAGACGACACTAATGCTGACATTCCAGATGATCCTAGTCCAAGATATGGTCAAATCTCTCCTCAGCTTTCTCACCATACCATCTTTGTCACTAAAAAACTTCACTCGGTTCATGGGGAACCATCTGCTCATGGGGAGCCATCTGCTCAGGGGGAGCACCCTTCTCAGGGGGAGCAGCATCAATCACAAAAGCTTTCAGCGTCTCCTTCGTATTGAAGCTGATGTTCAACAACTGAAAGGATTTATTCTGTCAACTCCTACCCCTTGCCCAAATGATGATGATGCTCAAAAAGGGGGAGAGATTGATTCTGTTAAGAATGTATCTGAGGGGAACGTGCTGAAACAGACCGAGCCACCAGCCTGTGCACGTGTC
The DNA here is from genome assembly GCF_051521515.1 of Lactuca serriola. Lineage (NCBI taxonomy): Eukaryota > Viridiplantae > Streptophyta > Magnoliopsida > Asterales > Asteraceae > Lactuca > Lactuca serriola. The sequence continues at coordinate 21,304,019 of NC_136413.1, read as the reverse complement.
TGAGAAACAAGTAGAAGCTGAAGCTGAGTATGAAGAATTCTTGTCCAGAGGTGTTCTAATCTAGTTGGTTTTGAACATCATCATATTGGGGGAGATTGTAAGGTCAAACCTTGAAATATGATGATGTTTGAAATTAGTCTATCAGCGTCAGCGCATGACTCAGCGTCAGCATCAACATCAGCATCTCAGTTGATCAGTATATATCTTTATTCAGCACGTTGTAACAGTTTTTGTATTTATTTTGTTTCCATAGTTAGCGTAAATTAGTTAGCTGGCATATACCTGATTTGTAGGGATTGTCTAGAATAGTAGTATATGATCTTTTGTATCAGTTTGTAATAGGTTACGCCTTTCACAAACCCTAATAGCCGCTTTGTGCACACGATAATCTCTTTGTGAGATTATCTTTCTTAGTGAAAGTTTTTTTTTTTTTTTTTTTTTTGAGATTTCAATCATTTGTACTAAAAATACTCCAAATTACAACCACAACTAGGGTTTTGTTGATAAGCCTGGAATTTTAGGAACAAACAACTTGACTTAAATCTAATGATTTTTCGTTGAAATCATAAATCGAACCTATGAACACCAGATGAAAAAGGGAATCCCAAATCCATTATCCATCACAAACGTAGAATATGTAACTATATTGAATAAGAAAAATTATTAGGCTGGCCACGAAGGTCACGGAAGTAACCTCTAGGGTTAGCTTCAAAAGCAGCCCTTGGTAACATCAATGGAGATCTACCTGGTGCTATCATCATCATATATTCATCCGAATCTGATCTTCTTAAGCAGCACAAACACCGACCGAGTGATCACAGGGCGTTGAAGCAGCGGATGAGAACGACGGAGATGCACCAGAACAAGCAGTGGGAGACGCACAGGCACGTGATGAAGGCGGCGGCGGCTATGAGATAGGGTGCGGCGACGTCGAACCAGGGGCGAGGAGTGTCTGGTGGGAAATCCTTGTTGAATGCACCGGTCAGATACTGGAAGAAGTTGGTGACAGCGGAGATGATTTGATTTAAGATATCGTCAACGGTGATAGTCAACTTCTCCGGCAAGTCGTCCATGGTGCTCGTATTTGGGTGAACCTCCTTGGCGTCACATGAATCAGACGACACTAATGCTGACATTCCAGATGATCCTAGTCCAAGATATGGTCAAATCTCTCCTCAGCTTTCTCACCATACCATCTTTGTCACTAAAAAACTTCACTCGGTTCATGGGGAACCATCTGCTCATGGGGAGCCATCTGCTCAGGGGGAGCACCCTTCTCAGGGGGAGCAGCATCAATCACAAAAGCTTTCAGCGTCTCCTTCGTATTGAAGCTGATGTTCAACAACTGAAAGGAGTTATTCTGTCAACTCCTACCCCTTGCCCAAATGATGATGATGCTCAAAAAGGGGGAGAGATTGATTCTGTTAAGAATGTATCTGAGGGGAACGTGCTGAAACAGACCGAGCCACCAGCCTGTGCACGTGTCTGAGAAACAAGTAGAAGCTGAAGCTGAGTATGAAGAATTCTTGTCCAGAGGTGTTCTAATCTAGTTGGTTTTGAACATCATCATATTGGGGGAGATTGTAAGGTCAAACCTTGAAATATGATGATGTTTGAAATTAGTCTATCAGCGTCAGCGCATGACTCAGCGTCAGCATCAACATCAGCATCTCAGTTGATCAGTATATATCTTTATTCAGCACGTTGTAACAGTTTTTGTATTTATTTTGTTTCCATAGTTAGCGTAAATTAGTTAGCTGGCATATACCTGATTTGTAGGGATTGTCTAGAATAGTAGTATATGATCTTTTGTATCAGTTTGTAATAGGTTACGCCTTTCACAAACCCTAATAGCCGCTTTGTGCACACGATAATCTCTTTGTGAGATTATCTTTCTTAGTGAAAGTTTTTTTTTTTTTTTTTTTTGAGATTTCAATCATTTGTACTAAAAATACTCCAAATTACAACCACAACTAGGGTTTTGTTGATAAGCCTGGAATTTTAGGAACAAACAACTTGACTTAAATCTAATGATTTTTCGTTGAAATCATAAATCGAACCTATGAACACCAGATGAAAAAGGGAATCCCAAATCCATTATCCATCACAAACGTAGAATATGTAACTATATTGAATAAGAAAAATTATTAGGCTGGCCACGAAGGTCACAGAAGTAACCTCTAGGGTTAGCTTCAAAAGCAGCCCTTGGTAACATCAATGGAGATCTACCTGGTGCTATCATCATCATATATTCATCCGAATCTGATCTTCTTAAGCAGCACAAACACCGACCGAGTGATCACAGGGCGTTGAAGCAGCGGATGAGAACGACGGAGATGCACCAGAACAAGCAGTGGGAGACGCACAGGCACGTGATGAAGGCGGCGGCGGCTATGAGATAGGGTGCGGCGACGTCGAACCAGGGGCGAGGAGTGTCTGGTGGGAAATCCTTGTTGAATGCACCGGTCAGATACTGGAAGAAGTTGGTGACAGTGGAGATGATTTGATTTAAGATATCGTCAACGGTGATAGTCAACTTCTCCGGCAAGTCGTCCATGGTGCTCGTATTTGGGTGAACCTCCTTGGCGTCACATGAATCAGACGACACTAATGCTGACATTCCAGATGATCCTAGTCCAAGATATGGTCAAATCTCTCCTCAGCTTTCTCACCATACCATCTTTGTCACTAAAAAACTTCACTCGGTTCATGGGGAACCATCTGCTCATGGGGAGCCATCTGCTCAGGGGGAGCACCCTTCTCAGGGGGAGCAGCATCAATCACAAAAGCTTTCAGCGTCTCCTTCGTATTGAAGCTGATGTTCAACAACTGAAAGGAGTTATTCTGTCAACTCCTACCCCTTGCCCAAATGATGATGATGCTCAAAAAGGGGGAGAGATTGATTCTGTTAAGAATGTATCTGAGGGGAACGTGCTGAAACAGACCGAGCCACCAGCCTGTGCACGTGTCTGAGAAACAAGTAGAAGCTGAAGCTGAGTATGAAGAATTCTTGTCCAGAGGTGTTCTAATCTAGTTGGTTTTGAACATCATCATATTGGGGGAGATTGTAAGGTCAAACCTTGAAATATGATGATGTTTGAAATTAGTCTATCAGCGTCAGTGCATGACTCAGCGTCAGCATCAACATCAGCATCTCAGTTGATCAGTATATATCTTTATTCAGCACGTTGTAACAGTTTTTGTATTTATCTTGTTTCCATAGTTAGCGTAAATTAGTTAGCTGGCATATCCCTGATTTATAGGGATTGTCTAGAATAGTAGTATATGATCTTTTGTATCAGTTTGTAATAGGTGACGCCTTTCACAAACCCTAATAGCCGCTTTGTGCACACTATAATCTCTTTGTGAGATTATCTTTCTTAGTGAAAGTTTTTCTTTGTGAATTCTTATTGTTCTTATTTACTGTCATTGTTTGATAAATTGATTGATCTAAGGTCTTTTTCACAAATATTCAAGAGTTAGTGTAGCTTTTATCAAAACTCTTCATCAATTGGTCCTAGTTGTTCTTTGTCTTATCCAAGACATCACAAGTTTCCACATTTGATGAATGTTATAAAGCTTCTTAATACTTTTCCACTCAATGTCACAATCTTAACTCTAAGACTTGTTTTCGAACGAAGTATGATTGGCTTCTTGATTTAACCATTTCTTCAATTCTTGATTCCTCTTCTTAGACATACAATTGTACTAAGACTCACTTAGAGGATTAATTGAGATATGGTTCTTAATCATTAAGACCTATCATAAAGCATAAAAGCTACTCTCCCTTCTTCTTAGAATGGAGAAACTTTTATCTTTCTGCCTACATGATTCTTCTTATTCGTTTTGCTATTGATTTAAACTTTTTCAATCAATTCATAATTACACTTAATCTTGTAAGTATAATCATATTTACTAAATCTTCAGTAAATCATGACGAATATCATTGTTACTCTTATGGTGGACTTGATCAACACGCAACTTTGTGTGCTCGATCTGCTAGTCCTTCACTTGACACTTTGTCAATGAATTAGTCTAATTTCCAAATATGAAATTTCTCATTCATCGTGCAACCAAGTTGCATGATTCCAAGTTTCTGTCCAATTGAAACTTGGGCGATGAGAAACTCTCCCTATTTGGTAAACTCTCGACTTTCCATAAATAACATAATAAGAACCAAATCCATTATTGCTAATAATAGAAACATTCAAACATCAATTTTTTCATATACGCCATTGCAAGGATAAATAAATAATATAAAATCAAAATTTGTTTTATTGCGGAAAAATTTTGTCCTTACAATGTAATTCATTGAAAAACTATGCTAATACATCTTTCTTAGCAATCTAATTCTAACTCTAAGTAGTAGCTCAAGAATCTAATCTTCGAGAAATGCGATCGAAATCCATTCCTTCACGGTTAGATTTTGCTCACTTCTTCCCTTAAGCTTCCTTTCTTTTCTTTGATCTTACAAAACATCAATTGTAATCTTATCACATTATGTATTAAGAATCTAGAATAGAAGCTTAAAAGAGTTAGTTAATGGATTTTACCTATATTAGAGTCATACGTTTCGACTCTCCCATCTCTTAGATCTCTTAGGTAAATAGGGCAACCTTGTCTCCAATGCCCTTTCTCTTGGCAATAAAAGCAGATTGACTCATTTGGAACAGGACATGGAACTACTTCAGACATTGCTTTTCTCTTATGATCAAACTTTCCGATCATAGCATGTCTTTCGTTGCCATTGTCCATATCCATAGAGGTCTTGAAGGCAGATTCACCAATAAACTTTGCTTTTCTATTGCGCCAAACCATTGCTGATTCAACAGCAATAAGCATATAGGTGAGATCTATAAGGGTCACGTCGCGGTTCATCATATAGTACTCTCTTACGAACTCACTATATGAGTTAGGAAGCGATTGAAGAACCCAATCAACAACCATTTCCTCACAGACAACGGATCCCAACATTCTTAACCTATCAATGTGTGACTTCATCCCTAGGAGGTGTGCACACACCGACCTTCCTTCTTTATGTTTACTTGCCAAAAGGGCTTGAGTGATCTTGAACTTTTCAAGCCTTCGAACTTGTGGGTTAGGGAGAATAATTTGAGGAGGAGGAGGAAGTGAAGTATGATCTCTTGTTCCTCGATCGAATCGTGGAATATCATCTTCATGTGGAATGCTTGTTCCACGGGATTTGGGAAAACCATAGTTGTCGAACTTTGACATCTACAATACGGGAGAAAACAAATTCAAGTTAGTTGATTGAATGAGTCCTTAGCAAATCACCCAAATGAGATACTAAGGCTAGGACCCAACACAATATTCTACAACTCGGGAGAGGGATGCCGTAACCCAAATTGCAGAACATTTGAAGGTAAGTGAATGACGATTCACTAATTTCCACCATGAAAAACGAAAAAGAAATTTAAGTTTTAAATCTATGAAAATTCCTAGATCCTTTGAGATTCATTGAACATTTCAATGGCATGTTTAAATCTTGATATGTCCCTCTAGTTTGTGACTGGGATGCCGAGGATCACAAAGCGGGTATGAATAACCATGCAAACTTACATGGTGCCCTCACATGTTACAATCACCTATTCGATGTGCCGGTAAACCACACACGCTCCACCGAACTATGACAAACATTGAGTCACCCTTTGCTACCTTTGCTTAGAACCATTTAGTGTGCCGGTAAACCACACACGCTCCACTAACGTCTTTGCAAGGGCACAAAGTGTAATTTCATGGAATTGCATCAATTCACTTTTGCCTAAGTAACTAAGATCTGGAATTTTATGAAAACATTTAGTTACTTTAATAATTCATTATACTTATAATGGAAGGTTTCGTCCTATCCTACCCGTTCGGCTAACGACCCTCCACTAGTCAAGAGTGCGGTGGGTAAGAGTGGATATCCATTCAATCGCCATTTTATAGGCAATTTCCTTAAACACCCCTTATAGACCAGCTTCGTGAATGAGGCCTACTAACGGTAAGACTGACTTTTACTCATACATACATATATATATATATATATATATATATATATATATATATATATATATATATATATATATATAATGTTAGACTTTTAATGTTATATATAGTATAGGGTGTATTTTACACTTTTAAAATACTAGGTGGTTAAATTTAACAATTATACTTTTAATTCAATTAAATTGTAAACCAAAACTTTTATGGATTTATTAAACCTCTTTTAATTATACACCTTAATTAATTAATAAAGCCATAAGGGTGTGATTTGAACTTTTTCAAAACAATACTAGGGTTTTAGAATTTAACATTCCTAATTAAACTTTTAATCAGCTTTTAAATTCCAAAACTTGAGGGCAAGTTTTGAAACATTTCAAAACATTAGGGTTTAGAATTTAAATATACATCAAAATTAAACTATTAATCAAAATTTAAATTCCAAAACTTGAGGGCAAGTTTTGAAACCTTTTTCAAAACATTAGGGTTTTAACTATTTAAATTTCAAAACAACAAAACTTTTGGGTTCAAATTTAAACTATAAAACCTAAAAGGGAAAATATGAAACATTTCATAACACAAGGATCAAATAACAAATAATCTAAAATTAACATTTAATCACATAATTATCCATATTTGATTTATTTAATGATTTCTTGCAAAATAATTTATCAATTTAATCAAAATAATTAATCAATTATCACATAAGGAAACAAATATTTTATTAATTGATAAATATCTTCAATTAGATCAAGAATATAGTCAAATATATCATAAAATCGGATTTATATTGATCTAATATGATAAGGTAACTATCCAAAGCAAAAACAGCAAAACATCCCGATATATGCTCCATCTGACGAGTTGACTCGTCGAGTCAAGCTTGGACTCGTCGAGTCTGCATGGACTCGGCGAGTTCAGCTATGGACTCGGCGAGTCCAGCCTCCAGAAACCAAAAAATCGAATTTTTCAACCATATCAAGCATCAATACAATAGAAACCAGTCTAGGCTCTGATACCACTGATGGGTTTTGGTCATAAGACATCCTATGTGCTCATACAAACCCTAATGCTTGGATCTAGGTTTCTGTATTGTACATGCAAGTTATCCAAGACTATAAACCCTAATTCTAGCATACAAGTAATCATATTAATATAAGAATGGGTTTAATATATTACCTTGATTGTTATGTAGTAATAACAATCCCAAATCTCCTTGTATTTGACTTTGGAAGGCTTAGAGCCACAAGTGTCACTCCTCTAATGGTTCACAAACACCATAAGCAAGAGGACGAAGAGGAGAGAGGATGGAGGCTACCAAAACTGTGTGAAAACCCTAGCAAGAAGCTTAGCCACGTTTTTGGTCCTTAAGGGATCTATATATAGTGAGGCAATTAGGGTTATCTAACAAGGAAACCCTAATTTAGTTGCTTAAGCCCTAAGCAACCCATGGAGCCCTTTCCATAAGGCCTAGGACGATTTCATATGGGCTTCCCCCATAGAATTCGTCCACCTTATGATATAAGGCAATCCATGGCCCAAATTGCAATTATCTTATAATTACAATTCCAGTCCCTTAAGTTTAATTAATCTCTTTTAGTCACAAAACTAATTACCAATTAATTATTGACTAATATTAATTAAACAATATGATTTCTCCTTTAATATATTATTCCCATAATATATTAATAAATCATATTTAATCCTTTCTCTCCATAATTCATCCTATCAAGTTGCTTTGGTGAAGGCAACCCAAAAGGACCATGCACCATCGGGTCAAGTACATACCAAAATAGTTATGGACTTAGACACTAATCCAACAATTATGTGGTAGTGGTAGGAGTGAAATAGACCCCGTAACCGATTGGAATACACCAGAGGGTAGGTCGGAAACCCATATATACCAGGCAATATGTTTATGTTATGTTATTATGTGATAGTGGTAGGAGTGAAATAGACCCCATAACTGGTTGGAATACACGGGAGGGTAGGTCGGGCACCCATATATGCCTCACAATATGTTTCTGCTATGTTATTATGTGGTAGTGGTAGGGGAGAAATAAACCCTGTAACCGGTTGAAATACAACGGAGGGTAGGTCGGGAACCCATATATGCCTGACAGGATAGGTTGAGCACCCAAATATGCTTGACAGGGTAGGTCGGGCACCCAGATATGCCTGATAGGGTAGGCCGGGCACCCAGATATGCCTGGCAGTATGTTCTTATGTGGTATGATAGAGGGAACTCACTAAGCTTCGTGCTTACGTTTTCAGTTTTGGTTTCAGGTACTTATTCTTCAAAAGGAGAGAAGCCAACATGATCACAACGCATCACACTATGATTTTCCGCACATGAGATCTTTAGGAGTTGTACTATGATGTTGTTTTGTAATGACATGTTTTGAATATTGATTTTGATTATGAAACTATTGATGTTTATAGACTACTGGCTTTTATAATTACGTAATTAAAATGAAATTTTTGGTCATGAATTTTGGGATGTTACATAAGACCTCATGGAATGAATTTTGGGATGTTATAGTTCTAAGGCCCATAAAGCGTTATATCAGGCCAACTAGTCTTAGTATGGTTATAATAACTCACAAAAAAGATATTAAACAATATGTTTACTGTATGAATAATTAAACAAAAGAGTATGAATAGAAAGTACCGGTTTTACAATAATACAATCTACAATATTACATTACAAATTACAATTACAGCTGGTGGAGCCAGGCACACTCACATTTACAGGGTTTTCAAAGAGTACAATTACAGAACTTGGAAAATATAAACAATACAAAAATCAGTCTTCTTATGGTTTTATTGTGAACTAAAACTATGTTACACTATTTCATAGTACAACAACACTTACACATAGCGGTTTATGGTATTAAAACTACATTCAATTATGTTAGAAAAATATTGGATTTTGGTGTCAATATACAATGATTGAACACATATGTAAAACTTATACTTTATTAATGCAATGGTTGTTGTACTTTGATTACTATGATGCATGTGTTGTGATAATTAACATGAAGTCATCCACCCCCGGACGTTTCCGCCGCTCCGGTTTGGGGGTGTGACACAACCCAATTCTATATTAAGCCCATTGTACTCTGATCGGGGTATTTAATGAATCGTGAGAGGCATAATGCCGACTATGGGGAAATATGTATCATAACATTCATATTAACGAAATATTGAACTTTACGAATATTTTATGTTTTACAAGTTATGTAACTTAGGGTATGCTTGGATTAGCTTTTTTTTTTAATCTCAAAAGAGATTTTTAAGAAAAGTGCTTATTAGCTTATTACTTTTAGGAAAGCTGATTTTAAAGTGTTTGGATGAGAAAAACTGCTTTTTTCAGAAGTAAAATAGTTAAAAAGCTAAGATTTTTCAGCTTTTTGAAAGCTTTACTTTTTCATATAAAAAAAACTATTTTAAAAAAACATTTTTTAAATATACAAACATTTTTTTTAGCTTATTAGCTTCTTGAAAAACTAAAAAGCTAAAAAGTTTTTTTGAAAAGCTATCCCAAACACCCACTTATAAGTATGAACAATTTTGAAGTTTTTTATATTAGTAAATTATTGAAATTAAAAAATATTTTTTGTTTTAAAGGGCGTGTATCCAAAGTTCCGAATAATATAACACTAAGGTGCTGTTTGTTTTTTCGAAGCGAAAATTCGTGAGGTCTGCGGACCACCTTTGTAATCCTCTGTAGTAAAAGAGGTGGAACAAACGGCTGCAACCCATAATAAGAAGCATGTTTGTTTTTTAACATATGCAGAATGCTGCAGTAAACTGAAATTTCAATAAACAAATTTTATAAACTGAAAATAGTTTTCAACACCGAAATTTAAATAATTGTAGTCTTAAAACATTGAAACAGTACTAAAAAGAACATGTAAAAAAAACAAAAATATAAAACTTTTTAAAAAAAACTTACAAAAATATAAAAGAAACTAATAACTTTATTCTTGAAAAAAACTAATTTTAAAAAACATAAAAAAAAATAATAAACAAAATTAAGAAAGAATTGCAAATGATGTCTACAAAGTTCGTAAAAAAGTACACACGTTAAAAAAAATGAAATTGAAACTGAAAATATTATTAAAAGAAACGGTAAAAAAATTAAAAAAAAAATTAAAGTTATTATTTTTTTAAGGGGAAATGACATAAAAGACCTTAAGTTTTCATAAAAATGTCGGTTTTACCCCTAGACGTGTTTTAAGTCCAGTAAAGCCCGAAGTTTTGTTTAATTTGTTAATGTTTACCCTTATAGCCGGTTTCCAGATAACCTACCGGTTACCTAATGCCAGTAAAGCCTTTGATTTTTCAAAAATGTTCGGATTTACCCTTAAGTTTTTCAAAAATGTTCGGATTTACCCTTACATTGATTTTTATTTTGATTATTTTGATTATTATTATTATTATTATTATTATTATTAATTTTTAATACATTTTTAAATGTATAAAAATATTTTATACATACATTTTTAAATGTTAAAAATATTTTTACTAATATAAATATATTTAAAAATATATATATATATATATATATATATATATACTTGTATTTAGTATTTATATACATTTGAAACTCCATGTATTCCTGTAGTAACGTATTTATATGTTAAAAATATATTTATTTGTATTTAGTAGGTATAAATATATATTTATTTCATATAAAAATATATTATATACATATAAATATAAAAATGCATATTTATATGGTTTATATTACATAAAAGATATAATTAGATGTATTTGTACATATTACCAAGTATAAATATGTATCTTACATCTTACATACTTATAAAGCTTGCATTTTCCCTTGATTGTCATGCATTTGAACCCCCCCCCCCCCCCCCACAATAATTTTCTAAAACCTCATGCATTTGAAACCCCAAAACCTTTTCACTTTCTTAATAATTAATCACATAATCAATGGTAATTCATATGAGATAATAATTTGCTAAAACCTCATGCATTTCTATGGTACTAAAACATGTTTGAGTTTTTGGGTTTTAGAGTTTAGTAAATGGGTAATCCGTTTGATACGTTGGATTTGAAGCTATCTTATTCGAATTACCCAAAACAAGAGATAAATTAATAGTATATGTTCATGCATGTTTTGTACAAACCCCAATCAAAATACAATATATCATGATCATACAATTAAGTGTCTTTTATTCCATTTTTGGCTTTATAACAAAAGTTTGTTTACGTGGCGAAGAAAGAAAACTTGAAGATGAATATTTAGGTTGGATGTTTATATAAGATTTGTTTTAAATATATAATATACATATAAATACACAAATGTGTGTCAAATACAACCCATCACAAATTTAATGTTATAAACTACAATATAACTCAAAGTGGTTTTCCAAATATAATGTTTATACTATAATATAATATATTAGAAGAACACCATATAGTAGACGAATCCTACATGTTGTGCACAAATTTAGTTGCATAGATAATATATTATAATAATATTTCATTTAAAATATGTTAAAGTCATTTGGTTATTACATTGTTGTATTAGACCCTATAGTCTCATATATTTTGAATGATTCTTACAAAAATGATGTCTGTAATTTGAATATAACGTAATATCTTATGATGTTTATTGAATGATATTATCTTCGATTGAACACTTTTTAATTGGAATCAACTTTATTATAGTTAAAATTTTTGGCTCCGTTTTTTCTTTTCATTAGTTCCAGAATATAATTTTTTTATATTAACTTAAAATATGTCATTATCTTAAAATAGATTGAGAATGAGATTTTTTATATTTACTTAAAATACGACATCATTTTCTATTCAATAGTAAAACTAACAAAAGTCGTTAAATATGTATTTTTATGAGGTTCAACATAAATAGACGACCACATATGAGAATCCATATCTAATCAATCAATCATCAACTAATTACATTAGATACTAATGTGTACATAAAAATTACATTTAAAATTTTAAACTAATAGTAAAAAATTTTCATTATTTATTATGATAAAAAATTTGTAAATCAAAAAATATACATGCTATTTAATCGCATACAAGTTTTATGTATGACTTATTCACAATACATTCAATCATATATAACCATATTAAACTACATAATTATCCCACTACGCAACGCGCGGGCATTCGCTTAGTTTATTTCATAATTATATGCATACTATAGTTTTTATATAGAGGAAATACATATTTATATCTATTAAATACAAATAAAAATATTTTTAAATGTATAAATATGTCTTTAAATGTATAAATACACTTTTTATTTGTATTTAATACATATAAATATGTTTGGAAATGCATAAATACGTTTTCATTTGTATTTAACAGATATAAATATGTGCTTCATTTGTATAAAAAACTATCTTATGCAAATAGTTATGAAATAAATACATATTTATAGTTAGTAATACGTACAAATACATATAAATATATCTTTTATACAATATAATCCAAATAAATATGTATTTTATATTGATATCATTATATGTATATAATATATTATTATATGAAATAAATATATATTTATACCTACTATATACAAATAAATACCTTTTTAATATATAAATACGTTTTAATGGAATACATGGGAATTCAAATGTATATAAATACTAAATACAAGTATATATATTTAAAATTATATTTATATTAATAAAAATATTTGTATACATTTAAAAATGTATGTATAAAATATTTTTATACATTAAAATGTATTAAAAATACGCAGTAGTAATAATAATAATAATAATAATAATAATAATAATAATAATAAAAAAAAAAAAAATCAAGGTAAGGGTAAATCCGAACATTTTTGAAAAACTTAAGGGTAAATCCGAACATTTTTGAAAATTCAAGGGCTTTACTGGCATTAGGTTACCTAGAAACTGGCTACAAAGGTAAAAATGAACAAATTAAACAAAACTTCGGGCTTTACTGGACCTAAAACACGTCCAAGGGTAAAATCGACATTTTTTGTGAAAACTTAAGGGTTTTTATGTCATTTTCTTTTTTTCTTAAAATTAAGTTAAATTTTTTTTGTGGAAACTATAATAAGAAATTGTATCAAATCCATAAATAAAAGTTAAAAAAAATAACTTATACCAAAATTCTAAAAAAAACAATTCAAAAAAGTGAAAGTTGAAGAGGTTCGGAGAGGTAAGTCAAGTGCTGCGCCACACAATACACGTGCAGATATTTTGCAGTTTGAAGTCTTCCAAAAAACAAACTGCTGGAATAGGGAAAATGTTGCGCGTGTGCTGCGCCGCGCAACAGAAAATGGTTTGAATTGGTTTTTTTAAAAAACAAACGGCACGTAACTATTTATGAATTTCAACGAAAAAAACATAAGATAGGGTATTAGGGTTTAGGACCGATTCACACTACACCGAAAGCAAAAGAAAACCGCCCGAGACCAAACCTGTTTAGCCAAAGACCGGGAAAAAAAATCACACCGGGACTATCGTGAACGAAGGTGTCGCTGAGAAAATGTAACGACCCAAAAATCACGACTAAAAATTTTCTTTTAAAACATTACTAAAACTAGATTTATAAAAACGTATCATAAGTCAAACATAACTTTCGAGTATTAAATTCAAAACATAATATCATTATCAGAGTCAAACATTCCCAGGCTAACTGACTATGGCGTGTGCTCTGCAATCTTCCCGAGCTCCTCTTTTGAAAACCGAGTACCTGAAACCAAAACTGAAAACCGTAAGCACGAAGCTTAGCGAGCTCCCCCAATCTACCACATACCACACGATAACATATAAAGCACATACTGGGCCTTGCCCACTGCATCGGACCGAAGTCTGGACTAACTGGGGCCTTGCCCCTACATCGGACCGAAGTCCGAAGCTGACTGGGACCTTGTCCCCTACATCGAACCGAAGTCCGAAGCTGACTGGGACCTTGTTCCCTACATCGAACCGAAGTCCGAAGCTGACATCGGACCGAAGTCCGAAGCTGACATCGGACCGAAGTCCGAAGCTGACTGGGACCTTGTCCCCTACATCGAACCGAAGTCCAAAGCTGACATCGGACCGAAATCCGAAGCTGACTGGGACCTTGTCCCCTACATCGGACCGAAGTCCGAAGCTGACTGAACATAGCATAAACATATCAACTAGCATAAACACATAAACCCTGTCTGAGCCACGAAGGCATCAAACATACTAACTACTACATCGAACCGAAGTCCGAAGCTGACTGGGACTTTCGTCCCGTACATCGGACCGAAGTCCGAAAACTACTGCTAGCTAAACGGGCCGACATTGTGGCCTTAGACCCGTTCCTACTGAAGGGAAACTCACCTGAACTGCTGAGCTCTGCTGATAAACCTCTGGCTGCTACTCGACAATCCCCTGAACCGCTGCTCCTCTAGCTTTCCGAGCTATCAATATACATATAACACTTAGTCTGACAGTCAACTAAGTCAACTCTGGTCAAAGTCAAAATCCTGGTCAAAGTCAACCTTCCAGGTCAACCCTACTCGTCGAGTCCTCCTAATGACTCGCCGAGTTCATAAGCTCAGGGTCTTTCTATTCGCGACTCGACTCGCTGAGTCATTCTATGACTCGCTGAGTCCAACTAGTTCCAAGTCCTGTCCTGTCCAACTCACTGAGTCACCACCCGACTCGCTGATTCGAGTCTCAACTCGAAGGGTTTGAGGTTTCGCGACCTGACTCGCCGAGTCCACTAATAGACCCGCCGAGTCCAAGGCAATCTTCAACCAACTCGTCGAGTTGTTCTTCCAACTCGCCGAGTTCATGCTTAACTTCATCCGACTCAACGAGCTGTTCATCTCACTCGTCAAGTTCCTCCTCATCTTCAAGCTACTCGCCGAGTCCACTCGAAGGACTCGCCGAGTCTATTCAGATCTTCATACATGCAGAGGACTTTTGAGTCATGCATGGACTCCATACTGCAGATCTACCCTTCCCAAGCCTATTCCCCAAGTAAAGTTGCAAACTTTACGTGTAGAGAAGGAGATCTAGGCACCATACACCATAAACTTAGGGTTGAGACAAAGGGGCTCAACAATCAACCCATAGACTGATGTTTTATGATTCTCTAGGCCAAGATACACATAGATCTGAAGTAGCAACTTCAGATCTGGGCTTCTAACTCGAAATGGTTCAAGAACTTGCCCTAAAAGCCCCAAATCCTATGATAAAGGTTGATCTATATGCAAAAGAGGGAAGGTAACGACTCATTACCTTCAAATGCTCTGGAAGACCTCACAAACTCTGGATCTACTGCCAATTCTTGAATCCCCAATGTGTGCCTTCTTCCTTCTTCCTTCAAATCACCCAAAATGGCAAGAAAACTTGAATGAGCAACAATGGAGGCTTAGGGTTTCTGGTTTTGGACTATAGAGCCGCAACTGAGCCCTAGGAAAGAGAATGAGATGCTTAAATAGGGTACCAAGCCCCGAAATTAGGGTTTCCAAACCCAGACCTGACTCGCCGAGTCCACTTGCCGACTCGCCGAGTCGGTCAATTGCTTTACATCCGGATCCCGCTCCGACTCGCCAAGTTTCTCCCTGGACTCGACGAGTCAACCCTCTTCAACTTAGGGTTTTTCCTTTCCTTTCTTGACCTTTCTGATTTCGGGTGTTACAACTCTCCCCCACTTAAACTAAACTTCGTCCTCGAAGTTTGCTATGGCCAACTGTTCTGCGAACTGCCTCCAACTCTCTGCCTGGAAAAACTAACACCCTTTTGTCCATCACTCCAGCCACTCACAGTGCCGGTCACTACTGTTGGTACATACTAAATCCTTCTCTTTTCTATAATTTCCTCTACGCTACTTCCTCCGATTGAAATCCTGTTGCCCCTCATCCGCCTACCGGATGCACTGAGACTACCCAGGTCTAACTAATCTGTCAATATCTGAGTTACCGGACTCCCACCGGTCACTGTACTCCGACACCATCTCCTAGTCGTTCCCGACGACTCCTGAAGATACTTCGACTATCTATAACTGTTCTATCCATTCTGCCATCCATACTGAAATGATGCTGCTGGAGCCAGCCTGCTTATCTCTCATCTGATTACTCAACTCCTACTAACTCGAGTCTTCCATCCTGAAGGAAAAGCTGCCTGCCTAGCTATCCTTACAGATCACTTATACTTTCCAGAAGGCTTGACTGATCCTGCTGAGAGGGACTTGCCATTTCCAAATCAACCAACTATATCGTCAGCACTTGCATTCCAACACAAATACTAATACTGTCCAAAACTCTGAAACCTTCCAAACACTGAACTGCCTGCAATACTGAACATGCCTGAAACTTTAAACTGCCTGAAACGCTGAACCGACTGAAACGCTGAACGGCCTGAAATACTGAACTGACTGAAACACCGAGCTGCCTGAAACTCTGAACTGACTGAAACACTGAGCTGCCTGAAACTCTGAACTGATTGAAACACTGAGTTGCCTGAAACATTGAACTAGCTGAAACACTGAGTTCCAACTCAACTGTGGAGTCAAAGGACCCCTCACTTAGTCGCTTCCACGACTTCTGAACGAAATCTTTCTCTGGAACTAGTTTCCACTAGTTATCATGTCACCGTGGCTCTAACAATCTTCCGATCCAACCGATCGGGTCCATACGTCACATCCTGACATCATCAATTCCACGACTAACATCATGATGGCTCCCAGACTGACGGTAGCCCTTAACATACCCGAACCCCAACGGTCCGCTGCTACTCTGATCTCATAACTGATGTGACGATCTATATCCAAAATTGATGACTTAGCCATAACTGAACCATTTAGGAAATCCGAAATCTAACCCGTGGATTCCCATATCCTCACTACTGCACTCGAACTGGTGGGTACTACTGCTTTCCCGCGTCCAACACGCGCTCATGCTACCTACCAATCTGATAAAGGCTGCGACTACGCTCGCGGACTTACAACTCTCTAATACTATCTGGCTACTAGTGAATGCTACGGCTACCCCCGCAGACTTACAACACCACTACTACTACCTGACTGCTAGTGAATGCTACGGCTACCCCCGCAGACTTACAACACTACTACTACTATCTCGAGGACATCCTGACTATCCCTAGTCCCGCTAGTGATTCCTCATCCCGATTTCTCAAAACCAGCCCTCAATCTTTGAATACTGCATCATCCTCGACATCTTATATCCTTGATATACTCAGCGCTTCGTCGAGGAACTCTTCGGCTTGGTTCCCAAACCAACCGTCCACTAATCTGGATACAAGAAGCTATTGTTGGGAAGTTTCCAAACTCCCAACTCCTGAATCTACACAATCCTGCATGCTGACGTTGACACTGGCTACTAATACGTAGACATCTCTTGCTAACCGTTCTCCGAATCCTCATTCCGACTCACTTGAGCCTCTACAGGTGGTCCTCCAATCCTGGATTCTCAACCAGCTTCTAACCATCTCGATTACATGAACTAACTGCTGGGAAGGTCCTCGAACTTCCAAATTCTGAACTTCTCGATCCATCGATCACCGTGCTACTATCATTTCCTCTCAGAGGCCGCACACTCTTTCTGAGTCCATGTGGCTCTTATCCTTGCATACTCGGAGGTTATCCCCCACTTGGATTCGGCTAGATCCTTACTGCTCACTGGTCGAAAGGATTTCCAACCTTCCTTCCATTAAAAGGGCGACATGCTGCCCGCCGACGTTTACCCTTGCCAGCGCTCCAACTAACTCTTACCAGATCCGCACCCTTCTTGCTTTCTGACTGAGCTCCCTTCGATCCTTAACTGCATTTGCTTTAGGGACTACCTCCCGAGAACCTGCGTTTGGGGTGCACATCCCCAAACCATTTCTTTACTGACCGCTAGCTGCTCCACTAGGAACTCTGGACTATCACTACGGAGAATATAACTGATCATTACCCGACTAACGCCTTCCGCAAGTAGTAAGGCACTACTGCATCTTACACATACATGCTATAGTTACTGTATCCGAAGTAACCTGATCTAGAGGGGACGACCTCCAATTCACCATTCTAATCCCATGGTATGCAGATGGCATAAATCTCCGACACAAGCAGGTAACATAATACCCAACACATATGCTTATTGACATCAATGCAGCAACATAACAATAATATCATGAATAATAAAATAGAAGGAAAAGAATCATACCCGCAACCTGCTCTGAAGGATCCTCAAATCCCTCTGACTTTCGAACCCTACTATGACAATGAGGCTGTCCCAACCGCTGAACGGGGCAGTTCACCCTAACATGGCCAGGCTGATGACAACGATGGCATAACTCTACTTCTACTGTGCATTCTTGACGTTTGTGACCCTTCCATCCGCATCTGCCACACTTAGACTTGCTGCGCACGCCAGCCCATGCTCCCTTCTCCCTCATGCAACCATCTCGACCCTGCGGGCCCCTGACACCAACTACGACAGTGTCCGACTGCCCATCTTGCCGAACTAGACCGGAAGACCGCTTCCTCTTCCTAAGCTGACTATCCGAGCCAATCTCCCGTTCATGGGTCATAGTGACCATTTCACCCATTGCCTGGACAGCTGAGGTCCGCCTTTCAATCCCGTCGACCACTCTATCGGTGATACGCCCAATGGTGTTCGGTAACTCTTCCTGGAGAGCCCGCGAAACTCTGCAACAATCCAATCCTGCAGGGAACCCTCTTGGGGGTAAGGTGGACCACTCACTCCCGACCCCGGATGACAAGTGCTAAAAATGGGACTCCCCTCCCTGATGGATCCCTGGGATCCATGAGAATCAGGCTCTAGATGAGCCCCAAACTGTCCTGAAACTGCCCCGACCCCTAAGGCCTTAAGTCGGCTGTCCATAAGCTCCATGATGGCCTCTCTAACCGAACCAAAAATTACTGGAGTATGATCGATGATGTTGCGCATGATCTCTGCGGAAATGAAATCCCTCATCTGATCATTAAGCTGCCCGACTCCAAAACCTGAGCCAGATCCCTCCTCGACGCCTGAACTGCTAACTGGTAGCTCGCGCAATGTCACCATGCTAAAAATATAACAATTCCTGATCAATTTACACACTACTGCTGAGGGATCTCTCACACACTCTACTAGTTCCATGGTTTTGCCTTGGCCCCTCTTGAATCGAGTACGGATCCTCTGCTTTCAGTAGTATGGGCCCCCACTACCTTCCACATCTATCCATACTTTCCTCAAGAGTTACCTCAACTCCACCAAATCCCCTTTTTCTCTACTACTGATCTCTGCTACTCTCATCATAGGCTTGCCCTAGGGAACTTCTGATTCCACCCAAACCAATCCTCAGTTGCTGAAGGCCTCCTCGTAATGCCAATTAGCCACCACTTGAATACCATCACATGCAATAAGGCTCAGATAATCCTTCGAGTAAAAGTCTCGTCCCTACAACGGTTAGACTCAAACGAGAGCTGCGCAGTAGGGCCAAACCCAACACTCTGAGATTATTCAACCCTGATCACATGTGATGTGACGTATTCACCTAATGGCTAACTCCCATCACTCAGAGTCCCACAAAGCACAAAGCAAGCAGCATTCGGATAAAGGAAGCACACTCATGCAAAACTATTCTCATAACAAGAAACTGCACTAGCATACAATGCTAAGCTCACACTATCAGGCATAACCTACGCATGCTATCCTACTACTGTCTACTCAATACTAGCATGCAATTCTTATCAAGCTAAAACTCATAAAGCAGGCACATAAGGCATCATCCTAGATCCTTGGTCCTATTCTAGCATGCTGTTCTACTGAAGCTGAAACTGAAACTGAATCAGAAACTGAAACTGATAACATAAACTTGTATGGGTAATTTGGGAGTACTTACTTGAGCTCGGCTGATTGCATGCACCACACCCTTTTCTCTTTTCAAAACTCTTTTTGCTTTTTCTAAAACTCTTTTCTTTATACTTTTTCTACAATTGTTTTCTTTTCTAAAAATCCTTTTGTAACTATGGTTTTTCTTTTGAAAACTCTATACTACTTCCTAAGTTTGAGTTCAGACACACTCGAGAGTGCGCCCGAATCCCTCAAACCAAGGCTCTGATACCAACTTGTAACGACCCAAAAATCACGACTAAAAATTTCTTTTAAAACATTACTAAAACTAGATTTATAAAAACGTATCATAAGTCAAACATAACTTTCGAGTATTAAATTCAAAACATAATATCATTATCAGAGTCAAACATTCCCAGGCTAATTGACTATGGCGTGTGCTCTGCAATCTTCCCGAGCTCCTCTTTTGAAAACCGAGTACCTGAAACCAAAACTGAAAACCGTAAGCACGAAGCTTAGCGAGCTCCCCCAATCTACCACATACCACACGATAACATATAAAACACATACTGGGCCTTGCCCACTGCATCGGACCGAAGTCTGGACTAACTGGGGCCTTGCCCCCCACATCGGACCGAAGTCCGAAGCTGACTGGGACCTTGTCCCCTACATCGAACCGAAGTCCGAAGCTGACTGGGACCTTGTCCCCTACATCGAACCGAAGTCCGAAGCTGACATCGGACCGAAGTCCGAAGCTGACTGGGACCTTGTCCCCTACATCGAACCGAAGTCCGAAGCTGACATCGGACCGAAATCCGAAGCTGACTGGGACCTTGTCCCCTACATCGGACCGAAGTCCGAAGCTGACTGAATATAGCATAAACATATCAACTAGCATAAACACATAAACCCTGTCTGAGCCACGAAGGCATCAAACATACTAACTACTACATCGGACCGAAGTCCGAAGCTGACTGGAATTCTATTATAACAACTTGTAAATTATATTATAACAACTTGTAAATTATACATAAAAACTTATACATCGCTCAAGACTCAATGCTCCATCATTAACTATACAAAATTAATGTAATCGGTTGTATCTCATAGCAAAAAAAACACAATAGAATGAAGTAATCTGACAGAATTACATCATAAATGTCGGAATCATGCACAAAAACACTGTTAATATCTTTCTCCATACTTAGAATCTACATAAATCTTCAACTAACAGCTAATTATCTCACTAAATTGAAAAAAGTAGTGTTATGATATGAGATGACATTTTGTCAAACACATGGTGGGCTTTTTTTTTTAATAAAGTTGCAAATGAAAAAGAGCTGCCTATAGAGAATAAGTCTCGATTCTTTAAGAAGGCTAGAAAAAGAGTAAAAATTACACATATTCAATCAGAATCATAAATCAATTGTCGACACCAAGTGAATATGTCTCAATTCCTCAAAAATCAAAACTTCCACCAATAAGAAATCAAATAACTTTCGAGTGAATACGTCTCGATTCTGAGGGTTCAATCGTTCAGAATAAATAAATAAATAACTTGGAATAAATTCATAAAACCAGAAAAGAATGGGCAAAGAAATTGATTTAAACATTGATGTTTGCATCATGCAATCATTGACTTAAGGAAATCAATCGATGTGATCATCAGTATGCGGCTTTTTTCCTTTGAGTTCTTTATTTAAAGCTATGATCATGGGAACTTGATGTATCAATGTTTTTAAGAATGAAGAAGTGCTCACGTAACAATTTTTCTTTCAAACGAAGTCAATAACAAGTAACAAAACGACACAATTTTAAGTATTGGGGTACCTAATCATATATACCCTTAAGGGTATATTCACTATTCCCATATATATATATATTTGAAAATTTTAAATTAAAATCACAAAAATCATCGTCACACAAATGCTCTTCTGGTTGTGGGTTTGGGCGTTTCTTCAATATTTTGTTTTCAAGTTTCGCGGTTGTTGCCCCGAATCCTCGTCTCTCTCTTCCTCTCTCTCCCCCTTTACTGAAATTCTTCGTTGAAACCATCATATTCATTGATCGATTATCCTTCTCGCAGACACCAAATGCTCTGACTAGATTGGAGCTTCAAAATCGGTAATCAAAACTTAGCTATTATACTGATCTGTATCTTTCGTTTGTTTTCATTCCGTTTTAGGTTTTCGTAGTTTGAATTTCCCATGCGTCTCTTTGCTTCTTCTGCTGCTGCCAACTAGTTAAAATAAAACCTCTTGAATTCTGTGCTTTGCGAATTGAATCGCAATCATAGTTCAATTTTTTGCTGTAGGTTAGTCGGAAACCGATTTAACACGTTGTTTAGGAAATCGCCTTTCATCATCAACGGATTGTAATTGATCTTTTAGTTTCATTCACAATTATATGTAGTATGTGGGTTTACTGTGGGCTCAACGAGGATGAGCTGATCTTGCTCATGGCGACGTAATTTGCATATGCAATCTTACTAAATTTATTCTTCTGAGGAGCTATTCAGCTTGATGCTTAATTCATCAATGTTGTTTCGAATTAGGAATAATTTTCCTGATATTAATCTTTTTGTTTATTTAATAATTCAATTTCTGAAAGGATCTACATTATGGGCTTTGGTGCAAATCAAGCACCCAAGTTATCATACTTGTAGCATTTGTCTAAAGTTTATCAAGTTTCTGGATGTTTTGGAATCCGTAGCAGCTTCCTGAGATGAAATGTAAAATGATTTTTCAAATTCAAATTCTAGCTCTCTTTTTTACTTGAACATTCAAGGATGATGTTATGTTATTTGTTTACAAAATTAGTCTTCAAACAGGCAACTTGATATATGTCATTTGTGCTGCAACTTGGGAAGTGTTTTTAAGTAGTACTTCTTGGCGGCTAGTTTTCTGTCTTTTTTCTCAATAGTTTTAATCAATTTCTTAAGGTGACCATTAGGATGGGACCATCAAGGAGTTATTTTTTCTAGTTGTGCAAATAATGCTTGTGTTATCTGAGAAATGGATCCAAGAGATAGCCTCATGAGTCACGACAATTGGAAAAAGGTCTAGACTTTGAGAGATTGGATGGCAACCGTCTAAAGCGCTAGAATTTGAGATTATGTTACTTATGATTTATGCCAAGGCAACTCTTGTGGAGAGAGATGAAGGGAATCAGAAGAATGTTCCTTTACATTATTGGATCATGTTTCCTTGCCTTTGTGTGTTTTATTCCATTGGGTATGCAGTCTTCTTTTAAAAGGGAAAAAATGTTTTGTGTTCCTATACACACACATAATTACAATGAAAACAAGTCTTGTTAATCATATGAAGTCAATTTCTTAATTCTCAGTACAAGATATACTTGATGACTGTTACACCAACCCTGTGTGGGTGAGAAAGCTGCTTGGATGACTGTTAGTACTACTTATGTAGTCCCTGCTAACTTTGAAGGCAATATTGTTTGTTATGCATCTATGAGGATGCCATTACAAAGTTCTAACTTCTAA
Organism: Lactuca serriola; assembly: GCF_051521515.1. Lineage (NCBI taxonomy): Eukaryota > Viridiplantae > Streptophyta > Magnoliopsida > Asterales > Asteraceae > Lactuca > Lactuca serriola. The sequence continues at coordinate 21,280,692 of NC_136413.1, read as the reverse complement.
GTCTTTTAGGAAACATTAAACACACAAGACCTAAAGGGAAACTTTTATAATGTGCCACCAAGTCTCCCACAGTGTTGAAACTCCTACACTCTACAACAGGATTTAAAGCGCCTGTCACTATGATAACATAAAAGAGTAGACTGTATTTGTCTTTTGGGTTGACTGTAAACCATTTGTGACACTTATTTTGGGATAGCCGGAGTAGATACATTTGTGATATCTGGTAAGCTAACCATGGATATTTTGTTTTACCAAAACAAGTACTTATCATGAATATTTCTTTGTGTAGGCTTTTAAAAACATGTCCTTCTTGCATGGTCATTTATTTAGCTAGACAATTGCTTACATGAAGTCGATGAATAAAGTAGTAACTTGGATAGATGAAGTGTTTGCTATCTATTAATTTGTTCATTTTGGAGACTTGTTATCTAGCTGTACATGGTATGTAGACACTAGCCAATAGATATTATTTTCATTGATTCTCTATTTCTTTTTTCAGTGGCAAAGGGAGATCTGATGGGCCCAGCAAAAAAGTCGAGAAGTGTGAACAAACGATTCTCATATGGTAATGAGATACCACCAACTAAAGATGGGGATAACACCTACAAGAAAAACCAGAGGGTGAGTTTAGTTCTTCTTTAATCCTTTCTCTAAATCTAATTTAATCTTATTGGTTCTAAACTTCTAATATAAATTTAGTTTAATATCATATAGTGACCTACTGTCTATGAAGGTTCCCTGTTCACTCAACAGTTGAAACTTATAACTCTTTCTAAAATGACTTATTGTTGACAAAATGATAACTTTATCAAAAGGTTCCTTACTTCAAGTTTCAACTTTAGAAATGATTGTTTGTTTTAAATGCAGTGGCTATATTTTATTTCACATGGTGTTATCAGGGTCTGTATGGACTATGGAATGGTCATTACAATGGACTGAGGTGCTTGGTTGCCACATAGGAGTGGAATGGATCATTCCTTTAGGAATGTGATTACTTCCTATGGGTTGATTTTCATTTTATAATCTTTAAAAACACCATTGTTTTTTAAAATATCTCATAACTACTTTTCTTATTAAAAAAAGCTAAAATTATTTCTATTATAACTTCATTTGACTTTTCATGTCAATTTACTTTTTTTAGATTCCTTTTTCTCAGTAGATGTTATTTTTTGACATATTTCTATTAATTTTGTTTTATAAAGGTAAACACATAGCCGATAGAAAAGTTATAATGAATACATTAATGTATCTTTCCCTCATTAAGTTAAGATTGACGATAGTTCGGGAGAGAAATAACATAATAGATTATCTTATGTGCAAATACATTCTGTTATTGTTTTAATGACTGTTAAAAATCAAATTAAGAAAAGAAATTCGAAATGCTAACTGAACTTTTGTTTGATTGTTTGTTCGATATAACATGTATTTCAAATGGGCATGAGATATATTTATATGTAACTTGTTTAGTGGGATAACTTAATTTGATTAAAATTTATTTTTATGAAATGATAGTTTTGTCGTTATTTATCAGTCTAATTACATTCGGGTGTCTATTACTCGTTCAATTACTTTGTCTATTACTCTATTACATTCGTATGTGATTTCATTCTCTCATACCAAAAACATCATTAGTCTCTAACTTCCCAGAAGCATTCATTTAATTTTACTCTTATAAATTTGAAATATAGCATATAACAAAAACTTTTCGTTTGTAAGTTTCATATTACTAACTCACCATGTGACAAGTACCATTTGTAACCTCATTGTATCACACTAAAAATTTGAAATATAGCATATAACAAAAACTTTTCGGATTAATGTCAGTGATATCAAGATTATGCGAAAGTTTATCCCAATAACATAATATTCTAGTTACAAACAATAATTACATACAATAAATTGGTGTTACTAACAACTTCCTTGAGTGTGACATAATAGAATTTGCTGTATCTATCTACTTCCTTAAAATAGATACACAATATCTATCCTCCTTGTAAGCTTATCTTCCGCTCCATCTCTTCATAAGACTATTCATGGTAGATGGTACTTCCCAAAAGTACTTACTACAATCTCATTTATTTACCTATAATACACTGCATACACATCCATTTAAGAAACACGTGTGAGAATAAGGATTATACAAAGAATAACATTGTATAAACTATAAGCATTAGATGCACATAAATAAACTGTTTTGTGACACATAGATACGCCCGTTTTCACTACCACCGGAAGGATTTCCCATAGCATGGAAATCACCAAAACATGGCATATAGCCATCTAGCAAAGTGTACACATTATTCTACCAATATGACTCCTAACACATAAGGAGCCCATTCTGGGCCTTCAAACCCTAGAAATATCCTTTTTCATAAAACCCCGACTTGTCCCATACACCCACCCAATAATGGTGTTCTAAGACAAATCCTCACCATACATATCCATTTCTTCCATAAACAACATAATGTCACATTATTCACCAACCCAAATTATACATTCACTATAATGCTCAAAACCTTGAAATTGAAACCCCAACTTCACACATGAACATCATCAAAACTGAATACTAGGGTTTAGTATAATTAATTGCAACATTCAACATGCCTCTTAAAGACCTTCACGACAATCTTTTAATCATTGTTTGCTGTTACTTATACGTAATAATTGCAATTTGTTGCTCATAAGTGAAGCAGGGAAACTAGGTCTGTTCTGGTGGATGATAAGAAATTACAAATCATTAGAGAAGACTATTATATTTCTAATTTGAAGAATACAAATTAGTTCCTTATAAATAACAATGGAAATCCATAGTTAACAAGGGACGCAGGATTGAAGCAAAACTGGAATCATCGTAGTGGAGATAGGCTAACACAAATTATGAGAGAAGATTATAATGTTTTTGAATAATTTTGAAGAATAGAACCAAGTCATTTATTAAGGAAACTGCCAAACATGGTAGCCTCTAAAATGCTATATTACAATTCTGTAAAAATATGGTAGAGATGATGAAGAATTTCTGAATACTTTATTCACCAGAAATAGGGTACATATATAAGATGGAAACCAGAAAAAGGAAACCATAAAATCAGGGAAAAGATACTTGCTGATCCTATCTAAGTAAGGAAAAAATCAATACACAATAGTTTCCTTAAATCTATTCTAAAATACAGCTGTTGACAGAAAAGGATATCACAAAATATTTAAACGTTAATCAATTCCTTTTCTTGTTTTTGGTATAAGGCTATGTTTATCTAACTGTGTGATTATGATGTTGGTGCACTTGCTACATTTGAATTTACAGAAATAAAACAGCAGTCTTTCAAACTACAGCTTTTTGCTTTTGATACTCGATAAGGATCAGTGGCAACTGCTAAAATAAGCAATAGCTTACAATGTTTAATTGTTGATGATTAAATCACTGCCTTATTCTTTCCAGAAAAAGAAGTTGTCAGATATGTTGGGCCCACACTGGAGCAAGGAAGAGCTGGACCATTTTTATGAAGCTTATCGTAAGCATGGGAGAGACTGGAGAAAGGTCACTTTAATTTTCATGACTCTATAGGGCATAACCACTTATTGGCAATAAATTTACACATTTATATTTCTTTAGTGTTGGCTTTTAATCAACAGGACATAACATATAAGTATATAACTTCTACACTTTGTTGATTAATCAGAAACCTGTGATTGACATCTAATGCTCAAATACCATATGCATTTTTAGGTGGCTTCAGCTCTCCGAAACCGCTCTGTGGAAATGGTGGAGGCTGTTTATTCTCTGAATAAGGTAATCATGAAATCTAATGTAGCTTGTTATCTGACCTTTTCAATTCATGTTGTCTTCCCTTTATAATATTAATATCCAATCCATTTGTTAACTTGGTAATTAATGTACTTGTGTCACTTTCAGGCATATTTATCTCTTCCAGAGGGAACAGCCTCTGTTGCAGGGTTTATTGCAATGATGACCGATTATTATAGCAACATGGTGAGATTTTAATCTTTATTTCTTGTTGTGCATCTGTAGGTGCACATATCTGCTTTTTCCTGCAAGTACATCAAGCCTCTACCTTTTGTTTACCGTTTTTATTGAATAGAAGTTTCAGCAAACCAACGAATCATGAAAAGTCAATAAATTAAAAGCAAGAAGATAAAAAAGAAGCAGCCATTTTATTTAATATTTTGCTGTATTGCTCACTAAATCATTAACATGAGATGCGGGTGTGTATTTTATGATTTTTATCTAACCTGCCATCTAAGGGGCTGTTTCTTTTTCTTCCCATCAAGCACTGTATCAGTCGAGTGGATGTCTATTTGGATATAGTACTGTATAGATAACGTTTTTATTTTTTCTAGACTGAATAAACCATCTTAATGAGACTAAATGACCATTTTACCCTTATTCATCAATTTTAACGAGAGGAGTTGGGTGGAAAAAAAGTAGATGGTTGGTGTCTCAGTACTGTAAGCCAGTTTTTTTTTTTTTTTTTTTTGGCTTAATCCATTTAGTCAATCTGTTCATATTAAGTGCTTAACCCGTTAAGCTCATCAAGTGGTTTTGTTTTGATTTTTGATTTTTCAGGAAGATAGAGATAGTGAACAAGAAAAAAATGATGGTGTGGGAACATCCCGGAAGCCACAAAAACGCTTGCAGCGCAAAGTTCCTGAGACCATACCTAAAGGCTCTGTTGATCGTATTCATTTGCATCCAGGGGCAGTTTTGTCAGATTATGGTTGCATGTCTTTAACAAAGAAGAAGCGCTCTGGTGGTATGTGATTGTTGTTTTAACTTTTAATCATCTGACAGGTGTAAATTATGAAATTGTTTTTTTTTTTTTTAATTTTTTAGGAAGCAGACCTCGTGTTGTTGGAAAAAGGACACCTCGTTTCCCTGTCTCACATTCTCACGAGTATGTCAAGGGCGAAAAGCCTTTTTTGCCAACAAGGAAAGGGATAATAAAACCCAAGGCAGATGATGATGAAGATGTTGCTCATAGTATAGCAATGGCATTGGCAGAAGCTTCAAAGAAAGGTAGTTCTCCAAATAGAAGAGCTTCCAGTCTAATGTCATCACCTTCTCACAGCGCTGAAAGAATGGTATGTGTGATTTATATAATGTTTTTTTTTTTTGAACAGCATCTAGAAAGATGAGACTTGAGAGACTGATTTACCTTTTGTTTTGGACACAGTATGATGAGTCAGATGTGGGTAGTGGTTATGGTGAGGATATAGAAGGTAGCATGGAAGCTGATAATACAGATTTTCCTAGGGATAAGAGTAAAGAAAGAATAAATGCTGGTTATGTGTTACATGATCGAAAAGGATCACAAGGGAAAAAAGTACGAGTTGATAAAAAAGAAAACAAACATTTAGATTATATACGGGAAGCTTGTAGTGGCACAGAAGGGCATAATTTAAGTACGCTAAGAAGAAATTTTGAATTTTCTGATGTAAAACCTTCAAAGTCTTCTCAAGGTTCCAAGAAAAGAAGTAAAGGAGCTCATACTGGCAGAGGTATTGTGTTTCCTAATTTCTAGTATATGAGTTTCAATTAATTTAATGGTTTTTATCTAGTGTGATGAATCATTGTACTTTATATCTACCTTACATGTTCATTTTGAAATGATAAGAGATTTTTCTATTGATTTGACAATTTATAGTGATTAATTTTTGTACTTACTGTTGATTCCTTTTCCTGTAGATGAAAATTCTGCCTTTGATGCACTGGAAACCTTGGCAAATCTGTCTTTGATGATTTTACCCGAGGCAAATGGAAATGGTAAGATATATTAGTAGACATAACTTAAGTGTTATTTTATTTTGACTTACAGATGGATAGATAATGTTGTTTCCTTTTCACTTAATACAACCAGAATGACTTATTGGTTTAAGTGATAAGTTTGTCACTTAAGACCCTCCCTGTTACAGAATTGCCCTCATTTTTTCTTCTTTCCAATTTTCATAACAACCTAAAAGAACCCATTGTTCCCGGTGTTTTTTTTCACTGCATTTGTTTCTTTCAATTTCATTTTCAAATAAACAATCGTGTGTTATTAAGTATCATTTACTAAAAATGGTAAAATAGTCATTACTCATATTCAGACAATTCATTGAGATTCAAAAGGAAACAGACTAGGTTTTGCTGATCTTGATCTCAATCATTGCGAATTAAACTTGTATTAATCATTACATTGGTTGTTTAATTTAGGGAAAGATGAACTTGTTGAAGACTCTCATCTACTGCTATCTATCCCTACAAGTACAAGCCGCCAGGGAGAGAAGCGTAAATCATCAGTTCCTAAAAGGAGTCGGTCAATTTCTATATTAGAAGCTGCTGACAACAAAGCCCAGTCATCAGGCAAAGACTCGGTTGATGACACCAATATTCCTTCAGAAGCAAAGGAATCACATCACTTAATTACTAAAGTCTCCAGAAAGAGACAGAAGATCGTGGCACCCAAAGTAAGCATGTACATGAACATTACATACACTTTTTCCCATTAGTTTGACTTTTTATGTGTTAGTGATATTTATGGCACACTAATTGCAGATTCCAAAATCTGAAGCTGCTATTCATACAATTGGTAAAGAGTCTCTGGAGTCTGAGGTAGGCTTGCTCATTATCTTCTTTTACTTTTTAGTAAATTACATTTTTAGTCCCTGAGTATTGCTGATTTTTTCAAATTTGTTCCCAAAAAGTTTTTTTTTTTTTTTTTTTTTTTTTTTTTTTTTTTTTTATGTAGTTTTGGTCTTTACTTGAGGTTCTTATAACCTTTTTCGTCCTTGTTCCAAGTAAAATAACTATATTTACTCTTTTTGGGACCAAAACTGAAAAAGTTAACTATACCCAGGGACCAAAATTGTAATTTACTCTTTACTGTTTGAAACACAATGGCGAAAATGATGGAATAACTTATGTTATTGTATACAATGTAGGCTACAGAGAGTAAAAGTATACCCCAGTTGGCCAAAAATGACAAACATACCCCTTCTAGTATTGACACAAGAAAGGAAGTAGACATACGTACCAAAGTCAGGAGCAAGCATAAGCTGTTCAAACCAGACACTCTTTTTGATGCAGTTGGAAAAGACAAGCCAAGGGTACACTTCCCTTCTCTCAGTCAAACTTAATGTACTTATCTCAAATATTAGTTATTTTCTGTCTGTACTGTATATCAACTCAACTGTTGATAAGTTTTGATCCAATTTTCAGGAAGAACTTTCTAATTGTCTATCAAACAAGCTGATGCGAAGATGGTGTGCATGTGAATTTTTCTACAGTGCAATAGACGACCCTTGGTTTGCCAAACAGGAATTCGTTGAGTATTTGTATCATGTTGGTTTAGGTCATGTTCCAAGATTAACCCGTGTCGAATGGGGTGTTATCAGAAGGTATCTGATTTTTATGTTATATAATACAAATTTGTATTATTGGTTTTCTTTATTTGGCGTATCATTTTTTTTGATGCAGTTCTCTTGGGAAACCACGGAGGTTTTCAATTAATTTTTTGAAGGAAGAAAAGGAAAAGCTTAATCAATATCAAGATTCTGTTAGGACACATTATACTGAGCTTCGTTCTGGTAGTAGAGATGGATTACCAACAGATCTTGCTAGGCCATTATCAGTAGGGCAACATGTTGTAGCTATCTATCCAAAAACAAGAGAGATTCATGATGGAACTGTATTGACCGTAGATCATGATCATCACAGGTGTCGTATTCAATTTGATCGACCTGAGCTAGGTGTTGAACAAATCATGGTAAATATTCTTGGTGTATTCTTTTTTACCTTTATATTTATTAGTTTTTTTTAAAAAAAGTTTGGTTCATAAGTTTTTTATTACTATAACTTTATGTATTTTGTTATCAGGCAGTTATACCCAAAACAGCCACTTTATTAAATGAAGAAGAATCACATTTGACACCCATTTAAATGAATGTTTACACATGCATTTATACAAATATTACACTTATGTAATGTTTTATGGAGTTTTTATTAGGTTACTAGTATTGTAATATATTATATATGTCAATTATGTGTTTTATTTAAATATGTGACATGTTTAAGTTATCGGGAGATATAAATAATAAGTTTTAAAACATTAAATTAAATATAAATATATAATCAACTAGAACAAAGACCAAATCTCATAACAGAATGGGGGTTAGATGTGGAAATCCTTATCTCCACCTGAGGGTAGAGAGGCTGCTTCCATAGAATTGACAAGTAACAAATATATATCTTAATATATAATGTAGTATCACAAATAATAAACTAAATGTGCATAAAATCTAAAATTGAAGGAACAAATTGTAGAAAGGAAACTTTAACAAAAGTTTAATGTAAATGACCATATTTGGTGTTATATTTACCATTATCATCTTGATATTAAAAAAGGTTTTTGGTGTTGGGTTGTAAATGCCCTAATTCTAATGTATGTTAATGAAATAATGTAATATCATTTCTTTCTCTCATATATTATTTGTTTTGGTCAACTAATAAAAGCCTTTATTTAGGGCATTATAGAAAGCTCATAGTGGGATAACTTTGCTTCCAGATATGAATGAAATTATGTCCTTGTGTTTCTTCTTTGTTTATTTTAAGAATATTTTATAATGAATATTGTCTTAATAAGGCACATGACATGATTTTGTATTGACTCAGGATACCGATTGCATGCCCTTAAATCCTTTTGAGAACATGCCTGCATCACTGATGCGCCAAACACCTGTTGGCAAATTCTTGGAGAGCTTAAATGAGGTCAAATTAAAAGATCAGAGATTAGAAGGTTACACAAACCCAAAGTCCACTTCTCGTGAACAATTAGAGAACATGTATGATGCTGCTTCAGTTAAGTCCAATTTACTATCTAGAAATCATCATGGGACCCACTCTGCACAATTTCATGCAAAAGAAGCTGATGTTGAAGCCATTGCTGAACTGAACCGTGCTCTTGACAAAAAGGTTCTTCCATCTACATTCTTGATAGTTTTGTATTAGTAGTTTAAGTATATTTGAAAGTAATGGAATATTTATGGACATATTACAAAAATAGCCTTCGACTTTTTGGCCATTTAAATGAAAACCCATTATTTAATTTTTTATATCATGAAAACTGAAAATTCAAAATTCTTTCAAAAAAATCACTGATGACTAGTTATAGCCAATTAACCGGTCATCTGTGCTGATGTGGCATTTGCAAAACTGGAATTTCCATCAACACCATTACGTTTTAATCCACTTTTTGAAGAAACCATTGTGATGTGGCATTTTATTATTATTATTTGTTCTTTGGTTTTTGTTTTTTATAAAAAGAATAGGAAAAAAACCGAAAATATAAAAAAATATTAAATAATGGAAAAGAAGAAAAAACAAAGAAAAGCCCGAAAGAGAAAACCAGTAATTGTAATTAATTATCAGAGTAAAGTTACAAATTTGTTTGCTATGCTTTGTTGGAAGTTCAGTCCAAAATTTGAAAACGCCCAGTGTCTTCCCCAAGTTTGCATTTTGTTGCGGATATGGTCCCTCAGTCCAAATTTTGAAGTCATTTTATATGGGTCGGGGATCATATCCGCAAACAAAATGCAAACATAAGGAACTAAGGACAACATTGGAAAATTTTCAAAATTTGTACCGAACTCGCAATTTTGAGTAAAGCAAAGGGACCAGATTTGCAATTTATTAAACATGTTGAAATGTGCAGGAGGCTGTGGTTTTTGAGTTGAGGCGAATGAATGATGATGTGTTGGAAAACCAAACGGATGGTGAGTTTGCTCTTCAGGAGTCAGATGCTTTCAAAAAGCAATACGCAGCTGTTCTTGTACAGTTAAACGAAGCAAATGCTCAGGCAAGGGCAATATCGTCTTTCCACCCCATCCCACCCCTCACAAATATTTTTGTTATTTAATTCAACATGTCTTTTTTCAGGTTTCTTCTGCTTTGTTTCGCTTGAGACAACGCAACACATATCAGGGTAACTTCCTCCTGACAACCTTGCCCAAGACAGTGGCCACAGAAGACTCAAAATGTCAAGTCAATGAGATTGTTGAGATATCAAGAACCAAGGCTCGTACAATGGTAGAAATAGCCATACAGGTCAGATATTTTTATTATAATTTTATAGGCTTAAACTTAAAGCCTGAAATACAGAAGTGGATTATTCTAATAATCTAATTATATTTTATTCGAATGTATAATTTAGGCGATTTCATCGCTGAAGCTTGATCCTACGGTTGAGATTGACAAGGCTGTTGATTATGTAAATGATCGGCTTCCGTTGGATGATTCCTTTGTGACTGTAAAAGGACCTGATTCTAAGTCAACGAAGTCAAATCCTTGTGATTTAAATAAAGCATCAGTCCCCTCTGAACTGATAACTCAGTGTGTGGCTACTCTGTTCATCATTCAGGTAAAAAATTAGTTAAAATAAAGCATCCTACATCCATTTTTTCAGTGCTTGCTATATAATTGGGTGGGTTTTTCAAAATGAGAAATAAATAAAAAGTAGAGTATGTTGGTAATGGTATTTAAGAAGTTTGGTGGGATGGAATTTACAGAAATGTACAGAAAGAGAGTTTCCACCAGCGGAAGTAGCGAGTATATTGGATTCAGCAGTGTCTAGTTTACAACCGTGGTCCCCACAGAATGTGCAGGTATATGCAGAGATACAGAAATGCATGGGGATAATTAAGAACCAGATTTTAGCTCTAGTACCAACCTAACTTAACTTTTTTTTTTTTTTTTTTTTTCTCAATTAATTAATTGTACATGCCAAATTGTGAAAGGACTGAATTTCAGATTCTCAATCTTTGTTATAGTTGGAATGTCCATTTCTCATTGCTTCCATTGCTTGCTAGTTTGTTATTATTATTTTGCATTTGTTTGTAGTTTATGTTGATAAAAATAGAGTCAATGTAGTATTTCTGAAAAATGGAGCTTAAATCACTTTTTGTTGGGCAAAGGCATTGTTAAAATATAAACGCTATTTATACAAATGACATACACTTTTTTCTAATTATTGACCATTTAAAAACAAAAAAACTGTTTTTGAAATTAACTAATTTATACTTATTTTTGTGAATTATTTTATAAAAGAACCTCATAATTTGTTATCATTTGAATATATGTAATATTTTAAAAAAATTAAAAGTATTTAACTATAACATTAAATAAAAAGAAAAAGACAAATCTAATCAAAATAATTAAAATTTTTCAAGATTTAACAAAATTAGTCTTTTTCTAGTATGAACACAAATTTTAAAGATTTACCAAAACTTGGTCTTTTTTCTAGTATAACTACTGACTACTGCGATTTTTTGCCATGGGAAATGGGTTTTGGCTTTGCAAAATAGGCCTTTCATGTCTAAAATATATATTTTTTTTCTTTAGTTTTCATATTATATTTTTTTGGTAAAATCTTTTTAGATCTAAGACTTTGCTTTAGCTACATAAAACTCTCTTGTGCCACCTTGACAACAACAATCCTACGAATCTCATCCTCAATGGCACTCGACTTCTTGGCGTCGTTGGAGCCTAAACCTCGGGTAACCACCATATTGAAACACACAAGAAAACCATCAAAATTAGGCTTAAGCGTGTACACAAACATCCACACACTCCTGCAAGTTCCTTAGTTCCTTAAGATTCCTTCTTGAGCCACGTACAAATCCGGTGATTTCAGTAGTATGAGCCTAATACTACATTCCACATTAATCTTAATTTGTCTCAAGTCATCATCTCAAGACCCTAAGTCACAAGGACTCTATTCCTTAAGAGCATCTATACACCCAGACTATCGATTTCCTAGAACCTCTACAGTGTCTACTCAGGGCTGGACCATGAGCCTGGGCAAGCTGGGCAACCTCCCCAGGTCCCCCAAATGCCGAAGGGCCCCATTTTATACTAGTTGTACTAGGTTAGCCCATTATTTTTTAGCCTTGTCCACTAGTTTAAGGCTCAGTTCTAACGTTATCAGGCGCGGCACCAAGCAAAACTGAGAAAGCGGGAGCTAGAATACGTAGCGTCAAGGGTAATGTGCATTCCAATTTCCAAGGTTCATAAGGATTTCTATGGAAACTCAAAATGCATTTGCTGCGCTTCTACTCCGCAATAACGGTTAATCTGATTTCTCTTTTTATGAGATTTGTTGATTTCTTATTCTTCTTTTTTGATTTCTGAATGCACGATTTCTTTCCTCCCTATCTGATGGATTTTGCCCTTAGTTTAGAGTTCTCGAGATATTGTCGCCTTGACCCATTCACTGATTAAGAGCTGAAACCTGATCGATTTCCACTCTAATTTCTGATCCAACGATTCATATCTCAGTTAATTCTTATTTCTTATTCTGAAATACCCCTCCGATTTCTATTTCTTTATGAAAGACTGAATCAGATTGAGAATCAGAGAATTCAAAGACGTAAATTACGATTTTTTAGGCTGTTGAATTAATTTTTTTTAATCAAATGCAAAGTTCGATTTTTTTTTTCATATATTGTGATATAAGTTTCGATTTGTTTGGCTATTAAAATCGATGTTTTCATAATATGCTGTTATGACTCATATTATAATATTTTATTCTGTTGCATTCTCTGACTGTCAAACTCTATTTTTTATTCTGATGCTATTGTTGTGACTTCGATTATTCTGGTTTCTATCGTATTCTTCAGACTGTTAATTTTGATTTTATTTTCATATGTTGTTGTGACTTTGATTATTTTGATTTCTGCTGCATTTGGATTTCTTATTAGTTACATTATGACTTTCAGATTTCTTGCACAACAGTTGTCATATTTGGGTTTCTTACACTATCTCATTATGATTTTCAGGTTTCTTATATGTATTTTGATTTATCTTGTATTTCATTATCTTACACAGCAACTGCAAGCAGGTTATAGATTCTCTCATTTCACCTTTTTAATCTATGACCTCTACTACTTGTATATGTTAAAAATGTATGTCTGGAAGTGCAAAATGAAAAAACAAAATCCAAAACTGTTTATTGAAACACATAAAGTACGATGAATAAGTTTATAAAAAAAATTTAAATTCTTCTAACTTACATGAAAATGAGCAAGATAATGTTAAACCAATGGGTACAAAAACGATTTCTTGAGATTGATACTACAATTGATGACTTTACATCTAAAAAAGCTTGTAAATATTTCTTTTTTAGTTTTTAGCTATAATTTTATCTGATGGAGCATGTTCTTGTATTTTAATTTTGTTGTTTGTAGTTAATAGTTGGTAGGTTGCAAAGGGCCCCATTTTTTATTTTACCCCGGGCCTTAATTTGTCTTGGACCGGCCCTGCCTCTACTAAGCATCTAGGCACCCATCCTAGGCTGCTCCCATGCACTGCTTCGCCTCACAAGACCTCTGTTATCCTTGCCATTTGCTTCATGCATGCTACTTGTACACAATACAAGACTCGATAAACAATTAAATAAATGATTCTACCTCAAATCCACAACCAGATAAGGAACATGAAGAAAGGCTAAACCAAACATTCTAAGGTTATAAAATCCTAACTATGTACAATTATACAACATACACCAAGCAAATAGCAATGACAGATTCAATCTTATAAGAACAAACTCCTAGGATAAAGGCATCACAAATCAGGCAACCCTATCACACTTTTCCTATAGGATCCTTAGCCTATCACAATCATGCAGTTTTATTAGTTCATAAATATCAACTCTACACTACTCATAAAATAATTTGAGATATTTTGGGAAACTACCGCTCGAGCTCTGACTGATTGTACACACTGCTTCACTGAGTTTTTCTCTTGTAAAATCTTCTTTGTTCCTTTGAAAAGCTTTATGAAAATCTTTAGATTTTGAGTTTGGAATTCCCCTAGAGTTCATCCAAATCCCTCAAACCAGGGCTCTAATACCAATTTGTAACATCCAAATTTTCAAACCAAAATTTTCATTTTTAAAACCGTAGAAAAACAGTTTTCATAAAACCAACCCAAGAAAAGTCATAATGTCAATTACAATTCCACATCAAAACATCGTAGTGTCCCAAAATGTCCAAACAAAATCCCTCGGCAAATGTGTACAATAAAGCCTTCGCCTTCCTACGATCCTCAGAAGTACCCGAAACACATTTAATCAACAACTGTAAGTACAAAGCTTAGTGGGTTTCCCAAAATATCAAGGACAACATAATACATAAAACAATTATGGGTTATCAGCAACTCTGGAGACAACCCGAAGTCTAAATGAACACGCCCCGTGGGTTATCAACAACCCTGGAGACTACCCTAAGTCTCAACACATACACAATAATAACACTTAGATCCAGATGGTCATCACATGTATATATATATACAGTTATTCTACCACACAGGTAAGAATAAGTGAGGAGACTCACCTGACACTGATGACTGATCAGAACTCACACCCAAACTGCCAGAACTAGACTCTGCCTAATTAAATACACCAATTAACCTTAATTAATAATTAAGGTATTTTCATACATACTACTAAGCCCATGTCAATTCTAGTCCACACTTAGAGTAAAATACCATTTTACCCTTCACAAGGCCCTCACCATCCACCTAATACTAAATTGTTCAAAATCCGCAAAAGTCAACAAAATTCAACTTGGTCCGTACGCTCGGTGTACTTGTCTCTACACTGGGCCTAGAGCGCTTCACCAGAAAACGGGCTCGCATAAGGCTATGTGGGGTGTAGCCAAGCGTACGCGTAACACGCTGTTCCTACCATCTTCGTGCAAAATGTCTTAATCCTTAAGGCATTCATTCTAAAAACAAATCTGGACCCAAAATAACGTCTTAATACATAAAGTCTTTGACTTTAAGCCTTTGCATGTCTATATGGAGCTAAAACTCAGAACCCATAACTTTTACTTCATAAAAACCTCCACAATTCTTGCATGAAAGAAAAGAAGTGACCAAGCTAGCATTTTTATGACTCAAGACACCTTAGAATGTCTGATAGGACAACTTAATAACTCTGGAGTACTTTATACCTTCAAAAGGTGCACAAGAGGATGAAGTTTATGGATCTACAAGCTAGAATGCACCACCACCTCCTAAATGATCTTCTTTCTAGCACAAAACACTCAAGATTCACTTTCCAAGCTTTTTATCTCTCATACACAAGCTAGGGTTTCGTTCTAGGGTTTAGAGGAATGGGGGTTGGATAAGATGATGTCCAATGGAGGAATAAGATGATTAAATAGGGGTCACACCCTAAATTTTAGGCTTTGGCATCTGCACGAGTACGCCCAACATACTCACACGTACTCCCAACGTACTCCCTCCTCCGCCTTGACTCCCCGAAGACTTACACCCGACGTACAAGGCTAATATGTCCAACATAAGTGGCCAAAATGCAAACTTATAACAACTTCAAAGGCTGAAAAATAAAATACCTGACAACGGGTGTTACATTTAAAAAAATATTGTGAAGATTCTTACAATAATATTTAGAAATTATATCTTAAAACGTCAATAATTAATAAATTTATGATAATTTTTATAAATACAACAAAACTATAAAACTATAATAGAATAAATAAAACAAACTTGTCCAGTTCAAAACCATAGAACGTTTCATTTAAATAAAAGTCGATTGTTTGTCGAATACTAATAATACCGTTCAACCAAAGGATTGAATAAGGCAGTAATTAGGATTGAATAAGAGTTGAATGAAGTGTGGGTGATGACATGAAGTAGAGTTGAATGGAGTGTGGGTGATGACATGAAGTAGAGTTGAATGAAGAAGTTGAATGATTATTGAATGGTTCAACAGAAAGAATAAAATGATGATTATGATTAAATAAGTGTTTAATGAGTTGTGGGTGGTGTTGTATAGATGTTTAATGGATGATGTGACAATCCATTGAACTCTATAGAATTCAATAGATTGTGGATGCTCTTATAAATAGACCGGACATGATAACTTTTGCAATGTTATTTGACCGATGATTCTTTGAAATTTTTTAAAAAAGATTACGATCTAGGCTTTTAAATGAGGATACATCCCTAGTAGTATCTAAAATGCATATGGTCATGGAAGTTCATACACAATGATGCACTACTCCAAACATATTATCTTCGGATAACATTTATTCGCTAGCATATGACATACGCAATATTCATAAACAGTCACGACATAATTCAAAACATTGAATTTGTAAATCATATATAGATTTTAAACATAATATACATGTGTCCCACACTGAAAGTAACCACGTATTCACCTCAAGCAAGTAGTGCATGTCTTACATCCATTCCTACCGTGACTTTTCGATCTCTAAAACCTCAATGGATTTAGACCGTCCAACGATCTATT
The DNA here is from genome assembly GCF_051521515.1 of Lactuca serriola. NCBI lineage: Eukaryota > Viridiplantae > Streptophyta > Magnoliopsida > Asterales > Asteraceae > Lactuca > Lactuca serriola. Next base: position 21,264,364 of record NC_136413.1, on the reverse strand, counting down.
TGTCTTATAAAAAGAGTGCATGTATTTATAGTACTTTATTGCTTGATGTATCCTTTGTCTGAGTGTATGTGTTTTTGACATTTTATATAAATGAGAGGAGACATATAGTAAACCTTAATTTTTTTTTCCTTAGCATTGGACACGTTCATATGCCACCGATCCATTTATATTCCTATAAATCTGTTTGTTAATTACGTACATCCCACAACTTGCTTTGTCATCAGTTGATAAAAGGCTTGATCGTGGATCAAAGGGAAATGAGCATAATATTTATTTCTTCTATATAGAAAAGGGATTTATTTATACGTAATTTAATATACTATTTCTGGAATGATAATAATATCTACAAAGATTCTATTTATAAGTGTGGTTCGTAACAGATTGTGTCATAGAATGGATGATCTCGAAATTCGACACAAAATTACAAAATCCACATTCCACACGGTTTCGACTCGGTTTAAAAATCCATATTCCAACGGTTGACCCGTTTATTACGGTTAACAGAGAAACGGCGGGTCGACGGTTATATTCTGAACCGCTAAGATCAACCACGCCACCTTCCTTGCTGTTTCCTTCCCCTAAAGTCGGTTTCTTAATCACCAGTTCACCCCAAACACTATAAAAATTCATCTCCAATCTCACTTTCACCAATCAACCATGGAATACAGAACCTTAGACCTCACTCTCGTCTCCGCAAAGGGTATCAAGAAAGCCTCTCTCATCGGAAAACCAGATGTCTACGCCGTCGTTTACATCTCCGGCGCCCGAAGCAACCAAAAGCTTAGAACCCCTGTTGACAAAGACGGAGGTTCCGACCCTACCTGGAATTTCCCCTTGAGTTTTACTGTCGATGAAGCTGCCGGATTACAGAACCGACTGACGCTCGTCGTCAAGATCAAGGCTGTGGGGATTTTCAGCGATAAGAATCTCGGAGAAGTTCGCGTGCCGATTAAAGAGCTTTTGGAAGGTGTGTCGATTGAAGGGAAGACGCAGCAGCTTGTTAGTTATCAGGTGAGGACGAAGTCCGGGAAGACGAAAGGGTTTCTCAGTTTTTCTTATAAATTTGGGGAAAAGTTTTCCGGTAAGGCGGAGGAGCCCGTCACGGCTTATCCTCCCGGGATGGCGGTTGGATCAAGTTCAGCGTATGCACAACCGTATGGGGCGGCGGCGGCGGCAGGTGGGTATTACCAGCCTCCTGCTACTGGTTACCCTCATCAGCCACAGACTGGATATGCGTACCAGCACCAGCAACAACCGGGTTATGGTGGTTATCCTCCGCCACCACCGCCGGGTTACGGTGGATATCCTCCGCAACAGGGGTACGGGAATCCGGCGGTTCAGCAGCCTCCAAAGAAGAGCAAATTTGGTATGGGGTTGGGAGCCGGTTTGCTAGGTGGTGCACTGGGTGGACTGTTGATCGGCGATATTGTGTCGGATGCTGCTGATGGCGGTGGATGTGGTGGTGACGGAGGCGGATGTGGCGGTGGCTGCGGCGGCTTTTAATACTACGGTTTTTAATTTGATATTTTATATAGCATGGGTTGGTTTGTTGTTTTCATTTCCATTGTAAATATACTTTCGGTTTAAATTTTAATAAATCAACTCCTTTTACTACAAATATGATTATATCAGTGTGTTTGGACTTTGGATTGCATTTGGAACTTGGAAGTGAATATTTAACCCAATGATAATAAGACAAAAAAAAAATAATGTTAATTATAAAAAGGTTATACCTTTAATATGGAGATTTTATTTTTAATGATAGGCATAATATAAAAGTATACATCATAATTGAATATAATAATGAAATTATGAAATTTATTTCGCAACAACTGAGAGTTAATGTTTGGATTAATTAACCATTTTTCCTCAAGATTTCATGCAACTAATCACACCCAGGAAGTTCGGGATTTGAATCCCATGATGCTCACTCACTCATGCTTATCTTTTCCTATTTCTTTGACAAATTCGAATTCCATATTTTTATCTTTGTTTTAATTTTCCTTTTATAGATCTACATATCTTCACCATAAATAAAGGATTATTACACACTTATACCACACCTTCCTCGCTGTTTCCTTCTCCCAAATTCACCCAAATCTCTACTTTCACCGATCAACCATGGATTACAGAACCTTTGACCTGACACTCATCTCCGCAAACGACCTCAAAAAAGCCTTCCTCTTCGGAAAATCAGATGTCTACGCCGTCGCTTATATCTCTGGTACTGCCGGCAATCAAATGCTTAGAACCCCCATTGACAAAAACGGAGGTTCAAACCCAACCTGGAATTGTCCCATGAAGTTTACTCTCGATTTCGCAGCTATCTTACAGAATCGCCTGAGACTCATCGTCGAGATTAATGCTGTCGGAATGTTCGGTGATAAGCATTTGGGAGAAGTTCACTTCAAGTTCATGGAGAATTGCGGATCGAATTCGGAGCAGATGTTTGTTAGTCCTCGGGTGATAAGCCCCTCCGGGAAGAAGAAAGGCTATCTTAATGTCACCTATCGCGTCGGGGAAAAAATCTCCGGTAACTCGTTGGAGACCTTAACGGGTTACCCTTCCAGGATGGTGGTTGGATCATGTCCCGCCTATCAGCCTCCTGTTGCTGAATATGCGTACCTGCACCAGCAGCAACCGGGTTATGGTGGTTACCCTCTGCCACCACCGCCGGGGTACGGTGGATATCCTCCACAGATGGGATACGGGTATCCGGCAGGCAGTTCAGCAGCCTTTACTTTAAGTTTATACATTACCTGCATTAGTTTGTTTGTTTCCATGTTCATTTTGCTGTATGTTTAAATTTATAAATTTAATTTGTTCTATAACTAATACTAATACTGTTTTATTAATTGGATTTAAAAGTTATCTTTAATCTAATGGGGCACGAAACATAATGTTCACATTTTCTTGAGTGATGATATTTTTAGGTTTTATCATCTTAAGCAGAAATATATAGATCTATTTATTTATAAATTTATCAGAGTTATCTATAAATCTGATTCAAATAAATTTTAGACTTGGAATAATGATAGAAAAAGAGACCACTTAAAAAAGGGATTTTCAATTTATTACAAATGTATTATGATCTATTCTTACGGACAAAAATCAATGATTTTTTCTATTAATTGATTGTTTCAAAAATAATTATCTCTAAAACGTAAAAACCAACAAAACTATTAACAAAAAAGGGTATTCGACCCTGCTGCTTTATACGAGCTCACATTTAGTTTTTGCTAGTGAAACTTGAACTAAAAACAAGAATTAAGAGTTTCGACCAAGTATTTTATGATAATTTAAAAAAAAAAAAAAAAAAGTTTAGACAAATTGCTAATAGGAATATAACCCTATTACCCTAAAGTCCTAAACCTCATAGACTACCCACTGATCCAAAAAAAAAAAAAAAAAAAGTGAACTAGATAAAAGAAAAGTATGAGCTAAAGAAAAGTATATTAATTTTACTAAAATTAATATTTTTTATTTAGCTTATGCAGTTTTCTTTAACAAATAGATTGGTATTTTATAGGGTTTATTTGTAATTTTGGACACCTAAATTATTATTTAAAACACCTAAAGAAAAGTATATTAATTTGACTAAAATTTAAGTTGTGTTCTCGTGTTTTAGGTGGACTTAAAATTTCCAATAAAAGGCTTTAAACATAATAATAATAATAATAATAATAATAATAATACACATGAAATATTGCATTTAAAACTTTATAAAGGAAGTTTTTGAAATTCCCATTTGATAACACTATCGTGGTAAAAATAGATAAAATCACATTTCAAAGAAATTAATAGGATCCAGCCTCGCCGAATTCAACAAATCGTCTAAGCCCATTTATTATTTTCTTTTAGCCCATAATTATTTAAAGCAGAGTAGAAATCAGTAACCGTTGGACCAACAAAAATTCCATATCGGATTGAGCTTATTACAATCTTTTTTTTTTATATAAGAATATAAACTCACGTACATGATACTATATACACATATATCTCATTCAAATGGTTTATATATATATATATATATATATATATATATATATATATATATATATATATATATATATATATATATATATATATATATATATATATATAGGTTCAGGTTCATTTGAGACCATTATAATTTTGTGAGACCGTGAGACCAAATCTAAAAATAATTTTAAAATGCAAAATAAATGGAAAAATCCAAAAATTCTTTTTTTTAAATATTATTTTCGGAACTTGAATTAACTAAAAAAAATAAAAAATAAATAAATAAAATAAAAATAAATAAATAAAAATTCTGATTTTTTTGAAAAATACGTGAAATATTCTAATAGAGTATTACACCGACATATTCTAAAAATAATTTTAAAATGCAGAATAAATGGAAAAATCTAAAAAATTCTTTTTTTAAATATTATTTTCGGAACTTGAATTAACTAAAAATAAATAAATAAATAAAAATAAATTCCACTTTTTTTGAAAAATACGTGAAATATTCTAATAGAATATTACACTGTACATATTCTAAAAAATAATTTTAAAATGCAAAATAAATGGAAAAATCCAAAAAATCTTTTTTTAAATATTATTTTTGGAACTTGAATTGACTAAAAAAAATTTTAAAAAAATAAAAAAATACGTCTCACGGTCTCACAAAATTAGGCCGTCTCACATGAACCTAACCCTATATATATATATATATATACATATATATATATATATATACATATATATATATATATACACACACACACACACACACACATACACACACACACACTACGATATCTGTCTAAGCCCCCGTTAATCTAAAATTCTAGCTCCGCCCGTGCGAAATCTATAACAATATTTCCGCCATTAACGTGAATTTAAGCTTTTGGATCCGTAAAATACCAAAACTAATTCAAATGGGAAGTGATTCTTTCACAATAATAGTTTTTCTCCGTACACAACAATTTATGTTTTATAGAATTGTCTAAAACATAAATTGTTGTTTATGAAGAAAAACATTGTTTTGTCAATCCCAATTAAAATACAATTATACAAATGCATGAAAGAGTTAGGAAAAAACCACTATAAAACCCTATATATTTTACCCCAATGCCTAAATAAACCATTATATTTATTTTATATACATGTTAACCCTTATTAATATTTAAACCGTCTAACCTATCTAATTTATCCGGTAAACCCTAAACATGTTATTATCAATGTATGGGAAAACCCTTCGTCGTTTGTAGGCTGCCATCAGAGATACTGAAAAAAAAAGAAAGGAAGCAGACTCAAGCAAAATGCTTCGTGGATAGGGGAAGTCTCACGAAAAAAATAAGGTAATCGATCAATCTTTGTTGTTTATTCTGTTCGTCGAAGGCATGAGTTCCCGTTTTTCTTAATTTGTTGTTTGTATTTATTGTTTAAGGGAGTCGTAACCATCGACTACGTTTTCAAGTTCCCAATAATTAGTTGAAGTGTATATGAACGGTTTGAATGACACAAATGATGAGTCTGGAGAGGAAGAATATATTCCTTCTTTAATGGACAATACAATATAGGATCTTTTTTTTTGAATGATTTGGTACAAGGAGAAATGGAATTGCCAGAACTGTCATCTGATGATGCTTAATTGAGCTATTCAGATGAAGAATTTGACAAAGGAAAGCACAAAAACACATTCTGATGAAAGACCCCCAAGAGGACTAGTTGTAACTACAAGTGGTGGTACAAGAGGAAGGCGACCAATGATATGCAATTTCTTGAATCTCAATTTGATGAAGAAGTTCCTGTAACTCAAGATGATGTGGTGCCTGAAATTTAATTTCATTGATTTGGGCAAAACTGTCATGTTTTGGGACAAAAATTCAAACTTAAATGTGTTTGTTTGATTTGGGCAACACTGTTATGTATTACGTAAAACTGTCATGTTTTGGGACAAAAATTCAACTTGTAATCTGTTTGTTTGATTCGATTTGGTTTCTTTTATTTGGTTAAATTTCTGTTTAGTTTTGGACAAAAACATGTAATTATACTCAATTATATGTTAATGGTGGTTGTTTGGTGTGTTAAAAACCGAAAGCATCAGCAAGGGCAAAATTGTCAAACATTTGTTTGTGTTTGTATCGAGTAAATGTTTACTCATTCTATTTCTGTTTCTTATTTGGCTTCTCCAGAACCTGAACCAAACATCTGTTTTTATTGATTTGGCTTTTCCATTTTTATGCTTTTACTTATTTTTACCAAATTTTCCAAACATCTGTTTGTAGATAATCCAGATATCCAGTTTATTTAAATATGAACCAGAAGACTAACGTATCCACGGAGCTCAATGCTAAGCACAAAAAAAGTATTTCTTCATTTCATGTCACCTTTACTTTTACCTTTGCATTTGATGCTTGATTTCTTGGATTATGATTTTTTCTTTTGATGCATATTTGGAAGGGTACAAAATCGATGGTGTTTTATGATCTCATATTTTCCTGCATAGTCGATGAGATTCTCCATAACTTGAACCAAACATTTGTTTTTACTTATTTTTACCAAATTTTGACCAAAATTGCCCCTTCAAAAAATTTTGATTCCATTCCAATCTTCATTTAATTACATTCTATTTTTGATTCCATTCCAATTATTGATTTCATTTTTCTGCATAATCTTGATGTTACAATCTATTAAATTACATTCTATTCTTGATTTCTTTCTAATCTTGATTCCATTCCATACTAATCAAATGAACCATAACAAAAATGTTAAAAACGTCCAACTATAACACTAGGGCAAACATGTCCAACTATAACAAAGGAACCTAATACAATCCAAGTACTCACAAAACTACATTATCTTCATACAACAAAAGTGTATAATAAACCAACATCACAATTCCATTACAAATGTGCTTAATAAACCAACATCACAATTCCATTACAAAATTTAGGAAAAGGGTAAAACGGTCCACACACTCACACAAAAGTTCCAGATGTACTCGACAATTCTCCAGATCCATATTCTTCTTTGAAAGATTCATATTTTCCTTGAACAATTTCTTATTATCCATATGCAACTCATTAAGTTTACTCTTGTACGAGTGCATACCCAAATCCTCATCTACCCATACAAAAAAATTTACAATATTTTGAAGGATCCTACAAAAAAATGTAGTATCTGAGTAAACATTATAAAAACCAAATCAATCAAGGCTAGAATTTCATAGACCGGAGAATTTTGGTATCGAATTAAATGTTGGTCAGGAATAGTCGAAGTCCAGATTTTTGGTTGTTCACTACATTTACACATCAAATTTTTATAGTTTGAAGTTAAGGAAGAAGAAGAAGAACTGCTTGATCGATCAACCATTCTGGAACAGTTGCGAGGAAAGAAGAAGTCTATGAGGAACGATATGGTGATTTTGAAGCTGGCAACATCTTTTTAACCTAACATTTCTTATGTAAGTGGGTGTTTGGATAAATTAGATTATAACTTATTAGCTTATTTGCGGAGAGAATAAACAATAAACAATAAGCAAGGGGGAGATATTTATTAAAATCAGTTTATTTAGCTTATCCCTACCACAAGAAGCTGATTTTTAAGGATTCCTATCCAAACACTTAAACTTAGCTTATTGTGGTGGGAATAAGCAATAAGCAATAAACACCATCTTTTTTCCCTATCCAAACACCCCCTAAATGATACCATGTGAGGTATGTTACTGGTTGCCAAATTGCAACTGGTTAGAAAGCATTAAATGGGAAAAAAGGATATTAATAAGGGTTAAATTGTACATAAAATAAATACAGTATAATGGTTTATTTAGGCATTGAGATAAAATAGATAGGGGTTTCCAAAGAGTTAACCCATTACACACCTAGGAAGTTCGGGATTCTTAAATCTTTAATTCTTTATCTGCTTTTATTTTTCAAATCTAAAATTCCATATTTATCTTTCTTTTTATTTTCCTATTTAACCAAATATATTCATCCTCCAATATCTTCACATGTTTGTTTAGTTGGAATTTGTAACGCCCGTAGATCAGGGCTAGTCAATTTAGAGACAATAAGAGTCAAAATGACTTTTTGATAGAAGATTATTTAGGATGAATAATCCTAACTAAGTTGTAGTATATGTTACAAGGTTTCCGTGCATATAAAGAACGCCAAAATCTGAGTTATAACAAAGAAGTTATGATCTGTCGAAGTTTCGCGACAGAACCGGCACGACAAAGCGCGACGTAAAAAGTGAATTTACGTTAGAGCGATATTTAGCCTTAGCAATCTAAACGAGAATCGAAGATCTCGTTGTTGGTATCGAAGCGATAAAAAGTTAGGCGAGAACGGACGTCAAACGAAGAAGTTATGAATTTATAACGAAGTTTTCTGTCGCGGCCTATTAAAAATAAATAATAAAAATAAAAGTCAAAATTAGCCGACGGAGTCTAAACGAAAGTTGTAGAGCGTAGTCTCACCTTCGCGTGGATATAAAGAACATCGAAAATGGAGTTCGTATGAAGAAGATATGAATTTCCGAAGTTTATTAATCATTTTGTATTTAAATTTAAAAGGAAATTCGGAAGCATTATCCGAAGGAGTCACCGGTCTGATCCGAGGTACGCGCCGCGTACTCGAGTACGCCCCGCGTACTCCGAAGTGTCGACATTCGCAGCAAGTGGCTTCGGATGACGAACGCCATGACGCATTCGGACCAGTACGCCCCGCGTACTCCCAGGCTCCAGCCTCCTATAAATAGGATGCGAAGGCAGCCGACCCAATTGCCAATTTCTTCTCTTCTCTCTCCCGTTTTGCATCGTTTTGCGTGCCAGAAATACCCCGAAGCCCCGGTATTATTCTCTAGCCCCGAGGCAAGTCCCGAGATCCCGAAGATCCCGAGAAGTGCGGTTCCCGAGCCAAAGCTCTGCCCGCGAGAAGTTCGATTTTTGTGAAGATCTTCCAGATCTGCGGTGGATTACTACTTCTGCAAGTCGTAGTGCTGTCCGATCATCTTCTGATCATGTGAGTGTATACTACCTTTCATAAACACGATAATAATACAAGTGTGGTTTGAGTGTATTAAGTATATTGTTGTTTATATGTGTGGGTGTGTAGTTACCTTCTTCTAACACATAAATATGAAGTATTTGCTATGAAATACGTGCTATGTGCTTATATGTTATTTGTCTATTTGAGATGGGCATGGAAATTGGAGTTTTATACAGGTGTTAAATGATTTAAACTGTGTAAGTATTTATATCTACAAAAATTGTTGGGTAGAACATAGGTAGATGGAATAGTTGGTGACTATGGAGTTAGCGCCTATTGTATAAACCTTGGTGACTATGGAGTTAGCGCCTTTTGTATAAACCTTGGTGACTATGGAGTTAACACCTATTGTATAGACCTTGGCGACGATGTGACTTCGTGCCTACTTGATGAACCTTGGCGACTATGGAGTTAGCGCACGTTGAGTAAACTTTGGCGACTATGGAGTTAGCGCTTGTTAAGTATACCTTGGCGACTATGGAGTTAGCGCTTGTTAAGTGAACCTTGGTGACTATGGAGTTAGCGCCGCTTGAGTGAACCCCGACGACTATGGAGTTAGCGTCTGATAACTATGGATTTAGTACTCGATAGATAAACTTTGGTAGTAATGGATTTCGTGCCGATTCCTTAGGAATAAGTGAATGAAGGATAGTTGGTTCTTAGGGTGGAACCTTAAGAAGATAATGGGGATGGGTATTTGGGTTGATTGTTTGATAATTGAATATAATAAATGTATTATTGTGGGTTGAAAACCCTATATGCTCACCAGGCTCCCAAGCTTGACCCACTCAGCTTTCTTTTCATTACAGGTAATGACACAAGAATATAAGTCGGCGGACTTGACGAGAGATTTTGGATTATAGATCAATAGTTGAATAACTATTGTAAGGTCTATTTTATATTGTTTATGCTTTTGGTCTGTAACGAACATGACATCCTGAGGTTTTATTATTTAATGAAAATACATTCTCTTTGAAAAAAAAATGTTTTGATAAATTTTATCATATTTTATTTTGGGAACAAATTCCGCAACTCTTTTAATCAAAAGATTACTCTGATTTTATAAAAACAAAGCATAAACAAATCGGTCTTTTCTGGCCGTGAAATTGGGGAAGTCACAGTAAAGTAGGTTAGATCTGATCCCACATCGGCTGGGAAGGAGAACTAAGCATTCCTTATAAGGGGTGTGGATACCTTCCTTGTCACAACGCGTTTTAAAGCCGTGAGGGTAGCAGATCCCATAAGAACTCTGCAGTTAAGCGTGCTCGGGCGGGAGTAGTACCAGGATGGGTGACCCCATGGGAAGTCCTCGTGCCGAGTGGCCCAAAGCGGACAATATTGTGATACGTGCCAGAGGGGGATGTTGCAAATGGTATCAAAGCTAGGGCACGGGTCGATGTGTTCGACGGGGACGTCGAACCCTATAATGGGGGGTGAAAGTGGGTTAGATCTAATCCCACATCGGCTGGGAAGGAGAACTAAGCATTCCTTATAAGGGGTGTGGATACCTTCCTTGTCACAACGCGTTTTAAAGCCGTGAGGGTAGCAGATCCCATAAGAACTCTGCAGTTAAGCGTGCTCGGGTGGGAGTAGTACCAGGATGGGTGACCCCCTGGGAAGTCCTCGTGCCGAGTGGCCCAAAGCGGACAATATTGTGATACGTGCCAGAGGGGGATGTTACAGAATTCCTATTATAGTTTCACTCAACTTGAAGCACAATCAAATCTTGTTGATCGTAACACGGTCTCCCAGGTTAGAGGTCCAAAAAAACAATAATAAAAATAAAATAACGGTTAAGGATTCGAATCCGGTATCAGATCAAACTCGTTCCAAAATTGAGATCGGTTTCATAGAAACCAGATGTGTGAATCCAATCCACCGGTTGATACTGGTTTGGGGATATATTTGTTGAACGGTATGACAAAAACCTGGTTTGAAAAGCCAGTTTTGAAACTTATCATTTTCTTTCTAGAAAAATCTGATTTAGTTTTTCTAGAAAAAGTTAAAACATTTTATGTCCTAACTTTTGTGCTTATGTGTTCTAGAAATAATGTCACTCTTGGACACTATTTCCAACATGGCGAGGATTATATCACCAACTTCATGTGTAATGTTAAGATTACCACTATAGACCCAAAGCTATTCTAATCTTATTTGCTACACCACTTTGTATATGTTAAGACATATTGTATGACCAAATGGGAAGGCTACATCCCCCTTTCACCCTTATAGACTACCGAAGTGACATGTATAAAACATATAATCTTAGTTTCATAACAATACAAACACTGCCACTATACAATATGAACCTGAAAAGAATTGGTATAAGACTCTTCCAAGACGTTGCCTCATCCATATACAGTCTATTTAAATTTCTAACAGGAGGAGACACACCAATTATACATAAAGAACCTCTTATAGTACCCTCATTGTAACATTCGACTTTATCGGTATATTCCTTCCAACCCCTATGTGTAAATTTCCTTTCATTATTGGTCCCTAGTCAAGTACGTTGGGCGTACTGTATGAGTGCATTGGGCGTACTGACTCGAAGAATGGAAGCAGAGGCACCCACGCACGATGTGTATACGTGGGAGTATGCTGGGCGTACGCTAAGCAGGGGCAAACCCTAATTTTTAGGGTTTGTGCCCTATTTAAATTATAAAAAACTTATATTGCCTTGGTTGCATCTTATGGTCACTTTCCACTTTTCCAAACCCTAATAAGGAAACCCTAATCTTCATTGAGTGTTTGTGAGCCTTTGTGTAATATTTTGTGGTGTTTTTGTGCCCATTGAAGGAAGTGAAGCTTGGTGGTGATGCTTTGGTGGACTTAGAGCTTGAAGATCCAGGATCTTCATCAGCTTTGCAAGCATTTGAGGTATAAAGCTCCTAACTTGATGGTTTCTTATGCTAGATCTAGTTTATGGCCTTGTTTATGCATTTTTGGTCCCTTTAAGCCTTGTTTGGGAGTATGAGCTACTCCAACAACTAGGGATGATAGATTTAGGATTTTCTGAGGTCCCTTGTGCATAAAAATGATAACTTGATGGGTTTCGTTCAACCATGAAAGGTTGATGTTCTTATTAATAGAGTTAAGATGCAAGAATTGGACTTTGGGGTGTTTTTAGCCATGGAAAGGCTTGAAGTCTTCGACTTTATGGTTTAGGACCTTAATATGATGTTAGTTTGTGGGTTGGATGATAAGTACTTAAATGTTCAAGACGTTTGACTAAGGACCTGAAATCATGTCAGTATGCGGGGTGTACTCCTGAGTACGCTGAGCGTACTGGGTGCGAGCCCCGTCTCCGGAATCGATCACGTATGCATGGCATACAAGTCTGGTACACCGAGCGTACACTAATCAGTGGGCCAAAGGAGTGTGGGCTTGGTTTTTTTCCGGCTATGTTTTGATTAGGCTTGGACCCTTAACTTCTATGGATCATTTTTGTACTTTGGGCTATTGTTGGACATTGGGCCTTCTTGGATTGGACCATGATAAGCTTTGGGTACCATTTAGGATTTTGGGCTATATTGGGCTTTGGAGTTTTGGTTATTGGGCTAAGTGAGGAAAGGGTAAAATGGTCTTTTATCCTGAGAGTTGGACTAATGAATGAGATTCATAACTTTGGTTTGTCGCCCAACTTATTAATTGGGTCTTATTTGATTGATTAATGCAGGGATTTTCTGGATCAGCATTTCGAGCTTTTATCTGAGATATTCAGCAGCCTGAGGTGAGTTTCCTCACTGTTCTTGGTGGGTCGAGAGCACCAATGTCGGCCCATGGTTTATTATGATTAGGATGTTAGTTGTCTGTGTGACTCTTGCATGTATGATTTTTGATATGTATACCGGGCGGGGACCGATGCCAACCGACGCCTGATGAGTATATTGTATGTTATTTATCTTTATGATTTCTTGCATGTGTTTATATGATTATATGTATACCGGGCGGGGCCCAATGAATGCAATGAGGCAGGGGTCATCTTATATTTATGACTAATCTGTTCCGGGCGGGTCCCATTATATGTTTGATATGTATGGTATGTGTTATTTTGGGGAACTCACTAAGCTTTGTGCTTACAATTTTCAGTTTATGTTTTAAGGTACTTTCAGATCCAAGGGTAAGAGATCAGGGTGATCACATCGCGCACACCACATTGTTTCACATTTTATTTGACTCGGGTGTATTTAGATGTTTTGATTACAATTTGATTCTATTATGTTTATGTGAGCATGTTTTGAAAGATGGTTTTATTAATCTAAAAATTAAAATATTTGGTCTTGATTTTTGGGACGTTACAAGTTGGTATCAGAGCCTTGGTTTGAGGGATTCAGGCATACTCTTGGGTGTTTCTGAACGCAAACTAAGGTTTTAGTAGATTTTTCAAAAGGAAATGTTTTATAAAAGAGTTTTCTAATAAAAGAAAAGGGGTGTGGTGCATGCAATCAATCGAACTAAAGTAAGTTTTCCCAGAATACCCATACATGTTTTATGATATGCTTTGATTTGTGAATCTATGAACCACATGCTAGTTTAGGGCTAATGATATGCTTAGGATTTGCATGATAAAATGCTAAGAGAGATACCTTTGTATGCCTACTGTATGAGTTTGTAGACTTGCATGCTAGTACCGATCAGTCAGTGATAGGATGACTTGTTAGGTTATGCTTGTTCCGATTACTCGATGCTCGAATGCTGCTTGCTTTGTGCTTTTAGGAGTTCCCATTAACTTCAGCTAACTAGTAAGCGATTATGCTACGTACGTATTATTGAGACTAAATAATTTTAGAAGGTTAGGTTTTAACTCTATTGCACAGCTCTTGTTTGAGTCCAACTGTTGTAGTGTGAGACCTTTCATTCAAAGAATTATCTGGTGTTGGTGATACATAATTGTATTCATGAGCTCGTTAGAGGGTGTTAGGGGGAGTTCCTTCTGCAGATGATGGCGGGGAGTAGTGTAGTGGTTGCCCTAGGAAGAGATTTAGTGTTGGGAGCGTTGTCTTATTAAGGGTTATATGTATGGATAAGGGAGTGACTTGGAGGATTCGAAGCGATCCTTGAGGAAAGTACATATAGATGTGGAAGGTAGTATGTGCCCGTACTACTGAAAGAATGTAACACCCATAAAATTTACGCAAAATTTAAACTTTTTAATACTAACAAAAGAGTCTTATAGTAATTGTTTTTACAAAACATTTCCAATTCATTTATCATCAGAGTGTCCCAAAATAGAACACGAGGATGAGGAGCAGTATGGTCACGCCTTCGCCTTCCCTCGCTCTCCTGAAGTACCTGAAACAATAAACTGAAAATTGTAAGCCTGAGGGCTTAGTGAGCTACCCCCCGAAATACCAATACCACACTGGCAGAAACCATAGCCATAACGATCAATCAAACAATATACATACTGGGCAATCGGCCGGACTGGTCCGCCCTACTGGGACTACAGTCTATCTGAATCTATCCCGAGCCTTCGGCATGACTGGTCCGCCACGTGGGCCTATAGTCTCCCCGAACCGCTCAGAGGGTGTGTTGGCCTTCAACACAAAACATGACCACCTCAACCCAACCAACAAGCAACCAACCATGTACACATACTATCATATACTGGCAGATACACATAGCAAACATATCTATCTCATTGACCACCAATCATAGAGTTTCACTCGTAACTAGAGTATCGACCTAACAGGTCACTAACATATCAATCCTTATGGATCATAAAAGCATAACATACTATCTATCCTGATTCTGATCTAATAGATCAGAATCATATGTAGCATACCATAATAACCGATCTAACCGATCTCTAGTATAACAACCATCCTAAAAAGGATGAATTCTAGCAAAGCGATAACATAACACCCATCCTAAACCAGGATGAAATCTAGCATGGCAATAACAAAGCAACCATCCTAAACCAGGATGAAATCTAGCGTGGCAATAACAAACCAACCATCCTAAACCAAGATGTAAATCATAAAAGGCCGACCTTGGTGCCGTAGACCCTATCGATATAGTGAGGATAACTCACCTCGCAGATGTCGATTGAAATGCAAACTTCAACTATCGGATCACCTGACACCAGCTCCACCACCTATAACCATAGCACAATATACTCATAAGTTCTTACTCTTATGAGACACCTCGTAACCTCTTAGTAATTCCTGATCAAGGCCAGAGTCCTCAGTCAAGGTCAACAGTCCATGTTGACCTCAACTCGCCGAGTGCACTCGGCCACTCGCCGAGTCCATGGAGCATATTCCAACTCGCCGAGTCATCGGAGTGACTCATCGAGTTCCTTCGAATCCCGATCAATCCTTAAGGGCCACCCGTCGAGTTTCCTCCTTGCAACTCGACGGGTATACATGCATGCCTATCCAAGGGAAAAGCCATCCGACTCGCCGAGTTGTTCTTCAACTCGTCGAGTTTTATGGTGATATTCATCGGACTCGCCGAGTTGTTCATCCAACTCTCCGAGTTCAATGGCCATCTTCATGTGACTCGCCGAGTCACCCTTGCGACTCGTCGAGTCCATCCAGTCCTTTTTTCATACAAACTTGTTTTGAGCCATGCAGTGGCTCCAAATCACAGATCCAAACTTCTAGGGAATACTTACCACGTAAAGTTGCAAACTTTACGTACATGCATGGTTATAAAGGCTCCAAATGTCTATTTTAAGTTCTTAATGGAGCTTCTAGTCCAAGAGGGACTTCAACCACAACCAATACAACACCTTTATGACTCTAGCACCCAAGGAGGGTCCAGATCTGAAGTTACAACTTCAGATCTAGCCCATAGCTCAACATTCCAACTTGAAAATCCATAAAAAGCCCTAGAACTCAACAAGAGGAAAGAGAAGGAAGTAAGAATGGCACTTTGATACCTTCAAAAGATGCTAGCTGAGGCAAAACCCGTTCCCCCCCTCCTTTCTTGCTTCAATTTCCTTTGCACTCTTAGCTCCCTTCCTCCAAAATCCTCTTTTCCAAGCTTCAAACCCACACCAAGGCACACACACACGAATTAGGGTTTATAAGGCTCTCAAAGACTGTAAGGAAGCCCAAAGGAGACCGAGGCTCCTTTAAATAGGGGTGCAAACCCCGGGATTTAGGGTTTCATCTGCCAGCTCCTACTCGCCGAGTCCCAATAGTGGACTCGCCGAGTAGGTCACTAAAAACGCGTTCTCACCCCGCTGCTACTCGACGAGTAGGTCAACCAACCCGTCGAGTAGAGCTTTATCCAGAAATTCTTAATAAATAAATACCTGAGGATCGGGGCATTACAAAAGAAGAGGATTTGTACTCGAGTCAAGGAAAGATGCGATGATGCCAAGAAGCTTGTAGAGTATGTGATTCCTCGTTGTATATATTTTTGTGTGTTCTGATTGTTTGAATGGTCTATTTTCAGTATGGTGGTCACTCGAGGAAGACCTGGTAGTGGTTCTGGTGCTGGTGAGGGTTCATGTTTGGGTTCTGGAGTTGTACAGTTGGATGATCAGATACGGAAGTTCATTTTGTTAGAGATTACCCGCAACATACTCGAGCAGAATCATGTGATCTTTAGTATGATCATGGAGTGTATCATAAAGGTTTTAGAGGAGTGCTTGGGCTCATTCCGTTCTGAGATGGTAGTGATGCGCACTTTGACTTTCCATGAGTTCCGGGCATGTAGGGCCCCGGAGTTCTTCGGAAAGAAGAACCCGATCATGAGCAGACGTTAGTTAGCGGATGTCGCTAATGCCTTCCGAACTAACATTTGTCTCAATGGGGAAAAGGTCAGACTTGCTTCCTATCTTCTGAAATACAGATCTCGAGACCGGTGGGTGAAGATAGGACATGCCTTGGGAGGTGAGGCGATTGAGTCCATGACTTGGCAGGATTTTATGATGGGATTTCGGGCCAAGTTTGCACCTGTGATTGAGGTCCAACAGTTAGCGAAGGAGTTCTAGTACCTTCACCAGATTACTGAGACGGTGGCTGAGATCACCGGTGTTCCGCCAGAGGGCGTTGCTAGTTCTGCAGTTTGTGGTGGATGAGGTGATGAAGAAGGAAAGTTACCATGAGATGTTGAGGAGTGATATCAGGTAGTTTGTGAGTCGATCCAGTTGTAAGACACTGGATGATATGATAGTGCGAGCCAGAGAGAGAGAGGGAGAGAGAGATATATTGACTTGGAGATGGAGAGGAAGAGGAAACCGGATCAGGTTTAGGGTTTAGAGGGTTCGGGAAAGAGGCCCAAGATTTTTTAATTGAGATCGAGAGACCGATAGGGTCGGGCCCGCTGCAGAAAGTTCGGAAAGGCACACGATGGGGCGTGTAAGGTGGGTGGTTCCGGCTGCTTCATGTGCGGTAGGACGGGTCATATTAGCACGTATTGCACTGCTACCACTACCACCACCCATACATCTAACCTGATTTGATTCCATTGCAATCAGAGGGGCCATAAGAAGGCCAGTTGCCCGAGTTTGGTAGCAACGGGACTAGTGGTAGGACCCGATCCAGCGACTTTATGAATTACTGATGGCCGCCAGGGCAATGCAGATATGCCTGTTGTGAGGAGAATGGCTTTTTAGCTAACACCTGATGTGGTGACAGGATCATTCCTCATGAACGGTATCTCTGCCTTGGTATTGTTTGATTCGGGGGTTACCCGATCTTTTATATCTCTTGCGCTCAACAAGAGGTTAATGGGTACTCCGGGGGAGCTGGATTGTCCATTAGAGGATGAGATTACGGATGATCGATATGTCTGTGTATCGAGGGTTCATCAGGGTTGTGTTCTAGAGATGTTCAATGAGCAGTATCCGATTGATTTCGTTCTTATTCCTTTGTGCAGGAACAAGGTTATTATAGGGATGGACTGGTTGAGCCCCAATGAGGCATTGATTAATCGTGAGCATCAAATGGTGCATATTCAAACCCCAAGTGAGGGAGATTTAGTGGTTCATGGGGAGAGTGATCAGCATGGGCCGATTATATGTTCATCATCTAGGGCCGGACGTTATCTTCAACAGGGTTGTTCCGGATTTGCTGCCTATGTTATGGATACCCGGGGGAAGGGTAAGATGAATGTGGATGATGTTTCGGTTGTTCGGGAATACCCAGACGTATTTCCGGAGGACTTGCCTGGAGTACCTCCAAAGAGGCAGGTGGAGTTTAGTATTGACTTGGTTCCGGGTGCGGCTCCTATAGCCAAAGCACCATATCGGTTAGCTCCTCCAGAGATGCATGAGTTGTTTACACAGCTGCATGAGCTGTTAGACAAAGGGTTCATTCAACCGAGTAGTTTGCCATGAGGAGCGCCGATCATGTTTGTGAAGAAGAAGGATGGGTCACATTAGATGTGTATTGACTACCAGGAGCTGAATAAGCTAACAGTGAAGAACCGTTATCCATTCTTGAGGATTAATGATTTGTTTGACCAACTTCGGGGTGCATCTTGGTTTTCCAAGATCAACCTACGTTCGGGTTATCATCAGATGAGGGTCAGAGAGGAGGATGTGCAGAAGAAGACCTTTCAGACTCGTTATGGTCACTATGAGTTCGTGGTGATGCCCTTTGGGCTCAACAATGCTCCAATCGCGTTCATCGACCTCATGAACCACGTATGCAGGCCGATGTTGGATCGGTCTATGATTGTATTCATTGATGAGATCCCGGTCTATTCCAAGACCCAGGAGCTACATGAGGAGCACTTGAGGGAGGTATTGGAGACTCTGAGGAGGGAGAGACTGTATGCAAAGTTCTCCAAGTATGATTTTTGGTTGCGCGAGGTGCAATTTCTGGGGCACCTTGTCAACCAGAACGATATTCTGGTCGATCCGGCCAAAGTCGAGGTCGTGATGAGATGGGAGTTTCTGAGGTCTCCATTTGATATTCGAAGTTTCCGTGGTTTGGCAGGTTATTATCGGAGATTCATTCAGGATTTCTCCAAGATAGCAGTTCCTCTGACTCGATTGACAAAGAAGACTGTCACTTTTCATTGGGGGGCTTAGCAATATTCAACTTTTGAGACTTTGAGACAGAGATTATGTGAGGTGTCGATTTTGACCTTGTCGGAGGATGTTGAGGATTTTGTGGTTTATTGTGATGCATCGATCATGGGTTTGGGTGTAGTTCTGATGCAAAAGGGTCATGTTATTGCTTACGCTTTGAGGCAGCTAAAGCCTCATGAGGCGAACTATCCTACGCATGATTTGGAGTTGGGGGTTGTGGTTTTCGCTAGGGATGTCAAACACCCCCGTGGGACCCCGATACCGTACGAGACTAAATTTTTAAAAAAACCGGGAGCGGGTACGGGGGCGGGGGAAGATCTAAACCCCGTTTATTTTCGGGACCGGGGTTGGGAGTTGGTATTTCCGTCCCGTACTCCCACGGGGGCCCCGGTTGTACATTTATGTAAAAAATATATATTTAATATAAATTACATATACAAAATAGATTTTCTAATTTTTGGTTTAGTGTAGGTTTCACTTTCCCGTTTCCAATTAATGGACGTTGAAGATATAGTGAATTGATCATATATTTTTGAACATGTAAGTATTTTATATTTGTAATGTTGGATTTGTCGTATTTTATATTTGTAAGATTGTTGGAAATGTCGTTTTGTAATGTTGGATTTTTAATTTTTTAGTTTCTAAAAGATTAAGTTTTAAGATTTTAAAGTTATTAAAAATAGTTTTTTTAGCCTAAAACAAAGCAGTTTTTAGCAAAAAAATCGAATTTTAAGCCTATAAACCGGGGGAACGGGGGCGGGACCGGGGGCGATGGAGGTAACCGGGGGCGGGACCGGTGGCTATGTAAACGGGGGATCCGGGGGCGGGGGCTACAACTGATTTCGGGAGTGGGCGCGGGGGCAGCTATTTCCGCTCCCGTTTGGTCCCGTTGACATCCCTAGTTTTCGCCCTCAAGATTTGGCGACATTACCTCTATGGGGTATGTTGTACAATTTAGACGGATCATAAGAGCCTGATGTATTTGATGGATCAACCGAATTTGAACATGAGGCAACGTCGGTGGTTGGATGTGGTGGAGGATTACGATTGCGAGATCCTTTATTATCTAGGGAAGGACAATGTAGTGGCCGATGCACTCATCCGCAAGGAGACTGGCTTTGATCATAGGTATTTGTTTGAGGATGACAGTGATTACTCCACACTTAGAGCATATTCGAGAGGCTCAGGTTGAGGCTATGATGCAAGAGCACCGAAAGAGTGAGAGAATACTAAGTCAGGTGGCTTCCTTTGATTATGATAACCAGGGGTTATTGAATCTCCGTTGGAGGGTGTAGGTTCCTTTTTGGGGTGGTGCGCGTCAGGTTTTGATGGAGGAGTCGCACAAGTCGAGATCCTCCATTCATCTTGGGGCGACAAAGATGTATAGAGATCTCCGTCTTGATTATTGGTGGCCCTGTGTGAAGTGGGATATAGCTTGGTATGTAGAGAGGTGCTTGACTTGCAGTAAAGTCAAGGCCAAGCATCATCGGCCTCACGACAAGATGCAGCCGTTAGACATTCCCATTTGGAAATGGGAAGAGATCACCGTGGATTTCATTACGAAGTTGCCTCGGACGACGCACTAAGTGGATTTGATTTGGGTCATAGTGGATCGAAAAACCAAGAGCTTGCATTTTATTCCAATTCAGGAGAGTATCTTTGTGGAGAAGTTGGCCAACATTTACATCAGGGAGGTTGTGACACAACATGGTTTGCCGGTTTCAGTGGTTTCACTCAGGGATATCTGGTTTATTTCCAGGTTTTGGAAGAGGTTCCATGAGGAGTTAGGTAGTCGTCTGCACTTCAGCATGACTTTCCACATGAAAACTAACGGACATAGTGAGTGTACTATCCATACCTTAGAGGATATGTTGCAGGCATGTGTATTGGATTTCGGTGGAAGTTGGGATACGTATCTCCTTTTGGCAGAGTTTTTCGTATAACAACAGTTCTCACACCATCATCAATCAACCTCCTTTTAAGATGCTCTATGGGAGGAAATGTAGGATCTGAATATATTGGGGTGAGGCTGGTCAACGAATCATGGGGAGTACTGAGGTGGTACTTAAGACTACTTAGCTGATTCAACAGGTTCGGGGTAGGCTTCACATAACACAGAGTCGGCAGAAGAGCTATGCCGACAAGTGACGATCAGATCGAGAGTTCCAGGTTAGGGATATTGTTCTCCTCAAGATGTCACCTTGGAAATGTGTCATCTAATTCAGGAAGATGAGCAAGTTGGGCCCCAGGTACATCGGGTCCTTTCAGGGTTTTGAGCAAAATCTTTCAAAATAAGTACAAATAACAAATTAGACCTTTTTTCAGAAAGGCAATAAAGCAAAAAACTGAACATGAAATTATGGGTGACCTTCTATATCTTTTCTCTAGTAAGGGCCTTTCAGAATCAGAAATTATGAGTGAAATTGGTTTGATAACGAGATAGAAATGGAAGAAATATAAATCTCGACTACAAACCTAGCTCAATTTTGAGGTCACTATCATCGGGAGCAGTAGACATAGAATAAAGTCAACCCTAATAAACCCAAAAACTGATTTTAAGATTGAAGTTGCCACTACTTATGGTCGGAAGAAGGAGAAGAAAGGTTGGCCGAGAAAGAAAAAGGAAACATCAGCTGACTAGTTTGCATAATCAAAACACAGGAGGTACATTAGTATAATCAAACCTGCAACTCGATGGTAGAGGAAATAGGAAATTGATCCATTAATCGTCGGCTATCAATTGTAACGACCATAAAATTCGAGCCAAATTAAAACATTCTAATTCATTCAAAAACCATTAAGTTCATATATTTGTTTTCAAAATAGTTTAAACATCAGAGTATCCCCCAGAAACATATCATAAAACATGAGGAGCGGTACGATCACGCCTTCGCCTTGCCACGATCTCCTGAAGTACCTGAAACAATACACTGAACTGTAAGCCCAAAAGCTTAGTGAGTTACCCACAAAATACCAACCACATATAACCATACTCATATCATATCACAATACAGAACAGCCATGCACATCGGGTCTATTGTGTGACTGGTCCCCCTGCATCGGGCCTTAAGTCCACCTGGTCCACCCTCCGAGTCTAGCCATGTACATCGAGTCTACAGTGTGATTGGTCCGCCCCCACTGGGCCTTCAATCCACCTGGTCCACTCTCTGAGTCTACAGTATGACTAGTCCGTCCACACCGGACCTTCAGTCGTCCTAGTCCACTCTCCGAGCCTCGGCACGTTTGGTCCGCCCTCTTGGGGCCTTCAGCTTATCTGGACCGCTCGCTGGGCCTTCGGGATATCCGGTCCACCCTGGGTATGTTGGCCTATAACGCAAAGCAGGACCCGCCTAAACCCAACCCTGTCAAACAACCATGTGCACATAAAACAATTAATCACATAACAAATCCTTAACCAGACAAACAGTCTAACAGATCACATAGTATATCAACATCCTGACCAGGATTCCGACCTAACCAGTCACTAGCATAACATTACCTATATACCGGGGTACCGACCTTAACCACGTCACTATCATAACACCATCCTAAATACCAGGATGCAAATCTAGCAGAACCATAACATAACAAACAATACCCGGATTTCCATCCGATAAAGGGCCAACCTTGGTGCCGTAGACCCAGTCGATATAGTGAGGATAACTCACCTGCAATTGTCGACTGAAAAGATAAGACCAAGCTGCTTCGACCACCGCCACGTTCTTCACCACAGAACACTACCAAAGAACCAATTCCATAAATACCAATATTACCAAAGTACCCTTGGAAGTCAAACTGGTAAACTCTTGGTCAAATTCAAAGTCCTCAGTCAACGTCAACCTTCCTGGTTGACTCTACTCGCCGAGTCAACCCGTCGACTCACCGAGTTCCCATACCCAGAAAACTCTCATAGCACAACTTAACTCGCTGAGTCACCCCAAGACTCGCCGAGTCCAACGATCTCTGAGTCCCATCCTGTCCAACTCACTGAGTCGCCAACCGAATCACTTAATCCAAGGCTTTAACCAAAAGAGGTTGGGGTTCTGCATCCTGACTCGCCGAGTCCAAGAACAGACTCGTCGAGTCCAAGGCAATCTTCAACAGACTCGCCGAGTTGTTTTTCCAACTCGCCGAGTCCATGCACATGTTCATATAACTCGTCGAGTACACCCATGTGACTCGCCGAGTCTCTCCAGTTCTCAATCCATTCAAAGGCTTTTCGAGCCATGCAGAGGCTCCAAACCATAGATCCACTCTTCTATAGTCTAACCCTCACATAAATTTGCAAACTTTACGTGAAACCAAGGAGATATAGGCCCCAAACACACTATGGCTAGGGTTAAGGACTAAGGGGCTTCACCAACAACTCTTAAACAAAAACTTTATGACATTATGGACCATCACAAGCCTATATCTGGAGTAGCAACCTCAGATCTAAACTCCAAACCCGGAATAGATCTTAAACAAGCTAAGGAACTCCCAAAACAACCACCAAGGAGGAACCAAAAAGGAAATAGCTTAAGATAATGGCTCCTTACCTCTAAGATGTGCCCAAACTGATGTAGATCCCAAATCTATACAAGCCCCTTGCTGCTAGCTTCTAATTTCTATAGCTCCTTCCACCAAGTTCCTCTTCCAAGCTCCAATCTCCTCAACAATGAAGTCTCACACGAAATTAGGGTTTTCTGCAACTCTCTAGGGGAATAGGAGGCTGGGAGAAGGACATAAAGTCCTTTAAATAGGGTGCAAACCCTAAGATTAGGGTTTTCTCATTCCAGCACCAACTCGTCGAGTCCAGCTTCCGACTCGGCGAGTTGGTCACTTAATTCGTGACCCAAACCCGCTCCGACTCGGCGAGTAAGAGTACCCACTCGTCGAGTCCCTTCTTCGAAATTACACTTTAAACCCTTAAACCATACTTCTGAAATTCGGGATGTTACATCAATCCCGGTACCTTAATTCAAAAAAAGAAACAAAAAGATTAATTCCAAGGAACATGAGAAGAAATAAACCCAGAGAGATTAGCTTGCACTTAACAAATAAAAAAAATAACTTTGAAAACAACTTTATTACCACATATTCACTTATCAGGATACGGCTGTGGTGTAGCGAGGAATCTGAAAGAATTAATATCACTTGAAGTGTGTAGTGAACATCTCAGATTGACGATGACTTAGAGAGAGTGGTAGGAGGTTGTAATGGTGGAGGCCAGAGTAAATGGTGAATCGGCAAAGAGCACTACTAGAAAAAAGACCTTTTACGACGCTCATTGCGTGTCGTAAAACGCTCAGACGACGCGCAAATGCGTGTTAAGGAAGGCCCTGTCATAAAGAGAGACGACGCGCTTTTGCGCGTCGCATTTTTGACGCGCATTTACGACGCGCGGTTATGACACGCAATGCGTATCAAGGAAGGCCCTGTCATAAAGGAAGACGACACGCATTTGCGTGTCGTAACCTTATGACGCGCGTGTTTATGACACGCAATGCATATCAAGGAAGCCCCTGTCAAGAAAGGCCATGTCATAAATGAAGATGACACACATTTTTGCGTATCATAATTTTAAATGTTTAAAAAAATATTATTTATAGATTTGCTTATTTTCAAATTAAATTTGTATTTAATGTTTAATAATAGATAATAGATAATAAAATATCATATACAAAAATAGAATCCATTGCATAAATTTAATGTCATACAAATATTAATCGTTCCATATGTAAACAAATATATACCAAAAACATCATGTCAAAAAATTGTAATACATTTATATTAAGGGGATCTAATTGTACATTGTTATTAAGAGGTTTTCCCTAACTATATAACATAATACTAAATTGCTATTAAGGGACACCTTATGCAATGTAATGCTATACAAACTAAAAAGATATACACAAAGATGATAAACATCAAATTCCAACTAAGTAGAGTTGAATCTTGCCTTTCATACTTCTTTAAGACTAATATTGAACCCCTGCTCCGATAATTCTTGTGACCTGATCAAATAAAAGTCAAAAAATTAATATGTTAATACAATTATTAGAAGAATCAAACTTGGAATGTTAGTTGTAAAAGACGAAATTACCCTTTTCTCCATCCAAAGAATTTGGGATTTGGAATAAATACACTACAATATGAATTACCTAATATCAACAATGACAAACACAATGACAAGAATACCCGCATACAACTGGTAAATATTATCTGTAAAGCTATCAACAATGATATTCACAATGACAATCTTTGATCATATAAACTAGAGAGTATATCATCACAATTCCATCTAACACCACCCATTAGAACACGTAAAGCTACTCAACCAACATATCATGTCATGTAATGTATTTTTTGTCAGTATATCTTCACATAGAAAACAAAAGTGAAATAAATAAAAATAACAACCTTCTCATTTACTGAAAATGGATATTGTTCACATATATGGGAGCCATTTTCAGAATTACCATCCCCATTTAGCTGAAATCATTCATGCCATTTTAACTCAAATAATTTATTTATAGTAAAAAAAAATATTTATAATTATAGTGTTTTGATTATATAATATATACCCATCTGTCACTGACTCCTCATTCGTCATAAGAATGAACAAATATTTTAATTAATTACCTTGAAATGATAATAACATAAATACTATAATACCATGGCATGGTATATTTGAATAATACCTAGTGTAGCATCCAAGATAAGACGTTGACTTGTTGCTTGAGCAGATTTTGCAGTGTATGCTTTAAGGGCATCATCCCATCGTTGCAGCTTTTCATACCTTGTATTTGGAAGCAACATAAACAATTAATATTTTGAGAAAATAAGACAATGTAAATGATTTCAGGGTCCTGGAAATATACCATGATTCCTTCAGTTGTAAATCCAAACAGCATCCCATATATAGTTATATACTTAAGAGAGTGAAAAAAGGAAAGTGAGGTAGTTTCTATATATGCTTACCCTCCAAAAAGATAGAAGTGAAAGTATCCAAAAGAAAGCACTTATCCACCTTGATTCCTTATATGCAATCCACACCTGATCAAAAGAAGCAATCAAACATTATTGTTATAACAAAAGTCGAAAAATCTCCTTTTCACTATAGTTGGAAAGTATATAATAAACAAAGACTTACTGCGACAATGACAATACAAAAATAGAAATCGGTTGTTGTTGCTATCATGCACCTGTGAAGAAGCAAACCCAGTGTAATCACCTGAATTCAAATAAAAAAAAATGAGATAAAAAATGATTATTTTTATTTTTAAGGTAGCAGCAGAAAATTAGTTTACCGTTTGTTTGTGCTGGAGAAGATGCGTTTTTTAATTTTTCAGGCCATTGTTTAAGAGGGCGAATAACCAGAGCTCTTGGATTCTCCCTTGGAATAAAAAGAGCATCTGCTTTTTGTGTGCTGGTAGTCTCTTCATCATCACTAAAAAACGAAACCTGTAATTGTAAAAAAAAAAAAAAAATCAGATCCATAAAAAACAATAAGGGCAAAATAGTCAATATAACAACAGATATTACCTTTGGCCCATCGTTTTTCGGGTGATACTTTCTAGCACCCCACAAATTTTTTACCAACCAGTACTTCATGCCAAAGCTGTGTATATGATGTATTCACCATCACCACAGACAACAACATACCTCCTATTTGGGTTGTGCTTCAAGCTCTGTGGAAAAATAGAAAAGTCAAAGTCCATATGGTTGACTATTTTCAGTTTAAAGGAAGGTAGGAACAAGCATAACTCACTTGTGGATAAAGATCACATGTTCCCAGTTCTTTAACTGCTAAAGGCAGCCTCTCTCCATCAGAAACCTGAATAAAAAATAAATTTTTTTTCCCATTTCATTGTTAACATAACATAACATGTATATGGGCTTTAAAGTCCAAACCTCATGATCAGCTCCCACACTCTTGATGTTAATAGTTTGAATTTCATTATGTTTAGCCCATATAATTTTTCCACTATTGTCCATGCTGGCTACAGGCTCTTCACGTCCAATTTTCACCATTATGGTTCCTTCATCATAGCCAATAACAATCTTGTAAAAACAGTAATTAAAATAAATCCAGATGAATGAAGAAGCATCAAGATTCAAGACCCACAAAACAAAAAACAAAAAGTGCTATACAAACTTACCGACGTGAACCTTTCATGTATCCAACAGCCCAAACCCTTTCAAGTCCATAGTTCAAGGTGTTCTCAAGTCTGAATAAAAAAAAAGAGTGGCATAAAGTCAAAATGTTTACATTTTTAACATATGTATAACGAGGGTATTTTGGTCTTTTGATAGGAAAGGAAGAAAGAAATTAAATTCCTTCCATCCATCAAACATGGAATTTGAAGGAATCCAACAAAAATTGAATTCCATCCATTTGGAAACCAAACACACCATGGAATGGAATCTAGCATTCCGATTCTTTTAGAATCTACAAAACAAACACACCCTTAAAGGTAAAAAAACAAGAGCTCACCTGTAAGTGGTTGAATGCCATATACGGACAGTACCATCGTCTGAACCTGTCATTATTATTGGAAGCTCAAGATGGAAACATACAGCAGAAACATTATGTGTGTGACCTTCTAGAGTTTGGACACAGGTTTTAGTTAGCAACTCTACAGTAACAGATCACAGTTGTGACCGTATTGTTGGATTCTCATATTGAGATAGTAAAGGGAATCAAATCAGTTTAGAAATTGTAAGTAAATGAGATTCAATTCCTATTACATAAATTAAATTCCAACTCCTAAACACTAAATTGATTTTTTTATCATTATCAAAACACAATTGGCTGATTACTACTCATGTGTATGTATAATAATAGTAAATTGAATCTAATAGGAATACATAAATTTTTATTTACCTGTGAGGTTGTCACTGTGGCAGGTTGCTTTGAACCTTGTTCATTAATCTTTGGACAATCCCCTTTTGGTTCAAACATTTAGTCAAACACCTAGTGTGCATAAAAAAATCAGGTACTTATATCATAAAATATTAACAATTCCATGAAAATATATGAGAGAGGGTAAAAAGGCACAAAAAATCGTCCAAAAAGAAGGACCAGTAGGACATGAAACAGGTAACTATGGCTGAAAAAGGAAGAATTACCTTTGAAATAGGTCTACTACGCAGATGAAATAGGCAACAGTGGTGGTATAGTGGTGGTTCTGGGCTGTTGCGAAGGCAGTGTGGTGGTGGCTCAGGGCTGGTGTTGTGGTGCGATGTTGTAACGGTGGAGTCTGAAAGCAAACACAAATTGTGATGGAAGCTATTGTTGTTGGTGATGTCCGATTCATCAAAAGAAAATCATTCTTCGATCAATCTTCTATTTTGTGAAAGAAGATATTACTATTTCAAATGTGTTATGTTTGATTAGGGTTTGCACATAGAAGGAAGTGAAAGTCGATCGGAGAGGAAGGGGTTTGCAGAGAGAAAGAAGGGAGAGAATGAAGTCGATTTTGGCGGGTGTAGAGAGTAGAGAGGAAGAGGAAGCGGGTGTTCAAAATTTTGGGGGATTTAGTTTCCCCCCTTACCTATCAAGGAGTCCCAGAAACGCGCGTTTATTAAAATTATAAAGCGACATTTGTAGAGGACACCCGTTTTATTATAGGTGCCCTCCGTGTTTTTAATATTTTTACATGAGACAGTAATTTAAGGGCACTCAGTAATGCGCGACCTAAATCCTTAAAATTTTTGAAGAGATGACACTTTTTTAATGTCGCTCTCTAATGCGTAACATAAATCAAAGAGCGTCGTGTTTTGCGCGTCGTAAAAGGCCTTTTTTCTAGTAGTGGAGAATGTTAAAGATCTTCTTGGGGAAGGAAGCGGTGGTATGGGAAACGTAACCTACAAAAATAAGGCGGTGGTGGAGAGTAGTGGAGTACAGATGTCTTGATGCTGAGTTGACATGCAACCTGTTAATTAGAAAAAATAGAGAAAAATTAAAAAAAAAAAGGTACCTTGAGATGAATGACCCATTTTTGTCTTGATGTTGAGTTGCACTTCAAAAAATCACCATAATCTTTTCCAAAATCCTTATTAATTCTTAAAAGCCACTTTGCTCCATTTCTAATATATATATATATATATATATATATATATATATATATATATATATATATATATATATATATATATATATATATATATAGTTTAGTGACCTATATCTAAAAGGAAACTAAAAAACAACATAAACAACATAATATATCTTTATTACATTCTAGAAGGGTGCCACAAACACCTACACCCCACTCTCCCTCTCACTTTAAAGAAAAGGAATAAAAGAAATGCGTTGTTGATCTTGTTGGTAGTTTAGTAGGTACTTATTCATGTGTTTGAGGGGATGAACCATAGAAATTATCAATTTTGGTAAGTAGTCTTTTAACATCAAATGTCCACATTCTCATTGAGATAGTATTTTGAACATCTGATTTAGTTTGTTCTAATTGGATCCATGGTTCTTGAAGATTATAAATTAAAAACTAATCTTTTTGTTTATGTTGCTTTTGATTATTAATTGTTCTAATCAACAATACCCAACATGACAATGGCAATGAAGTGTTTCATGATCGATCGACTGACAATGGTTTACCAAGGATCTCGTAAGAAGATCGATTAGTCATTTTGGTTTTCTCAATATTTAGTAAGATTTTTTACTAGGTATTTTTTTATATGATTTTGATGATACTTTTACGACCACTACATCCAATATCATGACACGTTTCGATATTTTGTTAAGTTCGTGGATGTAACATGTAAAAACATTTTGATGATGCTTTTATGACCATGAAATGGTAGTTATTTCTTGGACGATAGCAACTCGCATAAAAAATAAAAAATAATCTTTGACACATTTTCACCCAAGTTGCTATCGAACAAAGACATACATACCATTTTCTGTTCCCCGCAACACCTACGTGACCTTTCACATTAGCCGACAACACCTCATGGTTCTTTTCCTTGATAAAATAACATTTATTGGTTGGATGACAACTAAAACGAAAACATACACCCGCATCACTTTCTTCTTTGCGTAATTATACTTCTTTATTGGATGACAATTCAATCGAAAACCACATTTCGATTCATCAAATACAGAGAACGTTTTAGTGCTTATAGATTCAATTTACTATATATAGGCCTAAAACTAAAAACCATTGGGCCAAACTTTTGTGGCCCAATGCAAAAAAAATAAAATTCCAAAACCACCTCAAAAAAAAAATAGAGGAGAAACCAGTCGGGTGCCGAAATAAGGCCCAATGTCCATATCTTTGGAGCGGGTTTTTTTTTCCTAGGGTTCAGCAGTCACTGCATCGGCCGAGCAGACGGAGCTTGACGAAATCGAAATGGGGAGGAGGATACTGAACGACGCTTTGAGGACGATGGTTAATGCCGAGAAGAGAGGTTTTGCATCCGCTCAGCTTCAACCCATCTCCAATGTCATCTCTTCTTTTCTCACCATCATGAAACAACGAGGTACACTTCCTCATCTTGTCATTTCAAATCCAGTGTGAGTTGTTGGATGTGGAATCAGAATTTCAACCATGTAATCCAGTGCTTATGTTCATGTTCAAGGTGAACTAGATTACGTTTGACTTGCAATTAGGCTTTCAGATTCTTCTCTGAGTCAGTTCGTATATGCATTTTCAATTCTTATCAGTTTCACCATAATAGGACTAGTTTCGATTAGATTCTTCTTCTTCTTCTTCTTAAGCGATCTTCTCATTTCTTAATTCTGACTATTTGTCTCAAAAGAGCAAATCAATATGTAGATTGAACACTGCTCGTTGTGAAACATAAGCTAACTTAACTCAATCTCGCAGTTATTTCATGTCATCAAATATGTTCATAAACATGATTCTGAATCTTTTTGTAATCAGCTTTTTTATAAACATATTTCACTACTTTTAATCACAGGGTATGTCAAGAATTTCGAAGTGTATGATCCTCATAGAGTAGGAAAAATAAAGGTTGAACTACTGGGTAGGATTAAAGATTGTCGAGCAATTACATACAGACAAGACATCAAAGCTCATGAAATAGAGAATTACAGACTGCGTACACTTCCAACACAGCAGGTTTGCTGTTCATAACTTCTTCTTATGTCATTTATAACTCTTGAAGTGAATACATATTCCATTTTTAAACTTCTTCTTCTTGATGAAATTGTTTTTGATGCAGTGGGGGTATGTGGTGATAACGACTCCAAATGGTGTATTGGATCATGAAGAAGCAATTCGACAGAATGTTGGGGGTCAAGTTTTGGGTTACTTTTATTGAGCATATCTGCATATGTGTTGTGTTTCCCCTTTGCATGTAGAACAAGTTGGGATTCATTTTGAAGTTGCAACTAGATATCATAAAAGTAGCAATTTACATATTGTTTGTTAAAAGAGAAATATGAAGCACAATTGCTTTAAATCTAATTATCCGTGGTTTGATTCACATGTGAGAAATAATTCTGAAATTGATTGAAAGCCAAGTGAATCATGTTTCAACCATATTACTGGTCATTTTTTTTGGTCAAACTTTGTAATATCTAGATTTCCTTTCTACCAGTAGTTTCATCTCTACTTAATTGAGTTGATAATCAATGGCTTAATTTTTATTGGTTAAACACATAAACTTGACAGTTATACATGATTATTTCCTTTTTACATAGCATGGCAGAATGACTTAATGAGCTAAGTCAAAAAGTTTGGGCGTAATGTTATAAGGCACCAACTATTTACTTATTTGTTATAAATATTCTATCAAGCTATTTTAGTGTTAAAATTGATAAAATATTATAGAAATTGTTGGTTGAAAAAATAAATATAAAATCATTAAACATGGTTTATTTGGTTAAACTTTACCCAAATAGGACTAAGAGAAAAATGTAACACCCATAAAATTTATGCCAATTTAAAACATTTTTATCCATTCAAAAATCATTAAGTTATTACAACTTGTTTTCAGAATAGTTTAAACATCAGAGTATCCCCAAAACCACATCACAAAATCATGAAATATGAGGAGCGGTACGATCACGACTTTGCGTTGCCACGATCTCCTGATGTACTTGAAACAATAAACCGAAATTGTAAGTCCGAAAGCTTAATGAGTTCCCCCAAAATACTCATACACACAACCATACACATACATCAATGAATAACATACTATGGGCCCAATCAACCATCCGGTTGGAATACCCCTTGCCCTCAACCTTCGGGTTGGAATGCCAACATACTATGAGTCCAATCATCCTACCAGGATGGAATACTCTCGGCCCACAACCATCGGGTTGGAATGCCCAGACACCTACACATACAACAACAACTACTATGGGTCCAATCATCCCTCAGGATGGAATACCCCAAGCCCTCAACCATCGGGTTGGAATGCCAACCTACTATGAGTCCAATCATCCTACCGGGATAGAATACTCCTGGCTCACAACCATCGGGTTGGAATGCCCTACCTACTATGAGTCCAATCATCCTATAGGGATGGAATACTCCTGGCCCACAACCATCGGGTTGGAATGCCCACACACTAACAAACATGTGCACCTATCAGATAATCACATAACAGTCTACAGAAACAACATACTAGGGCCCTATCATCCTACCGGGATGGAATACCCTCTACTACTGCTCAAACATGCGCACATATAACAAGTAATCTCCTACCAACATACAGACAGTCAGACCAACTACAGGTCGCTAAGCATAGCCACATCCAATCTACCAGGATACCGATCTAACCAACAATGCTAACACATAATCATCCTTTCTACCATAATGCCAACTAACATATCACAGCAGTAACTATCTCAAATAACGAATCAAAGGGTCGGCCTTGGTGCCTTAGACCCTTGGGTATAGTGAGGATAACTCACCTTGAAACTGCCGAACCGAACCACGAAAGCATAATCCCGAAGCAATGCCCCAGACTCCAACACCTATAGCCATCAATGATCCATTGACATAAATATCCAAATTACCATAATACCCTTGAAGGTCAAACGGGTCAAAGTCAAAGTCCTGGCCAAAGTCAACCTTCCTGATTGACCCTACTTGCCGAGTCAACCCATTGACTCGCTGAGTTCTTAAACTCAGAAGACCCTCATATCACGACTCGACTCGCCGAGTCACCCCATGACTCGTCGAGTCCATCAATCTCCGAGTCCTGTCCTGTCCAACTCACTGAGTCACCACTCAACTCACTGATCCGAGTCTTAACCAGAAGAGGTTGGGGGTTTTGCGCTATGACTCGCCGAGTCCAAGAACAGACTCTCCGAGTCCACGAAAATCTTCATCAGACTCACCGAGTTGTTCATCCAACTCGTCGAGTCCATGCCCATCATCATATGACTCGCCGAGTCAACCCATGCGAATCGTCGAGTCTCTTCAATCCTTCATCCAAACAATCACTTTTTGAGCCATACAGAGGCTCCATACTGTAGATCCATCCTCCTAGGGCATGACTCTCACGTAAAGCTGCCAACTTTACGTGAGTACAAGGTGCTATTGGCCCAAAACAAGCTAGGGCTAGGGTTTAAGGCAAGATTGCTTCACAACCAAACCAAGGGCTGATGCTTTATGATTTCCTGGACCAAGGCAAGTCTAGATCTGAAGTTGCAACCTCGGATCTAGACCCATAATCCGAAATGGATCTTAAACATACTAAAATGGACCCAAATTCATCCATAAGTTGATCTAGAAAGGAAGGGATCAAGGTAACAACTTGTTACCTAAAAAATGTGCCCAAACTAAAGTAGATTCTGGATCTATACGAGTCCCTTGATGCTATGCACTTGATCTACAAACCTCCTTTGCTAGAATCTCCTTCCAAAGCTTCCAAGCTCACTCCAAAGGCTCACACACAATTTTAGGATTTTCTGACTCTCAAGGGGTAACAAGGAGGCTGAGGTGAGGACTTAAGGTCCTTTAAATAGGGTGCAAACCCTAAGATTAGGGTTTTCTCTTTCCAGCACCAACTCGTCGAGTCCAGTCGCTGACTTGGCGAGTTGGTCACTTAACTCGCGACCAGAACCCGCTCCGACTCGACGAGTAATCGAACCTACTCATTGAGTAGCTTCCTCAATTTACACTTTAAGCCCTTAAATCATATTTATGAAGTTTGGGATGTTACAGAAAACGGTCTATTTTGAAGTTGACAATAGTTTATAAAATGATAAATTTCTCAAAAGTCATTAAATTTTTACAACAATTTGATTTTGATATTTTTTTCTCTCAAATTATGCATTATTTTACAAATTTGTTATAATTCTGAAAATTTACCCCATTAACTAGGCTGCCAACTGATGTGATATGCCGACATAACATGATGACGCATTAGTAAACTATTTGGTGACATTGTATTTCTAGGTGTGAAAAATAAAATAAATAAATAAAAGTCTAAAATGTTGTGACTTTGTGATAGTTATCCAAACTACATGAACATTTATGAAGTATCCAAATATATAGTAACTTTTGTGATATTTATTCAAAATATAGTGATTTTTGTGAAGTTTTTACGGATAGTCATGTTGATAAATTAATTTTGTTTTAACTTAATTATTTTTGTTAAACAACTTAAAAAAATCAATAAATATTTAGTTTGAAAAATATTTATGTTTAATAAATCGTTATCCTTATTTATACTTGATGTGAAGTGGATCTCCATAGTATGTATCGTCGGTCAGCCTTGATGAAGATCTATATCACAGGAAAGGAAACATGTCGTCGGGCGTGCTCCGAGGGTGTGTCACGGGAGAACGTTTTGACGGTCAAGTTAATCTCTAGGAGAAATGAGTATGTGAGTGATTATAAAGTGGGGAGAGTCAGATATCGATCCCTTTATTGTTAGAGGCATGTGTCATTT
Organism: Lactuca serriola; assembly: GCF_051521515.1. NCBI lineage: Eukaryota > Viridiplantae > Streptophyta > Magnoliopsida > Asterales > Asteraceae > Lactuca > Lactuca serriola. The sequence continues at coordinate 21,229,477 of NC_136413.1, read as the reverse complement.
TATAGTGAGACTCTTGGCACAGATCCCGCTTGGGGAGACATGGGTGTTAGGCCCAGATCGGGACAATGACACTAATTGGTATATCATACATTTATCTTCTGCCTAAGTCGTGGATTGGCTTAGCAATGATAGCAGTGTGTGCTCCATCACTAAAGTTCGCAAGTGCTCCTTTGTCACATGATTACTTGCATGCGCATGTTCCAGGTTGGCCACTGAACCATGACAGGGCAGAAGGGCCGACAGGCTGTCAACTCTCCTAGAGAGGCTCGTCCTTAGTATCTTTAGTTTTTCCGGTGTGGCTAGAAGGCACGTTATTAATATTGATTTTGATATATTATATAATACACTCTTTTGAAATAATGATCGAATCTTTATAACTATGAAGATTTTTTATAACTTTTGAAGAAATGGGTAGTGATTTAAAATCATTAAAGAATATTTCAAAGCTTGTGGATAGTTATATTCTGGAGATTGCATCAAACGTGAACTTGAAACCTAAAAAGATAAATTCATTTGCAAAGTCTCTTCTGAAATCTTCAGAATCTTTAAATGACGGAGTATAGAGGGTTAAATATTTAAAGTCTATTTCTTATATTCAAAGAAGTTAATGAAAAAAGGATGAATTTTTTTACCTATAAGAATTCAATGTAGAATCTCATGTAGGAGTGGCAATTCTTGACCTAACTCGTAACTGACACTGACTCAACCCAAAAAAAAAAACGGGTCTAGGTTGAGATTTTTGACATGCCAACCCGCCAACCCATTTACATCGTAGGTTGTTTGGGTTCGCGGAGAAACCAATATATATATATATATATATATATATATATATATATATATATATATATATATATAACATTTTAAAAAAATAGATATATTTAATTATTAATGAAATCTGATTTCCTTCCGTATTTATAATATTTCGTCTCATTGTATTCCTTCCGTAAACGTATGTGTCTAGTCTGTGTTTGCGACGCCCTAATAAAAAAAGAAAAAAACATGTCGTCATTTTTAGATACTCACAAGTCATGAACGAAGAATACTACCACTTTATATGAATATTTTCATTTTTCTATTTTATTTGGATGTTAATGACTATCAATTTATGTTGAAAACATTTTTTATATTAATTTGTTTAATCACTCTATGACTTTATGTTAAAAAAATCCTCATTTTTGAAAGTGTGATGCTTATTTATTAAACGAGTTATATTGGTTGGATTTGACCCATTAACTTTTAAACCCGTGAACAAATATATACCTAAACAGGTTATATGAATTGGGTTGGGTTGAAGTTTCCAACCCACCAACCCATATATTATAGACAAAATTGCAAAAATGGTCCCTGTGGTTGTCAAATTTCTGCAGTTTTGGTCCAAAATGAAATGTTGGTGCACCACTGGTCCAATTTTAAATACCTTGTGTGGTTTTGGTCCCTATGGTTGTATTTTCTTATGTTTTTGGTCCACATCCCACCTAAAATGACTAATATGCCCCTTCAATAATTATATTTTAAATTATTTTATTTATTTTTTTATTCTTATAATAAAATAAAAAACAAAAACAAAATAAACCCACCACACACACACACTCTCTCTCTCTCTTTCTCTCTCTCAACACCATCATCGGACCACCCATTCCAATTAAGTCACACCCCACCACACCCTAAAATAAGACCACCATCACCACCACTTCGATGGCGACTCTGTTACCCTAGCTCCGGTGGCGGCTTCCATTGCGAGATCCATAACAAGATACATGATGTAACGGCGAGACATCTAGATGTCATTAACAAACTTAGGCTCGAACAACTGGAATCACAAAATCAAGTGAAAGATTCAACTGAAGAACCCTAAATTCGCGGTCATCGACCACCCGGAACAACTGGACTATCACCACCATCGATCGTCGTCTCGTTCCCCACGGTTGCTCGATTTCTACACCATTGTTTGATTTTAGCTCGAACTAGGAGGGCAATTTCAATCTCAGAACCTTGAAATTGACTTCGTATCCTCTTAACCTCATCTTGTTCGAAAGAAGTAGAAGTTGATCTGGGAGAAGGAGGTCGGGGAAGTAGAACCTTGGCCCTCAACTCTCTTTTTCTCTGATTGCGTCACCACCATCAACCTCACTTGTTCCCTTCAAGCTACCTTTTGCAGCATCGGCCATTCGATAACAAAATTGACATCAATCCACATTTCAACGCATAGAACAATTTTGTGGTTCAAGACCGCCTCTCGAGAAAGATGGATATGTGGTTCAACATCCACCATTTTCTTTAAATCCGTCAATTTTTCGACGTTTTGATTTGATTTTTCAGGTGAATGGTGGTGACGAATGGTTATCAGGTTAGGGAAGGAAAGGTGATGGTGGGGGAGATGGAGGTGGTCGGGCTGTCGGCAGTGAACGGTGGTGACGAATGGAGATAATGGCAGGAGGAGTGAGAAAGAATGATTGTGTGTGTTCTTAAGGGGATGGTGGAGAACAAGGATGGTAGCAGGTGGATGGTGGTGGTAAACGACAATGATGAAAGGCGGATGGTGGTAGTGAACGAAAATGGTAGTAGGCGGATCGTGGTGGTAAATGATAATGGTGGGATATGTTGGATGTTCTTGAGAGGGTAGCATCTGGAGGGTGTTCTTAAGAGAGAGAGAGAGAGAGAGAGAGAGAGAGAGACTTTTAATAATTAAAAACAATAATATAAATATAAAAAATAAAAAATACAAATATGAAGGGCATAATAGTCATTTTAAGTGTACAGGGACCAAAAACACTAAAAAGATTCGGTTTTGGACCAATCGTGCACCAACATTTCGTTTTGGACCAAAACTGCATAAATTTGACAACTACAGGGACCATTTTTGCAATTTTGTCTATATTATATGAGTTTGGTTGAGTTTATGTCTTCTTAACCGCCAACCCGTGACCCGTCAATCCAAACCCAACCCGATTGTCAAGCCTAATCTCATGTGTTTTCTTGATTTCTAATCATTGTAGATTTAAGATTGGTAGAGTAAGAAAATGTTGCCTTCAACTATATATATCACAATGCTATATTGAAGTTAAAAAAGTATTATCATTTACAAAAGGGATAATGTTATTGACGATTAATCAACTATTCAAATCTTTTAATTTAGTCATTAAAACTATTTATACATATCATTAGTTGAAATTTTAAAATGTTTATATTAACAATCAAATATTTACTCTAACATGACATTCAGTTATACTATTTATTGTTTTTTTAAGATGTTAAATAAAACAAAGTTAATGGGAACATAATTAGTTTATAAATATGACCATACATGAAAATTTCACAAAAATCACTATATTTTAGATAAATATCCCAAAAATCACTATATTTTAAAAACTTCAGAAAAATCATTATATTTTAGATTTTTTTTTCAATTTTTACATATTTTGGTATCACGGTATCACATCATCAAAATTGACACGTCAACATACCATATTTGTATGTCACATTTATTGGCAACCTGGTTGACCGGTCAGTCAGAACTATAACAAATTAACAAAAAACAAAATATCCAATTTAAAACAAAAAAATATTCAATGTCAATCGAATTTTTGTGAAACCTAGTTGATTTCATAGAATTTATCGTTTATAAAAAAACTTACACTTTATGTTATGTGTTATAAAGGTTAATGAACATTGTAGTAATTAGTAAGGCTACTTATATTAAACAACATAAATATGCAAAGTGTCACAATCTTAAGTGTGTAAGAACAAAAAATAGGACGATATTTGATTTCTCTTTTCTAAAATACCAATTGTTCTCGAGCTTGTGAACAAAATGCATTCTTGTAAATAATAAATAAACAAAATAATAAACTCCTCCAAATAGAAATAATAACTAATCACTAATCATTGCAAGATCCATTAATAAAATGGTAGATGTTTGGATTAATCATGCATAGATGATGATGATGATGATAATACCATGTTCTTTAGGCAATACAAAATTGACACATGAATATGATTGGGTAAAAAGACGATTAAGGACATGCCATGGCCTCTTAATTCAAACTTTGTTTCATATGTTATCTCCTTCCACCTTTGAACCTTCAGTATCTTTAACATCTCCTGAAACATCCTGCAACTGTACACAAAGAAGCTTTTTATGATGAGTGTTTCTTTTGAACATATAAATAAATATACGTTTTAAGTATTATTTATCCAGATATCACTTTAATGAAAAAAAAAAAAAAACTTACACCCAAGTTCTGTAAACTAACAGTAACATCTTCTTGTTGCTGTTGAAGAGTTGTTCTTAGTTCTTGAAATTCCTAGATCCCATAAAACCATGATATAAATTAGTAGCATAAACCATAATATAAATATATACATAATTAAAAATGGAAGGCATTGAAAAAATCCTCACAGATCGAAGCTGATCCACTTCCACATTCAATGTTTTCTTCAGATCTGAAAGCTCCTGTATAAACAATTCCAAATTGCAACACAAGCTTCATTCACTTTATATCAATTAATCTTTTACAAAAATGCAATTCTTGTAGTGTTTTCTTTGGCATTTTCACAAAAATGAAATAAAAGTTGAAGAATTATGTTCAAAAAGGTAATGATTCAGTGAATTATAAGCTTTGCAGTGAACACTTCAAAAAAAATTAAAAAAAAAAATAATAATAATAATACAAGAGATACTTACATCACGGTAGCTTTTAACTTGAGTATCTAATTTTGATCTCCAACTTTGAAGATCCTACGCGTTGAAAAAAACACAGAACTACGTAGTTAATAGCTTGAACGAAAAAGGGGATAAACCAACAATCAATCATAAATCAAAGCTTTACATTCTTCAAATTTTGAATTCTATCTAACAGTTCTGCTCGCGATTCTCTCAATTCCTGAAAGCAGGAACATAAATTAGGGTTTGTTACTCGTAACAAATATTAGACAACGAGATGAAAAATTATAGTAGAACGTACCGAAATCTTTGAATTAACTGGTGTCAAGTTCTCTTTCTTCTGCAAAAAACAAAGATTCATTGAAGTCGATTAACAAGCAAAGCATCAAAGATGGTCTATAGAGCTAAAGCAAAACAAACACAGAGTAACGATTACACACCGAAGAAAGAGGAGACGGAGCAGAATCAGCGTTGGCAGCCATCTGAATTGAGTAGATCGAAGATTAGATTGCAGAGAGATTTAAGTGGATTTCAAATTAGTTTGGGGGAGAAGAAAGAGGAGTTTGGGCGGGCGAAGTGATCTGCGGCTGCAAATGCAACCTGCGATGCGATTTGAACTTCAATTCAATTATGAGTCTAATTTGTCGGTTGTATATTTAACTCATGTGTCTCTTCATTAAAATGTCAATACTTTTGTAAAATTATTTAATAAAAAGACTTAGGTGCCGTTTGATACCCGTGTGACTAGACCGGTCAGTGATTTTGGTTGACTCGGTCAGACACCATGTGTTTGATAAAAGCTTTCTCGATCAGAATGTCTAACCCGTCTCACTTTCTCGATCAGATTCGAAATAAGACTGATTGGAAAAAAATGACGTATCTACCCTCTCCCTTCTTTCTTCCCATCGTGACGTAAAAGTGATACCCAACAAGAAAACTTGGCCAACTCCATTGACAACTCTCCATCGTTGCCGTCTTCCTTTAGTCGGATCTCCGCCCTCCCTTAGTCCGACCTCCGGCCAGAAAGACGTCATGACATGTAAGCAAAATCCTTCGTTTTTTCTGTGAAATCAGAAATATGTCTTCATTCTCCTTCTGTGTAAGATTTATGAAATCACAAATATGAAATTGGTTACAAGATAAAAAATTGTTCTTGGTCTAATGTTATAAAATCTAAAATTGGTTATGAAATCAAAAATTTGTCTTGCTTTAATGTTATGAAATCAGAAATTATTTGTTTAAATGCTATGAAATCAGAATCATTATTTGCTCTAATGTAGTGAAATCTGAAATTGGTTGTGTATAAGTTATGAAATCAAAAATCTTGTTTGTATATAAGCTATGAAATAATAAATCAGATTTTTTTTATAAGCTATGAAATCAGAAATCTTTTTTGTTTATAAGCTATGAAATTAGAAATCTTGTTTGTTCTAATGTTATGAAATTAAAATCCAAATGTTATGAAATTGTTCGGGTATATGTTGGCAATGTTGACCTTAATTGTGCTATTATTATTTAGGATGATGTTGATTTCATTGGTAGAAAATTATTTTATGTTTAAAACTACTCTTGAGTTTGATAAAAGTTATGATAAATTAGTTTAAATATTTATGTCTTAGGATGTTGGTTTGGAACGAGAGTGAGGACAAAACCTTTCTTGATGCATGTATCCACAAACTAACCATTAATGATCGTGAGGGTTTTGGGCTTAAAGCAAGTGAATGGAAGACAATACGTGATAACTTGATAAACGAACACGGTAAAGAGGTTGATCAGAAGCAAATAAGAAACCACTTTGACTACCACAAATCAAAGTATGTTGTTTGGGTGAAACTGAAAAACAAAATTATCAGTATATATGATCTTATAAAAAATAAATTTAATTTGACCAATGAATAATGGAAGGAAGAGGGAAATGCAATATTTTTATAACAAATACTAGTATGATTATTTTTATAGCAAATGCTAGTATTTATAAAAAATGTATCCAGTTGAACAAGTTCGTGTAGTTATTGAAATCTAAGTCCATGTTGTTCTCTGATCTTTGCACCTAACTATTTGAAGGGTTGACCTCGACCGACTTTCAAATTCGGGAACCATCTTCTACACTCCCTCTTCATGTTGAAGAGTTTAGTGCCCATGATTTTGATGATGATGTTCCAATGGAAACCGCAACAGAATACGTAAGTGCAAGTGAAGAATCTTTGAGGCATTTAAAAAATAATGAAGTTGGTGGAAACAAAAGAGTTGGTGAAAAAAAGAGATGCAAGGGAACTAGAAGTTAAAGAGGATATTGTCAAGCTTGCAAGGTCATTGGTGGAAAAAAAATGAAAGAATTGAAAAAAGTGAAATGGATAGGGATGTTAATGCATAAATGGATAAATCGAAGAAAATGGAATGGAGAGAAAAAAAAAATGAAAGAAATAAGACCGCTCTTTTGCTATTCGGTGAAAGTGTTGATGTTCAGAAAGTTTGGTTACAACTTTCGTTTACTAGTTGTGAGTCGTGGGTGATTGGTGCGGGTAGGAAGTTTGGTTACCTTTAATGATTTTTACTAGTTTTTTGTTGCATGACTTTTGGATGCTATGTTTGATCACTTTTAGGATGTTACTTTGAATCATTTTTACTAGTTTTTTTGTTAGATGACTTTTGTTACTTTGGATGTTATGTTATTGGATATTAAAGATTACTTTTGTAATTTTCTAGTTTTTGGTGCATTATTTTTTTTTTTTTTACTTTAACATGTTATTTGTAATTATTTGTAACAGGTCAAATATGGTTTCTGATGGTGAAGTTGTAACTTTTCATTTACTTGTGTTTTAATGGTTGAGGTCAAACTGGCGAAGGCTAAACAAAATTCATAGAATGATTCAAGAGGGTATGCGTATACGCAAGGTTTGATGCACATAGACCCTACACAATGTTACGATATCATGCGTCTTACACAAGAGGTGTTTGTATTATTATGCAACCATTTTACCCCAAATAAATTGGTTGTAAGCTAGTAAAACAATAAGCATTGAAGAGAAGATGACTATGTTCTTACATGTTATAGGTCATAATGAACGTTCTTGCACGATTAAGGAAAGATTTCAACACTCCACGCAAATGATTCATCAATGTTTTCATGAGGTCCTAACTGCAATGATGTGTTTTGAAAAAGAAATTATAATACCAACAAGTCATAACTCGAAACGTCATAGACGGTTAAAAGAGATTTTTTCCGAAGAAATATGTGCATTAGATGGAACTCTTGTACATGAGGTTGTGCCCATTGATCAACAAACCCGTTATAGGGACAAAGGAAAAGGTGATTGTTTTCAAAATGTAATAGAAATTTGTGATTTTGATATGACATTCACATTTGTTTGGGCTGGATGGAAGGATATAACACACGATTCGAGAGTTTTGAAAGAAGTTGCATTTAATCCGACTTCTGGATTTCCATTTCCTTCACCAGGTTTGTAATCTTTATATAACTTTTATTATCTATATTTTTTATATAATATACATCACACTCATTTTGCAGATAAATATTACCTTTGTGACGTCGTATATACAAACACTCACATGTTTATGGCTCTGTACCGCAATACGAAGTATTGGTTAGCCGATTTTCGAAGAAGCATACATTTAACTATATAAGAAAGGTTCAATGATGCTCACGAACAACTTAGAAACGTTTTTGAACGTGTTTATGGTGTATTAAAGGCGAGATTTTCAATCTTAAAACAAATGACTCCTTATCCTTTACAGTGCAAAGAGACATATTCATTGCTTGTGTTGCGGTCCATAAATTTATAAGGAAATACAATATACAAGATGACTTGTTTACAGATATTGAGAACACTATGGTTACTCCGAACGTCCAAGGTGGATGAATTGATAGAAAAAAACATACAATGCATATAATGGGGTCCAGAAGTCGTTCAATATATGCATGTTTTGTGTGATCAAATTGCGAATCAACTACTTTCACCTACTTTACATTAAAATTTTATGTTATTTTAAATTTCATTATGTTATTATTTGGATATTAAATGATTTATGTTTAATTTAAATTTTATATGACAATTTTTATTTGAATTTTTAAATGATTTGCGTGTAATTTACATTTTATATGACAGTCTGTATGTTTTTATAATTATTCAACAACTTCATCCATCACTATATAGAGCAACATGGTAAAATGATCATTTTTCATCATTCAACACATTCAGTCAGATGTAAAATCAAACAACATGGTTTCTTATTCAGTAAAGATTTTTTACCCAGACAGATTTTTCCCAGTCAGCACTTTCTCAGTCAACAACTATCAAACATAACCTTATTCATGAATAAGTAACTTCAATTGTTTAGTATTATTTCTATGAGTGGACGAATGTTTGTAACATCCTTACAAAAACTATTTTCTTATTTGCATTTTTTTCTTTATAGTTAGAATTTGTCACCACTCAATAGTCGATAACATTAGGGTGGTAAGATTTTTTTTAATCTATTAATAAATATTGAATGATCAATTATTTTTTAAGTTTTTTCATATATAACTCTTTTTAATTCAATGGTATTTTATTTTATCCTATTAAGATTATAACTATTTGTTATTTTTTATTAAATAACAATATATATATATATATATATATATATATATATATATATATATATATATATATATATATATACTTAGGTTATTTTGTTTTTACTAATTTTTGTATGCCAGATTGTACAGATCTAGACCACCGGATGGAATAATATCAAATATTATGATATTACAATAGGGTAACATGTACCATATAATCACATAAATTTCAGCATAAGGGCATTTTAGTCAATTAACCTATATTAAAAAAGGAAATTTTAAGATTTATAGGGATAATTATTCCTTTATTTTTAAATATATATATATATATTTTAAATTAATTCAAAATTATCAATCCAATTTTATTCTGTTAGAATGACAGAATGCCAACCATAAAATAGGATCTATATTGTCGATTTTATTCTTGCAGAATATGGTTTCATTCAAGATATTTTTTATATTTAATACGCTTAAAGAATTATACAACACATTATCAAGAATAATATAAATTCGTAAAGAATAAGACTATAAACAATTATTATATTCATTCTAAAAAAAATATGACTAATAACGGTTTAAGAATTACATAATTCTTAAAGATTATCACTAAGAATGATTAAAAAAACATTAAAATCTAACAAAAACACTAATCAATTCTGAAAGAATATTATTCTTAAGAAACGTTTTGTATGTTATGACATAATACATTCTGCTAGAATACACGTTGGTTCTCTATGTTTCCTTACTTTTCCACGTAAATGGCAGCCTCTTCAAAACCTAAATCCACAAAGAAAACATAATCAACTTTCAAATATTAAAAAGTTCAATGCATTCTAAAAGAATAAAAACTGTGAATTCTAACAGAATGCAGTACACATTAAAGAATTGTAACTTGTTCTAATAGAATGTAATCCTAAAAACCGCAATGAAAAAAATGTGATCTTATAAGCATTTTATCGATCATTTAGAGTGCAGAAAAATTATGCAAAATCTCATGAAATACATATAATTATGAAACAATATACCATATATTAACATTAAAAGATATAACTTTGTACTTTTAGAATATACTATATTTTGTATTTAATTTTTTTAAAACATAGGTATTTTGTTAGAATACATTGATGAATAAGGAGATTAAATAACAAATCTAAGCAAAATGAAATGTATAAAAAACCTATATGAAATCAGGGATGGCAACAGTCTAAACCCAAGAATTCCAAATGATAATAATATATCAAAAAGGTACATCAAAAGGGCTGTACATTGGCACATAAAATTCAACAAATAAAAAACTAGATAGCAGCCAATACTTCATATAATTAGATATGGAACATGCGAGAGATAAATAAGCATAAATTAAAAGCTTCTTTTTATGCCACAATTATGATGAACGAATGATACCAATATTTTATTTGTCGACAATACTAAGAAAACACATAATTGATTTATAATCTTGATTTCATGCGTTTCACATTAGCAAATATAATGAAATCAGAAATTGAGTAAAAAACACATACCAGGGCTACGATTTGAAATGAAACTCCTTCTTTATTATCCGACAGCTGTGGTGTTAGTGTAAGACGACAACGGCGGACCTATTCCAACAATGAATAACAGTGTCTAACAGTGGAGAAGGGGGAGGAAGAAGCGGCAATGGTGATATGACGTAGGTGATGATGAAGAAGGTGATACGGGAGGTCGAAGGCTAATAGGGTTTTTAAACTGATTTGTCTAATTTTTAAGGGATATTAAATGTTTTAAATCTTTACCATAATTAATTCTAGTCAAGATTACTATCATACCCTTACTTATTTAATAAATTAATGAATTAATCGTTAATTTGTGATTGTTGCATTTAGGCACACAATATTTGCTAAAAACATTTGAATTTATCTCTCTCTCTCTCTCTCTCTCTCTATATATATATATATATATATATATATATATATATATATATATATATATATATATATATGAAAAGTCAATATAAGGTTGTTATACATCTAAGCTTAGATGTGGAACCAATGAAAACATCATAGTTTTGATATAAATCCTAACAAATTAGTATTGTGATTTCCTTAATTTTAGTATCAAAGGATCTTCTCCACGTATGACTTCAAAATCGCTAATCAATTTTCCCATTTTAATCATTGATTATAATGTTCTTCTCCCATCCTTCAAAATTTCTTGCCGATAATTCTTCTGGAAATTCATTGTTTTTGATCACTGTCTTCTTCTTTTCTTTATAAATTAGAAACTAAGTCTGTTGTTTCCCCAATTCAATTGCAAAAAAAATGATCGTAACAAGGCACGTGTTAATATGCTATTTCAAAGAAGACATGTATTATAAATTAAATTTAATATACACTAACAAATTTATAGGATTTCATTCGTGTGTGAATACGATTTTCCGTTTTTTGATGAATTAACTGCTAAACTTATTTATTATTGTTGGATTTTGCTTTGTAAGGATACATGGATAATAATAAAAAAAATCGAACGACATGAGATGGATGATGAAATCCGATGATTATGATCTTGAGAAGCAAAGAATAATGATGATGATCAGATTTTGTCAAATAAAAAAACGAATATCACAAGGAGATGAAGTCAATTTTTTTTTTATTTTTTAGAACAAAAGAAAAAGAAATGGCATAGTATTGATAGATCCACACTTAAGCTTAAGTATATAACAGCCTCCTATATATATATATATATATATATATATATATATATATATATATATATATATATATAGACACACACACACACTAGGCAAATCCGCGCGCATTGTGCAAAAATATATAGTTATTTACTTTTTTTAACGGCAAACACACACACCCTGGATATTGTTGCAAGTAATTGGGTGGTTGTTGGTAAGGTGGATATGGGTATGGTTGATGATTGTAGATTGGTGGTGGATAATGTTGGTAGTTAGGGTATTGGTTGTAGGGAGGTTGTTGTTAGGGTATATTGGGTTATGGTATATTGGAGGGTGTTGGTAATTGGCTTGATTTGGGTAATGTACTTGTTGAACTTGAAAAGCATTGTTTTGAGGTTGGTTATTTTGGTGGTATTGTTGGTTTTGTGGTTGTTGATAATTGGGTTGGTTTTGAGGAGGGGCTTGATTCCAAGGTGACATATCAATGAGAGGTTCTTGTTGTTGTTGTTGTCTTGGTGGTTGGGGTGGGGTATTGGAATCTTGATTATTTGGGTTTGGGTTGGGATTGTGAGGTGGAGTGTGATTCATGGCTATGTAGTTGTCAAACGGAACGTCTTCAAAGGAATGACCAACAATTGGAGAACTCGGCTCGGTGTCGGTATCACTTGAATTATGAACTTGATCTTCTATGTTGATTAGCGGAGAAGAGGAAGAAGCTTGAACTAGTTGTTGTTGCTTTGCTTGTTTGGCTAACTTTTTCAACCTTTTTGCTTCTTTTTCAATTTCCGGATTGTAGAGTAGTTCACCGGTTCTTATAGACCTAGGCATAAACAATCAAATAACAATAACCAATTTCCCCGGCAACGGCGCCAAAACTTGGTGGGATGTCAAGCCCACCAAGCAAATTATACCCTTTTTTGCAAATAAAACGTAATATAATGGTAAAAAGGGGTATCGATCCTCGGGGAAATGGTTGTATTCAATCACCAATGCATTCCAAAAGAACTAGTGTAATTAAACTAATTAACTACAATTAGACTAAAAAGGGGGGGGGGTGTTTGATTCCTTGAAAACTAAAAAAACTTGAATAATTAAAAATATTGCAATTAAGCAAGTTGATGAGATGCTCAAAGGTTGGGAATAATTGGTTAACTATGACAATTCAACACAATGAACATTTATGTGTTTATCATTAGGATCTAATACAAAGCTTATCCTTCATCCCAAATTGGTTATAGCAATCATGAAGCATGAGATGCCAAGATTCCTCATAGGTAGTATGGAGGTTGGGGAAGCCCACAACACACCTTCTTAATTAAGATCAAGGGTCAATTGAAGCAATTGATCCCAAGAAATCAATTAGCCTTAAGAATGAAGGAATCCCCAATTCCTAGAGGATGTCAAATGCTTACACATCCATAAAGGAGTTATGATTCATAAGCTAGATATGATTTCTACCATCATAAAGCTTTTGTTCTAGATAAATTTAATGATCCAATGGAAAATCAAAGAAACAAATCAACAATTGCTCATTCAATTACTAAGCTCATGATCAAAGCATCAAATAAGCATAAGAATTGCAAACTAGAATCATAAACATGGAATAAATTGATAATCAACATAAATCCTTCAAAACCCACAAACATTCATTGGTTTTCAGCCAAAGTCAACCAAATAAGAGTATTAGCCACTCATGGCAACAAAGTAACAAGAACAATAATCTAATTGCATAAAGAAACTACCTAAGATTTGGAAAGATGAAAGGAAATGGTTTCTAGCTCCCAAAATCGCCTCTTGCAGGTCTCCAATGGTGAAAAATCGTCAATGTGGCTGCTAGGACTGATTCCCCAAGTTAATGGCAAGCCAAATGACCAAAATGCCCAAACTGGGTAGTTGCGCGGGTACCTGCGCGACAAAAATTCCACCCGCGCAAATGTTGTTGTAATGCTATTGGTCCTTCATTCCACCACTCCACCCTTCCACTACCAAAGTTTCCTTTGGTCCCCCCCCCTTGTCCATGTACTTTGAATCCACCAATTATCATTTAGCTACCAAATGGATGCTCCAAACCTAAAATTAGAAATTTATGATCCATCTTCACAAGCCCAAATAATCCAAGCCATCAACTTTAAAAGCCCAATTCTTCTTCTTTGATTCCGCCAAGCCCAACAATGCCTCGGGAGCCCACTAAGCCGTCTTCACTCTAATCCACAATCACAAAAAGCTCCAAAACCTTGCAAAATTCCTCATACAACATAACAAGTCCCCGATACGATCCTTGATAAAGAAAATAAAGAATATACAATGCAATACTAATAAAAAGAGCTAAAAATCTAAAATAAACTAATAAAAATAAGGAAATAAAATAAGCTATCACACCCATACATATTGTGTAATCCTGATCCTAATTATACAAATTATGATTTAATATTTATACATGAAAAAAAAATGTTAGTAAAATATATATCAAACATAGGTTGATTTCTATATATACGAATAACAAATAGCATAAAAAAAACAAATACTATAACTTTTGATGACTTTATTTACCTTTTTAAGTTGTGTAAATTGTATATAAAACATATGCTGATTTTTGTATTTTAATCGAATAATAAATATATGAAAAACAGAAATACTATAATTTTTAATAACATAAAAACACTACCACATCTATTATAACATTTATAACAAAAAAACTTATTATAAACTTATAAATCAAACAAAAAGTATAGAAATCAACATACATTCTATATATAGAAACTTTATTGTTCCCAGAAAAAAATCGGACAAAATTAACCATGATACGATAAAACTTATTATTTTTTTTCAACTCTTCATACTTTAAAAACAAATCTCTTAAAACACCTAATTTTTTGTGAGAAAACTTATTTATATTTTGCTAATATAACTAAAATGTATATAAATGAGAGGAAAATAAAATAACACTACCAACTACTAATCATAGGTTAAAAACTTTTGAGTTATGATGAATAATAACTTAAAATTTAAAATCATAAATACACCAAAATTAGAAAAATCTTTTGTTGTTGTAGGAATTTCAAATGAATATGATTTAATTAAACTCCGTGATTATTAACTTTGAGATAATTATATTTATATGAAGTTTATATAAAAGTAAGCATGTTTGCTGCCTTTTAAGGCATAAAATAAAAATTATTAATAACATTAAAATAATTATGAAAGAGACCTTGTGAAGCTTGTAAACTTTATATTTTAGCCTACTTTATATAAGATTTCTACAATTTGCTATAACGATGGACTTAAAATTGAGCTTCTATGAAACAAATTATGGAGCATATTAATATACTTAACATATATTGATAAAATCAATTACAATATGCAGTTCAAATAACTTATTATACATGTAAAACTACAAATATAAAAGAAAAAAAAATCATAAAAAACAAAACATATTGAAATATTTCATAATAAAAACGAAAAGATAAAAAAATAGGCTAATGATGATGTTCTCACATATAACTTCGAAAATTGCAAACCACCACTAGAAAAAAAATCAAACTTGTTAGACATTTCTAGAAACATAGAAAACATTATATAGGACTATCATACTATGAGTAAAAAATGATATATTCATCAACAATCTTGACTTGCATAACTCTTTTAGCCACTCCATCATTTCTATTTTTTCTTTTAATTTTCTTATCCAATCCTTCCTACATAAGGTTTATATAACATGTTGGCATTTAATGTTAAAGCATAATTATTATCAGGCAATAGAAAAATGATTTGAGAATATGAAAGGACATAGGAGTTTCAAATGTCCTTAGAAAAATGTTTCTATTAGGCAACTAAAAATTCATTGAGAATATGAAAGGACATAGAAGTTTCAAATCAATACAGTGCTTAGAAAAATTCTTTTATATATATATATATATATATATATATATATATATATATATATATATATATATAGGGAGGGGTTATATGAAAAACAAAAAACCCTAAAAATGCATAAAAAAATACTTAGAGATCACAAAATATTTTTTTTTTGACATTTTTTACCTAAAAATTGCAGGTTTAGTTACAAAATCGCTGAAAAGAAAAATAATAAAATAGATTTTTTTTTTTGTTTTTTTTTTTCAAAAAAAAATTCAGCGAAAGTAAAGAAAGGGTTGCGAAAATTCATAATATAAAAAAAAAAAAAGATTTGTGATGTCTAAGTATTTTTTTATGCATTTTTAGGAAGTTTTTTTTAGAGTTTCTTGTTTTCCATAAAACCTAAACATCTATTGTACCCTCTTAAGAGCAACACCTATTGTACCCTCTTCAAATTCTACTAATTCACCCGCCATTACTTATATCCTTAGATGAATATATAGATACCAACTCTAATACATGGTCACAAAAACCTAAATCGAAAAAAAAACATACAACTATGTCATATTATGATATGTATAATAATGGTGGAACATGGGACAAAAAATAAATCCAATTGGTTTCAGACTTGGTACTACCCATGGTCATCATTCTCTTTATATAGACAAAATTACAAAAATGGTCCCTATGGTTTCCCAAAAGTCACAAAGTCAGTCCCTGCTAATTTTTTTGATGCAAATGGTCCTTGTGGTTTGTAAAACTTGCAAAGTTGGCCCTTTTTACTAACACCGTTAGTAAAACACCATTAGGGACTGAATCTGTAAGAGCATTTTCGTCTTTTCAAGTATAAAGGGACTGAATTCGTGACATTTAATAAACCACAGAGACCATTTTTGAAAATTCTTTGAAAAAATGAATTAATTTGCTGAAGGAAGGAGGGAAGGTTCGAACTCACGACCTCCACCTCCCTTTATTGCCAAAGCCTTAACCAGTTGAGCTGAATGCTCAGCTAGTTATTTGTTCCTAAAGCTAATATATATAATAATGAAACCGTTAATATTTAAAAAAATAAATTAAAAAAAACATTTTTTTACCTAATTTTTTTTTAATAAAACAAAATGTATTTTAGTCCTATTATAAAAAAATATATTTTTACAAACAATTTTTATGTATTTATTTTATGTAAAATATATTTTTTATGTCTTTAAAAAATATGTTTTCGTAAAATATATTCTTTTATGACTTTGAAATAATAATAATTAACACTACTCATGACATAAAAAAATATATATAAATTCTTTTTGTTTGCAAGCTCTAAAACCGTTTTTTCGGTTATGTGTATTAAAAACAACTTAACAATGATTTTGTTATGTATCTAAACAAAAAAAAAAAAAAAACGGTTTTTAAAAAACAATTGGTTCAATCGGTTTTTTGAAAACCATTTTTCGGTTATATGTATTTAAAAAAGATTATATACGTATTTTAAATAAAATGAAATATGTATGTTAAATAAGATGAAATACGTATTTGATAACTAGCGACCCAAAATAACTTATATATATTTTTTATGTCATGAGTAGTATTAATTATTATTATTTCAAAGTCATAAAAAAATATATTTTACGAAAACATATTTTTTATACGAAAATGTATATTTTAAAGACATAAAAAATATAGTTACGTAAAATAAATACATAAAAATTGTTTGTAAATTTTTTTTTATAATACGACTAAAATACATTTTGCTTTATTAAAAAAAATTAGGTAAAAAAATGTTTTTGTAATTTATTTATTATTTAAATATTAACGGTTTCATTATTATATATATTAGCTTTAGGAACAAATAACCAGCTGAGCATTTAGCTCAACTGGTTAAGGCTTTGGCAATAAAGGGAGGTGGAGGTCGTGAGTTCGAACCTTCCCTCCTTCTTTCAGCAAATTAATTCATTTTTTCAAAGAATTTTCAAAAATGGTCCCTGTGGTTTATTAAATGTCACGAATTCAGTCTCTTTATACTTGAAAAGACGAAAATGCCCTTACAGATTCAGTCCCTAACGGCGTTTTACTAACGGTGTTAGTACAAAGGGCCAACTTTGCAAGTTTTACAAACCACAAGGACCATTTGCATCAAAAAAAATTAGCAGGGACTGCCTTTGTGACTTTTGGCAAACCACAGGGACCATTTTTGTAATTTTGTCCTTTATATATATATATATATATATATATATATATATATATATATATATATATATATATATAGAAAACAAGAAATCCTAAAAAAACCCTAAAAATCATAAAAATTCATAAAAAGGTACTTGGAGATCACAAATCTTTTATTTTATTTTATATTATGAATTTTCGCAACATTTTCTTTATTTTCGCTGATTTTTTTTTGAAAAAAAAAACAAAAAAAATCGATATTTTTTTTTTCAGCGATTTTGTAAATAAACTCGCGATTTTTAGGTAAACAATGTCAAAAAATATTTGTGATCTCTAAGTATTTTTAAAGCATTTTTATGATTTTTAGGGTTTTTTTGTTTTCCATATAACACTTCCCTATATATATATATATATATATATATATATATATATATATATATATATATATAGAGAGAGAGAGAGAGAGAGAGAGAGCTAGGTTCAAATGTGAATTAATAACTATTGTGTGGATGTAAGGCTCCTTTGTGGTCCAAGCATTTTAAAAACCTAAATAAGGGTGAATTATAATCTTACCTTTAATTTAGCAAAATTAATGGAAATCAGTTTACATCTATAACTATTTATTCTTTTGTAAACCCTCAGCCCTCTTAATTGTTTTTTTACGCCTTCTCCGTTTCCTTCTCTAAAATCACCGACGATATTCGCTCTCAACTATCTGATGAATATCATCCACCCATGCCTCATCAATTTCGCCACTACTCTCCGCCTTATCTCCCTCATTCACCTCTAATTCTAGGGATTTTACAATTCCCGTGAGTTTTTTCAGCTCCAATGACCTAGGGCAAACAAAGTGAGAAATCAAGTCGACCCAACCACCATTAACAATGGAGAAAATGCCTACATTGGATGGTTCCAATGTAGATGAATCAGGGATAAATTATGTGTGCTATTCCAGCGGGCATCACTTGCCCCTTATTATGTGCCTCGTAGATGAAGAACTATGCGAACCCTATCCCATCTTTAGAGATGGTTACTTCGTTTATATTTGGCCCAATATCTCATTCCTCATACTCTTAATCTACAATTTTCTATAATTTCAATTGATTGTATTCATCATCAAATAAAAAAAAGTACTTGATCTACTTCTGTAAATCTGTAGGCGTTTCATAAGGGGAAATGCATTTGAACCGTGGTTTTCTAAAATGGGAGAACACCATAATACTTTCAGAGGCTACATTGTTATGTTCGTTGTCCTGAAACCTTATCGTCACAGAGGAATTGGTAAAAAAGTTTCATTATCTTTCTTACTTGTAGATCTCAGTTTCTTTTTCTTGAAGTAGTTTATAACCCATATCAATTTCAACATTAAATGTCCAAATCTACATAAAGGGTAGTCAAAATTTATACTTCCATTTGTATATCCAGTTTCATAAAAGATCATATGAATCCTTCTAGCAAACTGAATATTAGAGATGGTGTATTGTTTTATTAACAGTTAGAGTTGTTTTATAGCTACATAACTTGTTACAAGATGCTTAAAAGTGATAATGGAATTAGGTTGGGAATAGGTATTATGTTATTAATGAGTTCTAATGAGTTTCAGTATATTCTTTTTTGTGTGCTATTTATGATTTGTAACATGCCTTGAATCTTGATGCATACGCTGATATGATTAGATGCAAAGATACAATGTTATGCAACATGATCAAATATCATGATGCCATCATTTTGAGATATATAATCTCTATTAAAGAAATAAGGACTCAAAGCAACAAATAATAACTACTTTCATTGATTTAGGAATTTTTTTCTTGTATAATTGATGTGTCGAATGGAATACATCATTATTCTTTTTTTTTTTCTCAAATATGTTTCTCACTATATGCCTCTTATTCTTTTTCACTTATCATTTTTACTGATCAATCATGAATAGCAGAAAAGGGGATAAAGTTTGTTATTCTCACGCCAATCATTCTGACAGAATTCGATATCGTGGAAGTTATTCTAAAAGAATTTATGATCGCGGGCTTGAGGATAATAAAGAAAAATGGTGCATGAAGGGGAATATGATGATCAATGGCCTAAAGGTTGGATGATGAATATAAGAAAAGGGGATAAAAATTTGTTATTCTCACGCCAGTCATTCTGAGAGAATTCGATATCATGGGAGTTTATTCTAAAAGAATTTTTGATCGCGGCCATGAAGCTAATAAAGAAAAATGGTTCATGAAGGGGAATATGATGATCAATGGCCTAAAGGTTTGATGATGGTGCGTGGGATGAAGATAAACAATGGTCATTGATGTTTCTAAAAGAAAACAATGTTCATTGTCATATTGTTATCAAAATGTATCATCAACATATATTCTTTTAAACTGGACCAAAGTTAATCTTTTAGAATGCATCATCAACATATTCTTATTTTTGTTTATGTATTTTACTTCGATAATGTTTTTTTTTGGTATGTCATTCTTCAAGAATGCAAAATAAAAATTGTTCTTTCTAAGATTTTTCAATCTCATAGAATATCATTCTAACAGAATCCAATCGTTTATGATTAAAAAATTATGTTAGAATTGAATTAACTAAAAAAGAATAATGTTTAAAAATTAAAAAAAATCTATTATCCCTTAAAATCTGATAATTTCCATTTTTAAATGTAATTTAATTTAGCAAAAATGCTTGGACCAGAAAAGAGCCTTACATCCACACAATAGTTACAATCCACATTATAATCTAACCACACACACACACACACACACACACATATATATATATATATATATATATATATATATATATATATTCATCATGTCCACCAAATGTAAACCTACCAATAAAAAGTTATATTCGTCACGTGTTTTTGGAATATGACATGTGTGCTAAAGAAAACAAATCGCAGTCGACACTTTACGTGGGTAGCGGGATGTCCGATAATACTATTACAGAATCTCGACTCATAAAATGGATTTTGTAACGACACTCAATTGATTTGTAAAATTTTTCAGTATAATATCACTAATTCCGAAGTAACTGTTTCTCAACATGTTGGAAATATAATATTTTTGTCAATGATTCATCTTTGTCTGTCTGAAGATGACATGTTCTCATTCAAGCTGAAGAGAAAACAACTTCCAATTCAATTATGTTTTACGATAACAATCAAATAAAGCTCATGGATAATTGTTTAGATGTAGTAAATAATTTGTGCAAAATAACTAATCGCCTCTATCAACTAATTTATGAAATAAATTATTTTCACCAGTCATTTGGTGCGGGTAACAGCTTGTGTGTGTGTGTGTGTATATATATATATATATATATATATATATATATATATATATATATATATAATCAAGTACGAATTCAAAAAATGGTAGGAACCGTGATGACAAATTTTGGCCTTAAGATTAAAAAAATAAATAGCTAGGATTTGATTTTATTTATCGTCAAAATCTCATGAGAGGATATGATACTTTTGTAATTAATTGTGAGATTTTGATAATTTACTGGAAAGGTTAATCGTTTGGAGGGTACAAGGGACAAAAAAAAAAATAAAAGAAAAAAAAATCCAGTCATGTGGCCTTCCCAGGCGACAGGCGCTGACACGTTCCCTCATCCAACATGATAAGTGTCCAGCACTTATAGGCTTGTGAGTTTTTTTTCTACCTGCATAGTTTTTCGGTCATAGCTTTTTTTTTTCTTTGAAAAAAAATTATGAAAAATAGAAGTTTTTTAAAATTTAATTCTCTACAAAATATGCACAATCATGAAAATTTGATTTTTTTAATTTTATTTTCTATATTTATAAAAAAAACCTAGGAAAAAAATTCTCCAAAAATTATAAAAATTTAAGGAATACTTCTACTCACTATTCTAATGATTTTGTAAAAAGAATTTTTAAAAAATAAAATCTTTTAGATACCGAACTTGATTTTAAAAGCTTAAAAGTTTTTAAAAAAAATATTGAACATAACATGATCCAAATAGAGATGATTCAAAATATTTATGATTCAATATGTTTATGTTCTAAAACTATTTTGATCCAAATATTTAATGATCCTTAATTATTTTATTTTTTATGATTCAAAATTAAATGATTCAAAAAAATTTAATAATCTAAGTGTTGTATTGTACAATAACTTTATTTAATTCAATATATTATGATCCATATTAAAATGATCAAAAAGTATATGATGCATAATATCGTTATGATTTAAAATACTATGATTCAAAATTTTATGACCCAAAATTAATATGATTAAAAAAAAATATGAACGAAAAATATTATGATCCTTAATTTTTTTTTATTTAAAATTTTGTAATTGTTAAACATTAAAAAACTCAAAACGATATTTAGTTTAAAAAATAAAAAAATTACAAAAGAATCATAAAATAAAAAAAATAAAGAAAAAACCTTAATATCTTCAACTATGTAGTAAAAATATTAAAAAAATCAAAAAGAAAAAAGAAAAAAAAATAACTTAAAAAAATGAAAAAAATAAAAAAAAAGAAAAAAATAAAATGTAAAAACGTTAAAACCGAGCATATATCTATTTACTTTTTTTTGAATTTTTTTAACAAAAAAAAAAAAACCGAAAAAAACCAAAATAAATGAAAAAGAAAAGAAAAACACATTTAAATAAAGTTCCATGGCCGTTCGTCGTATATATAGTTATTCCTCGAGTCCGTATTGCATTCATGCATGTGCACCGCGTGCAAACGTGTCACGACCAAATAATTGATGGAGAATAGTCTTCGCGGTGCATATCAATTTTTTGGATTCTACCAGATATATATATATATATATATATATATATATATATATATATATATATATATATATATATATATATATATATATATATATATACTAGGTGAATGCCCGCGCGTTGCGCAGAAGCATCTATATAGTTGAAAAATCTTTACAAATATATGTTTTTTTAAATATAACAATAATATCGTTGTCAAATTTGATATAATAATTCTACTAAGTTGATATAGTATATTGATTATTTTGAATTATATGATAATATATACATCTATTAAAACTGTATAATCTCAATCTTTTGAATGACCTCTACCTGCAAGTTACTTATGAATAAAATTAAATATAATATATGGTTAATATTATTTATAGTTGTTGTTATTGTTAATTCATTTTTAAAATTTATTTGCTTAACATTTTAATTTCTATCAATGTAATTATTTAAAACATCAAACATTTTTTTTAAAGGTAACAATATAATCATTTATATAGAGTTATTTTTAACTACTGTTATTGTAAGCTTTTTTAAGCTACGTATTTCAAAACTTTTAACAATTATAAAATTATATTTAGGAAATATTTTAATGAATTGATATTACAATTTAGTTTTTGTATTTAACATTATAATTTATCACTTTTCACTATTCACAAAATATTCTTTGTGTTTTTTTAAGTGGAACTGAAATTTATATTGTAATTGATTATCTAATGTTATATTTAAATTAACAACTTAAGTATTTTGTTCATACAATTCAAAAGTTGTAGCTTTAAATTGATAATTATTTACATACAACAACATATTAAATCTAATAAATTATGTATAATATGTTAAAAGTTAAAGACAACTTTATAAGTAGAAGTAAAAATATCATTTTAATATTGAAATTTAGTTTATTTTTAGTACACTTTAGATTTGATAGTTATTTAACCTTACCAACCAATTTATAATCATTATTTGAAAGACACTACAATTTATTACTTTTAACTATTTACAAAATATTCTTTGGGTTATTTAAGTTGAACTAAATTTTATATTTAAGTTGATCTAGTAAGGTTATATTTAAATTAACAATTTAAGTATTTTATACAAATTGATAAAAAGTTGTAGCTTTAAAATGATAATGGTTTACATACAACATATTAGACCTAATAAATTAAGTATAATATGTTAAAAGTATAAAACAAACTTTATAAGTAGAAGAAAATATATTTTTTTAATATTGAAATTTAGTTTATATATGATTACATTTTAGGTTTGATATTTATTTAACCTTATTAACCAATTTATAATAATTATTAGAAAGAAATTGAAAACTCATGGGAGTTTCAAATGAATGTGGTGAGAGGAAAAAATGCATGGGAGTTTCAAATGAATGTGGTTCAAGAAAAAATGCAAGCTTTATAAGTATATAATGATGATAATGATATATATATATATATATATATATATATATATGGTTAAGTTATTTTGTTTTTAGTAACTATTGTGTATCAGAATGCACAGATTTGGACCATTGGATGAAATATAATCAAAGTTCATGATCTGAGGGTCTAAGATAGTAGAATATGATAACATGTACCATATAATCACACAAATTTGAGTATAAGGGCATTCTAGTCAATTAACCTATATTAAAAAAGAAAATTTTCGGATTTTTAGGGATAATTAATTCCTTTATTTTTAAAATCTAAATATTTTAAATTAATTTAAAATTAAAAATCCGATTTTATTCTGTCAGAATGATAGAACTTTAACCATAAAGTAGTAAACATATTTTTCGATTTTATTCTGTCAGAATGACAGAATGTTAACCATAAACTAGTAAATATATTCTGAAAGAATACACAAAATCGATTCTTGCACTAATAATATACCAAATAATTACATTGTACGATTGTGATTCATGGAATTATAACAAACATTCTGAAAGAATACCAAGTATAATTCTTAAAAAATAACAACATTCTAGATGTCTTGTGTATGTTTGACCTCTAAGCCAATTCAAAATATGCTAGCATTCTATGAGATTGACATTTTGTGACATTGACATTCTGTCAGAATTGTATTGCATGAGAATGATTTTATACAAGGAGCCTTTCCCATCAGGTCTTCAAGCCATTTCTATCACAAATTCATTGCCAAATACTTTGTAGTGATACACTTGTAACAACTGCACATTAAACATATAATTAATTAACTACAAATTCTATCAAAATAAAGCAATAATATTCTTATATAATAAACTATTCTTTCAGAATGGAAATATTATAAAAAGGTAAACAAGGTCAAAGCTATGATCAGCCCATATGTCTGTTTGCTTCAACATCATAAACATAAGGAAAAATCAGTTTGCTTCAACATCAAATCTATGATCAGGATAGATGTTTGCTTCAACATCATAAACATAGATTGAATCATCAATACTTCCAGCTACAAGTTCTCTGCCATCAAAGAATGGTGTCTCTGAATTTCTGAAAAAAATAAAAAATTACAA
Source organism: Lactuca serriola (assembly GCF_051521515.1). Taxonomy (NCBI): domain Eukaryota; kingdom Viridiplantae; phylum Streptophyta; class Magnoliopsida; order Asterales; family Asteraceae; genus Lactuca; species Lactuca serriola. The sequence continues at coordinate 21,204,289 of NC_136413.1, read as the reverse complement.
AAACCTAACTCAAAAAACTTAATCAAAGATCAATAAAGTTCATGTAAACTTACCAGCATCTCCTCATTAACCGGTGATTCCATCACTAACCATGTATACAATCTGAGACTGTCATATTTCTCTTTGGCATTTCATCAAACACTTTAAGGGCGCTCCCTAAATCACCACATTTTCTATGAATCATGAATGAAAAAAAAAACCAATTCAGAACCATCAACATCAAATGAGTTACACAGGAGGGTATATTTCCTGTGCTCGGTTTCCATACGATCGAAGAAAAAAAAGCATAAATGGTTATGTGGCTTCGGTTTTGATTGAAAATGGTAGAACCCCCATTTTTTTAACAACAGCCACTGAATCATTATTGTAACGAAAACCTGTGAACAAACATAAAATCAAATTCCAATAACATTATAGCACACAAATAATAACATTAATAGAGATAATTTGTTGTACTCCTGGTTCAGTAATTACATCAAACACATGGTGGGCATTGATGAATTCTAACAGATTAATTTGTACTAGACATTTCGGTTGTCCATGGGAATTGGGAGTATTTCCTGCAAATTGCCAAAGTATTTACAGAACTGAATTTAACTTGGGATCTATGTTGATCACAGATGACAAAACGAGCAACTGGAAATTGTTCCTTTACAAATAGGGTCCATATTTGGGGAAATCCAAGGAAAAGAAACAACATGTACCTCGTGTTCATGCTCGTTCTGATACCCAGCTTTGCGCCATTGAGCAACCGTAGATCCATGAAATACAACGACTGTAAAATAGGAATCTAAAAGAAGGATTCTGCCCGGAGCGATAGAAGCGACGTCTAAGAGAGCAGGTTAAGACCTAAAACACAATTCCAAGTCATCTCAATCTCCAAAACGATGAACGAACCCAATCACACTAAAAGAAAATAGATTCAATATTCAAATATACCTGTATGAATTGAGAGCGTCGCATATTGATTAGGATTATGCGAGATCAAGAATCGATCGTCAGGAGGGAAGAAAAGGGGTCGTGCGTTTCTCTTCTCCATCTCGTGTGTGCGCATCAGAAAAAAACGAAGAAGCGATCGACTCCTTCTATTTGTGATGTGTGTCGATTGGAAGAAGAAAGAAGAAATCAAGGTCTTGATCGGTTGCGTTGGGGGGTGTCGGTCATTCATCTTGGTAATTCCTTGAATATAAGACACGATGCAAGAGAGAGACTAGGTCAAAATTATTGATTTTATTTCCTTAATTGCAGGATTTCAATTAAATGATTCCTTAATTAAAAAGTACAAAATATCCAGAATACCCTCAAATGATTAATTTAATTGTTTATTATTTCTTGAATTCTTATTGGTGCATTTAGGCACACAATACTTGCTAAAAACATTTGAACCTAGCTATATATATATATATATATATATATATATATATATATATATATATATATATATATATATATATATTGGTGTTTACTTTATTTTTGTAAAAAAAAAAAAGAATAATATAATTCTCCACTTCAATATCATCATCAACAATATTTATTTTCAACACCATTCACCAATGTATTAGGAATGAATAAAATAATGATGACAACGTCACGCTAGATTTGGTCCGCATAGATGGAGTCTAAATGTTTTTTTTTTCATTATACCTACACTAGGTGGGGTAAAATTGGAACCAGTGATTGAGAACCCAAATTACATAAAGTGTTGATGAAATCTTTAAAGTGCAAAGCATGGGCCAATACGTCATCCCACATGCATTGTAGACTCTTTAAAGTGCGTAACAAAATCATGACTTTCCTCTCTATAAATACTTGCATTGTAGAAACGGAAAGCCATCAAACTGAGGTTACTTAGCAAACCTGAGTTCATTTGTAACCTCTCTATAAACTTCTTGTAACCATGGCTCCTGTACTCGATTTCCCTATTAATGTAGGCCTAATAGACGATGTCCAGGAATTGAAGAAAAATCGAAAAACCAAAATTCCGAACAGGTTTGTTCGCGATGTGGCTGAAAGGCCAGCGGTAGCAACAATCCAATCACCCTTGTCGACTAGTATACCAGTCATTGATCTTTCAAAACTCATGAAAGGAAACAAAGAAGATTTTCACTTTGAAATCATGAAGCTCTCAGCTTCCTGTGACGAGTGGGGTTTTTTTCAGGTATAAAGTTACTCTCTTAAAAAGGTACTTTTTGTTTAAGTAATTAGCGAAAGGTAAAGCTTTCAAAAAGCATATTAGCATCTTGTAAGTGAACTATTGTATTGTAAGACTTGCATGCTGAGTAAAGGAGTTGAATTTCAAAAAGCATATATTGGTTGCTTCTCTGCATGCAGGTGATAAACCATGGGATTGATCTTGATTTGCTGAAGAAGATAGAGAAAGTAGCCATGGAGTTCTTTATGCTTCCCGTGGAAGAGAAACAAAAGTATCCAATGGCACCAGGAACTGTTCAGGGATACGGGCAAGCTTTTGTGTTCTCAGAGGATCAAAAGTTAGACTGGTGCAATATGTTCGCTCTTGGACTAGTGCCTCACTCCATAAGAAACCCAAAACTTTGGCCGACCAACCCACCAACGTTTAGGTAATTCTCCACTAAAAAAGAGAGAACCTTTGACTTCAAGGTTAAAGGTCTAATTTCTCCATTTTTTTGACTTCACAAAAAAAACATAAACACTCAACAACCTTTTTTGTGCTAAATAGTAAATACCACAAGAGAAATTTACAATTTGATGTTTTGAACATAAAATTCAAAGTGTTTTCTATATAAAATAATTATCAAGAAAGCACATTTAACTTTGGTACTTTACGCACCATTGAATACTTTTACAAAGGAAGTTTATGTTTTGTAGTGACACTATAGAGACTTACTCGAGAGAGATCAGAAAGCTATGTAAAGATCTTCTAAGATTTATAGCATTAAGTCTTGGGCTTAGAGGCAATGTTTTCGAAGATATGTTTGGGGAGAGTGTGCAAGCGATGAGAATGAACTACTACCCAGCATGTCCTAGACCCGACCTTGTATTGGGTTTAAGCCCCCACTCAGATGGAAGCGCTCTCACAGTGCTGCAACAAGGTAAGGGGAGCACTGTTGGCCTCCAAATACTCAAAAACAATACGTGGGTGCCAATTCAACCTGTTACAAATGCACTTGTGATTAACATTGGTGACACCATAGAGGTAAAGTAACTATTCTTTCAAGAATCTTTGGCATGATCAGAATTAACTGAAGATAGATTGATCTTGATGTTAACAGGTTTTGACGAATGGGAGATACAAGAGCTCAGAACATAGAGCAGTGACAAACAAAGAGAAGGATCGACTGTCGATTGTGACTTTTTATGCTCCAAGTTATGAGATAGAGATAGGTCCAATGCCAGAAATGGTGGATGAGAACAACCCTAGCAAGTATAGAAGATACAACCATGGAGAGTACAGTAGACACTATGTAACCAACAAGCTGCAAGGCAAGAAAACCCTTGATTTTGCCAAAATACCACCCAAAAATTCATTCTAAACTAGAAATTAAATCAAATAACCCCATGAGCATATTGTTTATAATGTATAATAATATTGTGTTGATATCTTAAATAAATGAATGCAAGTAAATAATTATTGATGATGTATTTTCCTTCTCTATCTTTTTAAGACCGACCGGAAGCCCTTAGAGTTGTCCAAGAACCCATCAATGCACGTTGGTCTATTTGTTTGTTGTCCAAGAACCCATCAATGCACGTTGGTCTATTTGTTTATTAGGCCACAGAGTATACTCCCCACACCAAAGAGTGTGGAGAGCTAGCTTCTAGATCGGCAAACGGTACAACCACCGCTGCCATCATCTGGGATACATCAAACGTGGGAAGCACCTCCGTTTTTCGAACCTAAATCACTCAACCATCATCGCCTTGGCGAGTGTTTCGTTCCACTGTCGCAGGTGGAGCACTGTGTCGAAGAGCTAGCCGCCGCCCGCCATAACCCACTGAAAACCCATGGACCACCATCTACTTCTCATCTCTCTCTCTCTCTCTCTCTCTCTCTCTCTCTCTCTCTCTCTCTACTCCGGATCCTCAAAGATCATTGGATTCCCCTGAAAGACCATCACCTCTCCTTCTTCTGCCCCTCTCCTTGATAATCTGGAACCGTAGCCGAGACTATCGCCTTCGTTTGATTTTCCCATCGACGTTTAGTTTCAGATCTATTATCGAACATTGATGTGTGGAGATGGAGATAAGTTTTACCAACCTCGTTGTTCTTTTCTTAATGGTGACTGAGTGTTTCAAGATTTCATCAAGTTTGGTGCCTAATGAAGATAATTTTTACCAGAACCATTTTTCTCATCATCAGTTTCCATGTTTGATTTTGATTCAAGTTTGAGTTTGTAGTTTGTACCAAGATACAAACCCCCATTTTATGTTTAATTTTGAGATTTGATTACAAGTCTGGTTTTATCTTTTTTTTGGTTTGGTTCTGAGCTTTGAATTTAGTTTTGATATGTGGTTTTGGTTTAGTGTTAATTGTAGGCTTTTATTATGTATACATTGATTCCTGATTTTGTTTGGTTTTGATTTTGTAAAGAGTGGTGGGTGTGGCAGACTGATAGTTGTTCTGGTGCTTGATTTTGGTTTAATTTCTTTTGATTTTGTGTAAATTGTGGTGGTTGTCGGAGATGAACCATGTTTGAAAGTAGGTGCTGCCGGAATGGTTGTCGGAGGTAGATGGTGGCGGTGGATGGGAAGGGAGACTGAGGGTGGGGGGGGGGGGGGGTGGACCCACTTATTTATAAATTACTTATAATTCATTTATTTTAATTAATCAATAAAAATAAGTAACAAAAAACTGAAAAAGAAAATACAAAGGGCAATATAGTCTTTTTATCTTTACAAAAGACGAAAAACGCAAAAACATGATATGTTAAGGACGAAAAACGCAAGAATATGCTATTTTAGGGATGGTCTGAGTGCAAAAAAAAAGTTAGCTAGGGACCAAACACGCAATTTTGACCAAATCACAGGGACGATTTCAGTAATTTGTTCAAAAAAGTTTTATCTCTCCCATTGAAGATTTTGGTGATGAACTTCATACCAATTAAACAAAAACACAAACATCCATTATGATTAAGTTTAACCTATTAAATACTATTAATTGGGGATGCTCTCATGAGGCTATGATTGGAAAATTATTTTAGCGAGTGCAAGATCATCCACACTTGTCAATGTCATTATTCTTTCAACAATGACATGCTAGTTTTTGTGATTAGCTCTACATCAAGGTAAGATGTCAATATTTTTCAAAATTTAACCTCAATTACTCATCAACTATTATTTACAATTTATAAATATCCTAATTATTTATAATTCTTTTTCATATATAAATACACTGATATATATATATATATATATATATATATATATATATATATATATATATATATATATATATATATATATATATATATATATATATATATATATATATGGGTTAACTTAGCATGATAACCAATATTTGTGTAAGAACTTAAGAACCAATTTTCTAGTAAATATGTAACATCCCAAAAAATCACAACAATTTTAAACTTTTTTAAACAACTCAAAACCATAAAATGTTTACAAAATCATTGTTTCCAAAGTGTTTATCAATATGAGAGTATCCCAAAATCATAAAGTCATAAAACAAGAGTATGTGTATGGTGACGCCTTCGCCTTCCCGCGGTCATCAAAAGTACATGAAACAATAAACTAAAACCGTAAGCCAAAGCTTAGTGAGTTCCCACAAATTACCACCACATAAAACACATATAATAAACGAACAAGCATGCTGGGTCCAATCAGTTGTCGGACTGGAATACCCACGGGTCCACAACCATCAGGATGGATTACCCCCTCCTGGCCCAATCAATCATCTAACTGGAATGCCAATATATAACAGGTACACTCAGTCATCGGATTGGAATACCAATATACAACAGGCCCACTCAGTCATCAGACTGGAATACCGTCGGGTCCACTCAGTCATCGGATTGGAATAACCCCGACCTGTTGACTCACGCACAAAGCAGTAAAGTCTCAACCCAATACAATATGTCGACATATAACAGATAACAAATATAATCAACAGACAGATAATCATGCAATCAGAAATCACAGGTAGTCCTACAGATTTACCGGTCTACGCATACCAGCAACTAGCATATAATCATACATATCTATCCTATACTCAACATATCAATATATAGCAGGATATCAATCCAATGGGCCAACCTTGATGCCTTCGAACCGTAAGTACAATGAGAAAACTCACCTCACAGTCTGAACAATAGCTGATGAGGTCTCAACTTCGAATCTCAGCTCTAACCGTCACCTATTCATCCAAATGACAAATTCTCAAACACCATTCAAAATACCCAAAATACCCCTTGGTCAAACTTGGTCAAAGTCAAAGTCAATGAGTCAACACGCTCTAGTTGACTCTATCCTCATACACGGGGCGTATTCAGGAGCTATGTGAGGCATACAAGCGTCCGAGGCATCAGAGCCACATATGCATACGCGCAACGTACCTTGCTGTAACGCTTGGTTCCTGGTATGTATTTAATTTATTAATTATTCAATTTATAAGAGCAACTCAACGAGTTGGAAGCCCCAAACTCGTCAAGTAGATATCATATGGGCCACATAATTTAAGTAACCTACTCGATGAGTTAGGAGGCCTCAACTCGACGAGTAGGCTGGCATATTTGAAACCCTAATTTCTGGATTTTTCACCCTATTTAAACGTCTTAAACCTTCCCTGTTGGCCTCATTTCCAGCCACCAAGACCCAAACCAGAAATCTCGAAACCCTAATGCTATTGTGAGTGTTTGTGAGCTATTTTAAGTGTTTTAGTGTGTGTTTTGAAGCCATTGGAAGAAGGAGAAGCTTGAGAACACAAGGAGTTTGTAGATCCAGAACCCTTGCTTCATTTACGATATTTTATTGGTATAAAGCTTGAACCTTGATTTGTAGTTGATTAAATCTCCTTTTGGGGTTATTTTGCTTGTTTTGGTTCAAATGGTATGATCCTTGGGACTTGGACGTCCCAAGTGAAGAACATTTCAGATCTAGGGCCTTGAAGGGTTTTCATGGCATAAAGGTGCCAACTTTATGGCCATGGAAGCCCCATGCAACCTCTAGACCATCATTTTGGTCTTTTGAAGCTTTTATGGCCATGCATGTGGATAAAGTTTAAGACTTTACGTGATTATTTGGTCCTTAGAGTCCAGATCTATGACCTTATGGTCATCTTGAAGATCTATATCATTTTGAGTTAGGATTTGATTTTTTGCCTTGGGGAGAGGTTCTTAACGGGTAAAGTAGGAAACTTTACCCTTCTAGACGTATTTCCAGCTTAGATCCAGAAGATAGGGCCCTGGTTTGAGGAATGGTAACTTAATGCATTAAGAAGGGCTAATTGACTGAAGAACTCGATGAGTTCATAGAGGAACTTGACGAGTTGGGTCAAACTGTCCCGATTCTGTTAAAGGGAAGAACTCGGCGAGTTGAAGGAAAACTCGACGAGTTGGATCGTGATTTCACGTTTCTGTGATTCATGGGAACTCGACGAGTTTAAGAGCAAGCTCGACGAGTTGAGTCAATTCGGAGCGTTGACTTTGACTTGACCTTGACTTTGACTTTGACTACAGTTGAACCATAAAGAAGTATGAGTATAAATGGTATCTAAGGGGTTGTTTTGATTCAGGTAGTGTGTAGAGCTGATTTCAGGACAGAGATGTTTTAGCTATCATTCGACATTGGAGGTGACCTGTATGAACGGGTCGAAGGCACCAATGTCGGCCCGTATATGTATGCTAGTATGTTCTGGACCAAAGTCTGATGTCGGGTAGTGCCCTATGTAGGTTTATATGTTTCCAAATTCCGATATGATGTCGGGCAGTGCCCGAGGAATGTTTGTATGCTTGATGTCTTCGTGATTCTTGCATGTGTCTATTTTGTATGTTTCCGGACTTCGGTCTGATGTCGGGCAAAGTCCGAGGAATGTTTGTATGCTTCTGGATTTCAGTTCGATGCCTGGCGGGGCACGAGGTATGTATATATGTTTATGTTATGTGATCATTTATGTGTATTTGTTGATATGTTAATATGTATACCGAGCTTTTCTCAATGTCGGGCAGGGCCCGATGCTGGATTTCGGTCTGATGCCGGGTGGGGTCCGCTGAAGTGGGCCAGGCCCATGTTATGTTATTATGTGAATATTTGATTATGTGTATGGTGTGTGGTAGTTTGGGGAGACTCACTAATATTTGTGCTTACAGTTTTTAGTTTTGGTATTAGGTACTTTCAGTAGCAAGAGGAAAAGCTCGGGATGACTGCATTGCACACACCACGATGTTGTAGCCTGGGACGTCTACTCAGATATTTTGACATATGTTTTTGGATATGATGTTTTGAGATACTATGATTTACACTTTGGATGAGATGATTTTATAACAATGGTTTATTTAATAATTAAAACTAAATTTTTTTGTCATGATTTTTGGGATGTTTCAAGTTGGTATCAGAGCCTTGGTTTGAGGGATTCGGGCATACATTCGGGTATGTCTGAACTCAAACTGAGGACTTGGTATACATTTTTTTAAAAGAAAAACCATTTTTATAAAAAGGATTTTGAAAAGAGAAAAGGGTGTAGTGCATGTAATCAACCGAGCTTAAGTAAGTTCTCTCAAATTACCCATACATGTTTGTTATGCTATGATATGATTATGAGAACTGCATGATAGATTAGGGCTAAGGATCTAGGAAGGATGCCTTGTATGCCTTCTATATATGTATGAGAACTGCATGCTAGATTAGGGCTAAGGATCTAGGAAGGATATGCCTACCGTATGAGATTATGAACTGCATGCTAGTACTGATTAGTCGGTGATGTGACGGCCTGGTTCTGATATGCTTGGATTTGTTTACTCAATGCTCGAATGTTGCTTGCTTTGTGCTTTTAGGAGTTCTAGTTATCTTTAACTAACTAGTAAATGAATATGTTAAGTTACATATTATGAGGACTAAATAATTTAGAAGGTTAGGTTTAGCTCTATTTCGCAACTCTCATTTGAGTCTAACCATTGTAGGGTAGGACCTCTCATTCGAAGAACTATCTGGTCTTAGTGATATGTAATGGTATTTACGAGCTAGTTAGGGGGAGATAACATGGACTGCTTATGCAGCTGATGGCGGAGAGTGGGTCAGAGGTTACCCTAGGGCAAGCCCAGGATGAGATTAGCATGAAGAGAAGTAGTAATAGAAGTGTTGGGTCAAAAATATGGTTTATAATTTGCTTTTCTAGGAAATTGTATTTTTCTGTAATATTTTTGGAGTTTACGGTCATGTTTACGGTTGAGTTTACGGACGTAAACACCTTATGACCATAAACCCATTTACGGCCCATGTTATCCAGCCCATGTTCTCCAAGTATAAATATAGGTGTTAGGGTGAGGAGTAGATATTGATGAACCCTAAGGAGTTTACGGCCAGGAGAGAAAAGAGTTTACGGCCATAGAGCATTTTGTGTGAATCTTTTGTATCTGGAACTTTAATTCTAATCAATTCATACGGAGATTCATGTTATTCTTCTTCTCCTTCTCTTCTATTTGATCTGACATCATCCGTTTGATTGAGATTCCGCACCATCAAACAGATCTGATTGATACATGGGCAGATTAGGGACTTACAATTGGTATCAGAGCCAAGTTGTATCAGTCAATTTTGTCAGATTTAGGGCATTATTTGATCTTATTTTCGAAATATTCTTGCCTTTTTGGATAGATCTCTGAAAATTAAGGGGGGTTTGTTCTTCGTGTTTTTCATAAAAAAATGTTTTTGATCGAGTTTTGGAGCAAAAAAGGGCAAAAATCACTGTTTTTGGTCGTAACCTGCGAGGGGGTGGCGGCTAGCAGCTAGGGTTTTCGAGGAGTTCACGGCCCGAGGTTTGCGGCCTCGGCTTGGAGTATACGGCTCATCAGTTTGCGGCTCGGTCTCGCACGTTTCCCGCTTCCGAGTTCTCGGCCTCGCAAGCGCAGCCTCGCAAGATCCACCGTTGCTTCGCATTAAAAAAATCGGACGGGAGTTTGGAGGTGCTGGGGATCGAACCCGCGACAACCAGCTTGCATTCCTTCAGCGCCTTATCCAACTCAGCTACCTGATCACTTGTTACATTCATTCGAAAATTAAACTATAACCCGTCTTTTTCGCAGCAAGTTTTCCTATTTTGACACTTTTAACCCAAAATTCAATTCCTTTTAAATTTTAAATTCCTTTTTCATCCAAAAATTTTAAAAAAAAAAATTATATAAACAAAATAAATAAATAAATAAAATAATAATAATAATAATAATAAATAATTAAAAAAATTATTTTTGACTTTTATTTTTTGACTTTTTATTTAAAATTTTGACTTTGACTTCCAAGTTTGATCTTTGATTTTAAACTTTGACTTTTTCGTTTAACTTTTAAACTTTCAAATTTAGCTTTTCGGTTTGACTTTTAAGTTTGACTTTTCAAGTTTGACTTTTGAGTTTAATTTTTTAAATTTTACTTTTAAGTTTAACTTTTTAAATTTGACTTTTAAGTTTGACTTTTGAGTTTAACCTTTTAAATTTGACTTTTAAGGTTGACTTTTGAGGTTTATAATCAAAGGGTTTGACTTTTAAGTTTTATTTTAGCTTCTAGTTGTGCTTTTAATTGATTTTAAAGTCTACGAGGGAGTTGAAAACATGAAAGAGAGTCGTCAGGATATGTTAAGACAAAATTTCAATATTTTCGATTATATCCCTGGAGAAACCCTCAAAACTCAGTTGCAGCGATTTACTACACTCACTACTGAGATGAATATAGCCGGGATCTTCTTGACTAAGTCCGAGATAAACAAAAAGCTGCTAAATTCACTTCCGAAATCGTGGGATATGAACGTGGCTATCATCAAGAAGACAAAAGATCTCAATCATCTTAGTCTTGCTGATGTAATTCAAGAACTTGATGCTTTGAAGTGTAGAGAAACAATGAGTTCTGAAAACATTCCGGTCACTGAAGTTACATGTACTCCAGCTTGTGAAGCTACGATTAAATTTCTTCGGGAGCAAACTGATTTATTAAAAAGAGAAGTTGAGGACCTGAGATATGAAAGATATCAACTCAGGAAAGGACAGAAACCCCTGAAGGCTGATTTAGAAGCAAAAACCAAGGACTTTAGGAAGCTTCAGGAAGAGTATAGCAACAAGTGTGAAAATTATGATTATATTAAGAGAGAACTTGCTGCTCTAACTGAAGAACTTGACGCTTTAAAAATTAAGTGTGGAAAACTAGATGTCAGTTTCAAAAATTATACTGCGTCAAGTCAGACAGTCGAGTCCTTGTATGAAACTCAATTAAAATTCAAAGAAAATCAAAACAAGGGTCTAGGGTATGATAGTGTTCCTCCACCTTTCAATCATAACTACACATCCATCCCTATGACACAGGAAGAAATTGACAGGGAGGCACATCTTCGATATGGCAAACCAGCTGGATTTGTGTCAGGAGGTATTCAGGTTGAAAATACTAATGTTTCTACTTCATGTGCAGGTAAAGTAGCAGAAGATGAGAACAAGGAGAGCACTACTAAACAAACCAATGACTACTTGAACTGTGAATCTGTTGCTTCGAGCTCAACTGCTTCTAACAAACCTGCCGTTGAGAAATACAGGCCTCGAATTCCAACGCAACAGAGTCCTTATTGCAAGTGTGCATCTGGGATCAATAAGAGACAAGGCAAGGATACGCCACCAGGGGCAGGAATAAATAACTTCACAGTGAAGAAAAAGACTTGTTTTCATTGTGGAACACCTGGACACATTGCTCGAAACTGTCCAAATCGCGCATACGTTCCCTACTACGCACAAGGGTGGCAGAACGTGCCAAGAGGGAGATACTCCAACAGAAATCCCTCAAGGTCACGTTCAGACCATGGTGATTGGAACGCGCAGAAGGCCAAGAATCAAACCCACAAGGCAAAGAATCTTAATCCCAAGGGCAAAAAGGAAATGTCGACCAAGAAGTCCAATCTAAGAGATGCTCTAGTGAAACAAAGACCAGTTAGGTCAAAGTCATCTCAACGGCCGACATCAAGATCAAAAGCAAGCACTGAGCCACCCATCAGATCGAACAAGAAATGGGTTAAACCCAACTAGAAATGGGTTCCGAAGGCTCAATCTCCCAAATCTTCTAACGATTCTAATATTTCTACATCTTTTGTTTGTGATAAACATGACATGTCATGGGAGAAAGTGTCGTGTGTTGATGACAAGGGTCGACCCAGTTTCAAAATGGACTGGGTTCCAAAGACCAATTAATCCCGCTCTGTGTCGGAGCAGCTATGGAGGCATATCATCAGACTTCGATTTGTTGGTAATGGCTGTTCCAGGCACATGATAGGGGACATCTCTCAACTGTATGTCACTCAAAACATTATTTGAGAGTATGTGTCCTTTGCGGGAAAGGAAGAGATCACTCATGGGGATAGTACTTAACGATGTGAAGAATTTTTGGATCTGTTCTGGGATTACGCGTGCTGTTCTCAGACCTTCTGGATGCAAATTCATTCAGTGACTTACGGTTTGAGTTTTCTTCTCTATACTACGAAGTTTTTCTTAATTTGATTCGCTTTAAAGACTAATTTTTGTTTTAGGATAATTTAAATTTGCGTATTTACTTTCGTTTCTCTCCTATGCACAAATTTAGGGGGAGAAATAAAAACAAAACAAAAATTAGAAAATTTTAATTTAAAAAATCCAAAAACATTAGAAAATCAGAAAATAAAAAAATATGTTGGTTATGAAATGTGCTTGAGGGAGATGTATTGGGAAATGAAATTAGCAAGTGATAACGGGCAATCTGAATCGGCGTAACGTACCTAAGTTGAATCGTCTACGCTCTGTGCTCGATGCGCTGGTAGGCACGAAAGATTTTAAATGGACTTGACTAGGGAGAGTTGAACCTAATGAATTTAAGGACTTGGCAAACTTTGACCTAGTTAGATCCGTTTAACCTGATGTCACGACGCTCGGATAGGTTGAGCAGGGAGATATACATGGGAATCTACCAGTCATATTAAATAACCCGTATCTAGAACTGTGGATTCACTTTTCCTCGATGTGCGGATTCTGTCCTTAATTCCGGTTGGATGGGGCGACTGGTAAATTCCGATAAATTAGGTCTGTAGAATATCATTTTCTTTCTTTCCGTCTGTTAGCCATATGTTGTCTCCTTTGCGTGACTTCCAATCCGACCTGGTACACCACATATGCAACTCTATTTCTCTGCAGGCTATATATATGAAATTCCTGTCATCTGTTAGCCATATGTTGTCTCCTTTAGGTGACCGCTAATCCGACCTGGTACACAGCATATGCAACCTTCTACTTCTCAACCACTCTGAAACAATAAGTAATAGAATTCTGAATCTATCCTCTCTCTGAATGGTTGTATGCTCACCCGGTGTAAGGAGTACTCTGGAAGTTCTTGATGGCTGGGGCATATCAGGAAGCGGGAAACACGTTCTAGTACACTTAAAATTGAACACATACAGATTGTCTGTAGATCTCGCTGCTCGATTTAGGTGGACAACAATATCCCTGGTTTTAGTCAGTTAAATGGTCATAAGAAAAATTTATTTAATAATTAGGGGCAATCATGATAATAAAGTTACAATTAGATATATGCATGTATCATGTCATTGGTAAATTGTCCAAAATTTTCACAAATTTTTCATGTTTAAGTGGACCACAATACTGGCGATCGATCAGACGAAGATGTGAAGATAAGGGTACCGACAAGTGGAATAAGGCTGTCCAACAACTTTGATCCCAAATCACTCTTAAAGTTAGCTATTACTTTGGTTTTTGTTAAGTTTGTTCATAGTGTTCTTCTAATTTAAATATTAGGGGAGAAATAAAAAAAATCAGAAAATTAAAAATTAAAAAATAGTGTTATTTCTGTTTTATTTCTTTTTCAGAAAATATGAAAAATCCAAAAAATATTTTTGTTTTTGTCTTAATTCGTGTGCTAAGTTTTCTTTTAGTTTTGTTTTGTCTTGAAAAGTGATTTCAGGTGAAGATGAAACTCATGGAGTTTGTGTTGAAGATTTCTGAGCCAAGGCTTTGTCCGTGAGCATCGAAGAATTCGCATTCGAAGGAGCAAGAAATGAAGATTATTCTTTCAAATTCAATCTTTCAACCCCAGAAGCAAGGTGAAGATGAAATTGAAGATTATGTGACGGATTGCATTGAACCCTCCTCAATCAGTCTGCTGCTATCTTAAACTTGCTGAAGCAATCCAGAAGATTTGTTCTCTCTAATGTTCTCTCTGAAGATTCTGAAGCTGAAAGCGCCATCTTTCAAGAATCAGTACATCAAGCGTCCTCACCCAATGTGCGTTCAATGCCAAATTCTGAAGAAAACCACAAGTGCTCAAGATGAAGTCATTCATTGAAGATTCATATGTTCATCCTGATGCTGTGAAGAAATCGAAGGTTAAAGCTGGAGCCAAGCTCCCATTGAAGATTGACAAGAAGAGCCAGCTACTTTTTAGGGGAGCTTGTTGGGTCATTTAAGAAAAGAAAGCTATAAACCAAGGGGGAGACTGTTGGGTCAAAAATATGGTTTATACTTTGCTTTTCTAGGAAATTGTATTTTTCTGTAATATTTTTGGAGTTTACGGTTGAGTTTACGGCCGTAAACTCAACCGTAAATGGGTTTACGGCCCATGTTATCCGGCCCATGTTATCCAAGTATAAATATAGGTGTTAAGGTGATGAGTAGAGATTGATGAACCCTAAGGAGTTTATGGCCAGGAGAGAAGAGAGTTTACGGCCAGAGAGCATTTTGTGTGAATCTTTTGTATCTGGAACTTTAATTCTAATCAATTCATACGGAGATTCATGTTATTCTTCTTCTCCTTCTCTTCTATTTGATCTGACATCATCCGTTTGATTGGGATTCCGCACCATCAAACGGATCTGATTGATACACGGGCAGATTAGGGACCTACAAGAAGGGACTTGGGGGAGTTGAGACAATTCTTGAGGAAAGTATAGATAGATGTGGAGGGTAGTATGGGCCCATACTAATGAAAGAAGAGGATCCGTACTCAAGTCAAGGAGAGCTAAGATGAATCCAGGGAACTTGTAGTGTGTGTGATCCCTCGAGTTATGATGAGTATTTTGATGTTTGTTATGGTGTATTTTGTAACAACGCAAATTTCCAAACAAATTTTTTCATTTTAAAAATATATTTATTTCCATTCAAAACAAGGCATAAATAGTTTAAGTATTCTGTCAAATACAAATAATCAAAATCCCAAGATCATAAAGCATTCTTCAGTGTGTATCGATCACGCCGGCGCCTTCCCACGGTCCTCGCTAGTACCTGAAATACATGCACAACAACTGTAAGCATAAATGCTTAGTGAGTTCCCCAATATACAACTTACGCACATACGCCTTTCCAGGCCCTGACCTTCCGGTCCATGTGTCTCAGGGGACTTCCGTCCCAGCTGGGTAAACCTTCCGGTCCTACCCACGCCGACCTTCCGGTCCATCACACAATATATTGCCTTCCGGCCCATAACATATTGCCTTCCGGCCCATAATATAATCGCCTTCCGGCCCATAACATGCATAGCACATATAACAAATAACTTACCACATATAGCATACATATCACATATCATATCCGACCTTCCGGTCACACAGTCAAACCCTTCCGGGTACAGTATAGTGAGAAGACTCACCTCGTAAAAGCTGAAAGCTAGCAAATCCCGAAATGACTCGTGCACAATCCGATGAGCTACAACCTCCCTATAACATCACATATCTCATTAACACTTAGATCTTCTAAGTGTGACTATCCCTAAGAAGTCAGACTTAGGTCAACTCTGGTCAACGGTCAACGGTCAACTCGACCGGACTCGGCGAGTGCCATGGCGACTCGGCGAGTCTAGACGTCCTCCAACTCTCTGAGATTCCCTATCTACTCGTCGAGTATCCTCCTCGCCTCGACGAGTTACTCCTGGAAGAATCGCGGGGCCACCCCGACTCCATTCGCCGAGTCTGATGAACAACTCGGCAAGTCCCAGTGAATCTTCAAGCTACTCGCCGAGTCTGAAGAACAACTCGGCGAGTCCATGCCATGCAGACGAGCAACTGCTCCCTAAATTACGTATGGTCCCGAGATATACAATCATGGGACTTTCTGGACTTCTAAACATCTTATTACTGGGGTATAAACGTCTGGTAATAACATAATAACCCATCTAATCACTAAATGGGTTTCATAAACCCTAGATTCGTATACACATCAAAATAACAGAAATGGTCCGAGTATTACCTGAAAACGCACTCTCTGTGTCCCCCAAACCTCAGGACTCGATCCTCCTTGATATTCCTTTGGCCAAATTCTTCTTCTTCTTGCCTAACAAGTTCCTCCAAGTTCCAATAGCTTTCTCTCCTGCTCTAGACGTCCACAACGATTAGGGTTCTTCTCAATCGACCAAAAGACGGGAAATGACGGCCTAAGAGGCGTTATATACGATCCAAAACCGAACGGTTAGGGTTTCTGCTGAACAGCGTCGACTCGCCGAGTCCATATCTGGACTCGTCGAGTCCAGTCGCGAACCCGCGACCAAGTCTGCGATCCTACTCGGCGAGTCTAGGCTCCAACTCGCCGAGTCCCCCCTTAAATCACCCCCAAAAACATAATTTAATAATACCTGAGATTCCGGGCTGTTACATATTTTCAGTATGGTGATGCTACGCACTAGATCAGTTGGCAGCTCTAGTGCCGATGAGGAATTAGGCTCGGGCTCTGGAGCCGAGCAACTCGATGATCAGATGAGGAAGTTCATCTCATATGAGATCACACACAGTATATTGGACCAGACTCCTGTGATATTCGGTACGGTCAAGGAGGGCATCCTGGAGATTCTTGACAAGAGGTTGAGTGCTTTCCGCACCGAGATGGCGGCTATGTTAGGGGTGCAAACGATAACATTCAGGGAGTTCCGATCTTGTAGAGCTCCAAGCTATCATGGGGCTTGGGTGTAACATCCCAAAAATACGGTCCAAAAATTTCATTTTTATTTAATAATTATAAAACCATTTGTCTGAAAACATCATAGAGCTATCTCATATCAAAACCAATGTATCCATAGTCAAAACATGTCATAACAAAATAATATCATAGTATAAATCCCATAGATCTCATGAGTGGAGATCCTGGTGTGATGTGCTGCAGTCATGGCGGCTCCTTTCCCTTCGAAGCTGAAGTACCTGATACAAAAACTAAAAACCATAAGCACAAAGCTTAGTGAGTTCCCCTATCATACCACATACCATACAATAAACATACTGCCAGACATATCTGGGTGCCCGACCTACCCTGCTGAGCATACCTGGGTGCTCAACCTACCATTGTCAGGCATACCGAGGTGCCTGACCTACCCTTATCAAGCATATCTGGGTGCTCAACCTACTCTGCTAGGCATATCTGGGTGCCCAACTTACCCTCCAGTTTATTTCAACTAGTTATGGGGACTATTTGTGACATCCCCAAAATCTCGGCCAGAAAAGACCGTTTTCATTTATGCTTTTTAAACATTTTCAGAGTAAATCCTTTTGATTTTAAAGGAGATGCGGAATTTGTTCCCAAAAACAAAACATGATAAAATAGATATTTATCAAAACATTTCATAAAGAAATATGATTTCATTTCATAATCAAAAGTCGGGATGTCATGTTCCGATACATATCATAAAGCATAAACGATAGCATTACAAGTCATTCGACAAAATATATACATATACAGACTTGTAAACAAAACAACTTGATGATTCGCCCATCTTAAGCTCTTGCGCCACTTCCTGTAATACAAATAAACTGAGTGGGTCAAGCTTGGGAGCCTGGTGAGCATATAGGGTTTTCAACCCACAATAATTATATTTAATTTCAACAATCCACAATAAACCCGATTACCCATTCCCGTTATCCTCACTTTACGTCCCTAAAATAACATCTATTATAAGGAACCTAATTCAAGATTTTCATCGGGACGAACATTACTGCAGAGGGGCTTCCTCAACAATAAGTGTCCTAAAGGCAACCATGTGGGGGATAGAGTACACCGGTGAACACGTCGTTCACAACACCTACAGGTTATGAGCCTGCTAGTGTTCCACAGGACAGTCTAGAATAGTCTGTGGTCATCATCCATACTCTGCTGAATGACTAGAATAACACCAATAACACCGAGGCCTCTCATCTGTTTATTTCACACCAATTATCTACCCATGTTCTACCCAACATATTAGTAGGTAAAAGTATACATTTTTATACATAGTTTAAAAACCTGTATTGCATGCTTTAATCAATACATATTCCACATAACAGATGAGGCATACACACATAACACGTATTTCATAGAGAATATAAAAGATCTATGAGATAAAAGAGAGTGAATATACATTCACACATATAACAACAAAATATATACACATAGCACGTATTTTATATAAAATACTTCATAATATTACGTTGGAATGAAAATGACTACATACATAGCACGTATTTCATAACTTCTTCGTTCGACGTCCGTTCTCGCCTATCTTTTCATCGTTTCACTACTAACAATGAGATCTTCGATTCTCGTTTACATTGTTTCGGCTAAAAACCGCTCGATCTCAAATCGAGTATTCGGGCTGCATACTGCCCAGTCAAAACTTCAGAAAATCATAACTTCCTCATACGAAGTCAGATTTAGGCGTTCTATATATATATTCGGAAACCTCGTTTCAACTACTGCAACATTATCCAATGATATCAAGTTTATTTTACACTTAAATTTTGACGCTCATTTTATTCTTAATTCATTAAATTATAATAATTAAGAAAACACACATAAATCACATAATTCACATAATTCACAAATAATACATTTTTATTATTTCAAATTGGGGTTACAAAGGTTAACCTAGACTATTACATTTCTAAAAAATGGCAAGCCTAGAAACACGGGCGTTACACTATTCCACCCCTACCACTACCACATAATATCATAGCATAACATACTGTCAGGCATATGTGGGTGCCCGGCCTACCCTCCTGTTTATCTAAACCGGCTGCGAAGTCTAACCTACCCCTCCTACCACTATCATATAATATCATAGCATACTAGCAAATAAAGCATAACAAATAGTGGCATACCGGAAAATTATCATGAAGACAATCATCTCAACTATATCAACTACTAGTGGGCTGGCCTTAGTGCCTTCGACCCACTTTTACTTGAGGTAACTCACCTCGATAACTATGAATAGCTGCAAAAACTCCTTCTCTGAAATCAACCCTTCTCAGACTCCTAAGCATAAACATTTCCTTTAATTACCCTTTTCATACTCATAACCCCCTTAAGGGTCAACTTTGGTCAAAGTCATAGTCAAAGTCAGCATCCTATTCAAAGTCAACATCCTGGTTGACTCAACTCGTCGAGTTGATCCATCAACTTGTCGAGTTCCATGAATCAGGAACCCTTAATTGTGATCCAACTGGTCGAGTTCTTTCACAACTCGTCGAGTTCCTCCTTATCGATAGAATCGGGACTTCTTCAATCAACTCGTCGAGTCATCCTTGAACTCGTTGAGTTTTTCCCTTTATAGACTCAGAATACTTCGACCCAACTAGTCGAGTTCCTTTATGGACTCGACAAGTTCTTCAGTCTGATGGGTCATCTTAATAGATTAAGCTCTTATCCTTCAGATCTAAGCCCCAAACTTCATCTACATATTGAAAGTGTCCTTTTAAGGGTCATGTTTCTAACTTTACCCGTTAATATCCCTACTTAATGGGTTTAGCTCAAACCCTAATTCTTTAAGATCTAGATGATGATCTAAAAGTCACAATAGTTCAATTTAAAGCATAAAACTAAGATCTAGACCCAAGATACCATATGAACACGTAAAGTCCTTGACTTTTTCTCCATATATGGCCTTTTAGAGCTTAAAAGGCCAAAATGGCATCCTAAAGCTTGCATGGGACTTCCATGGCCATAAAATTTGCACCTTTATGCCATAAAAGTCCTTCTAGACCACATATTTGCAAGAGTAATTACTTGGGACATCCAAGTCTCAAAACGTAACAATCTTGGACGAAGACATGGAGAAATCACTCCAAAACTAGATCTAAATAGTGAATAGACAAGATAGGAGCTTTATACCTCCAATAAACCATAAATGGTGCTCAACTTCTGGATTTACTCTTCACCTTCACTTCCTTGCTCCTTCTTCAAGTCTCTTCTTCTTCAAAACCTCAAGAATGCACCAAAAGTGGGTCAAAACTCTCAAAAACATATTTGGGTTTCGTGGATAGGGTTTGGGACAATGGAGGCTAGCCTTTGGAGGTTAAGGTGTTTAAATAGGGTGCTAAACCCTGAAAATTAGGGTTTCATTATGGAAGCCCTACTCGTCAAGTTGAGTCCCTCAACTCTTCGAGTAGACTTTAAATCCCACGTCCAATTTTCGTTCCTACTCGATGAGTTTGGGGCCTCTTACTCGTCGAGTTCATGTTAAAAAATGAATAACTTGATTTAAAATACATACTAGGAACCGAGCGTTACAAATCTCCCCCACTTATTTTAGACTTCATCCTCAAAGTCTCTTGCTCTTGGAAATAGCTCTGGGTAGTGCTCCCTCATCTCATCCTCTACCTCCCAAGTCCATTCTGAGCCCTTTTGGTGTTGCCATTACACCTTCACTAACTCAACTCTCTTGTTCCTCAGATCCTTCGTCTTCCTGTCAAGGATGGCTACTGGTCGCTCGATGTAGTTTAGGCTATCATCCACCTGAATATCCTCTAAGGGCACCATTGTGGAGTCATCTACCAAGCACTTCTGCAGCTAAGAGACATGAAAGGTGTTGTGGATCTGACTGAGCTCGGCTGGAAGATCCAGTCGGTATGCAACCCGACCCACCTGGGCCAATACCCTGAACGGTCCAATGTATCTGGGGCCTAACTTGCCCCACTTCCTGAACCGGATGACACCTTTCCAAGGTGAAACCTTTAGGAGGACCATATCTCTTACCTAAAACTCCAGGTCTGATCGTCTTTTGTTGACGTAGCTCTTCTGCCGACTCTCGACCGTCTGGAGTCTACTACGGATTTGCTGGATCATCTCTGTCCTCTTGAGTAGCACATCAATACTCCCCATGACCCTCTGTCCAACCTCACCCCAACAGATTGGGGTTCTGCACTTCCTCCTGTAGAGCATCTCGAACGTGGTAGCTATTGTTATAGGAAAACTCTGCCAAGGGAAGGTAGGTATCCCAGCTACCATTGAAATCTAAAACACACCCCCGCAACATATCCTCCAAGGTCTGGATGGTCCGCTCACTCTGACAATCTGTCCGTGGGTGAAAAGTCGTACTAAAGTGCAAAAGAGTAATCATCTCATCATGAAATCTCTTCCAGAATCTGGAAGTGAGCCGTACATCTCGGTTAGAAATCACAGAAACTGGCACTCTGTGTCAAGCTACTATCTCCCTGATGTGGATGTCGGCCAGCTTCTCGGCCGAAATACTCTCATGGATGGGAATGAAATGGGCACTAATGGTCAACCGATCCACGATGACCCAAATCGAATCCACTCCCTGTATGGTCCTGGGAAGCTTTGTGATGAAATCCATAGTAATATCATCCCATTTCCACATAGGGATATCCAACAACTGCGTATTGTCGTGAGGTCTTTGGTGCTCGGCCTTGGCCTTCCTGCAGGTCAAGCACCTCTCAACATACCAGGTTACATCCCTCTTCATGCAGGGCCACCAGTAATCAGGGCGAAGATCTCTACACATCTTCGTCGCCCCGGGATGGATGGAAAATCTAGACTTGTGCGCCTCCTCCATCAGGATCTGGCGCACACCTCATGCGTACGGAACCCACACTCTACGGTGAAGTGTCAATAGCTCGCAACTATCATATTCGAAGGAGGAAATCTGGCCCACGATATGCTCACTCTTCTGGTGTTCATCCTTCATATCCTCCAGTTGGGCCTCCCGGATCTTCTCTAGAAGCGGAGGCACTGTTGTTATCCTTAGACATATGTTTTTGATTGGGGCTGTGAATGCCTTGCGGCTAAGTGCATCAACCACAACATTGGCCTTCCCTGGGTGGTAGATGATCTCACAGTTGTAGTCCTTCACCACATCTAACCACCGACGCTACCTCATGTTCAGATTCGACTGATCCATGAGGTACCTCAAGCTCTTGTGGTCTGTGTAAATGGTACAACGGACCCCATAGAGGTAGTTGATGGGTTTTGTGAACTACAACATCCTATGGTGCATATACAACCCTAAATACCTTGGATCTATGTTTTCACTAATTATACATGCAAATGGTTTCAAGGCATTAAACCTATAACTAGCAGGCAAATGACATAAACAATACAAGATACTAGTTAGAGTAACATACCTTTATGTGGCTTGAAGTCTTGATGTATATGGTGTTGCTAGATAGACTTTTGCCTTTAAGAACTTAGTGCCCCACGTGTTGCACCTCAAATGGAATCACAACTCACCTAGAATAAAGGTGACTCTTGAGAGAGAGTTCCTACACACCAAAATCGTCCATATCCTCCAAGAATACATTAGTGGTGATTTTGGCTATCAAGTAACATATTTATATGTGGAATTCCAAAGGTCATGGGTATAAACCAAATCCATATCCACGGGTTTTATGATCCATGGTTCATGTGGCCCAACTCTTTATGTATCCATACATAAACTTGGTCCAACATGGATCATAAGCCGAACATATATAAATATAACTAATTACCGTCATTAGTCCCCATAGATTTAATTAGTCTATTTTGATCAATAAATTAATTCCAAATTAATCTTCATCAATACTAATTAAAACATATGATTTCATATTAATATATTAACAAATCATATATAACCTTCTCTCAAGAGTCCATCCTAACAAATTGTCCTGGTGTTATGCAACCCAAATGGACCATGCTACTCTCGGATCGAATACATACCAATAATAGGTATGGGCTTAGACATCTAATCCAACAGTCTCCCACTTGGATAAGTCTAAAACTATTATTGCAAGTATCACTCCGAAACCCGACTAGCAATCGTAGCTCCTAAAAGCCGCTGTCGAACTCTGACCTAGTCAATGACTTGTCCATTAGATAAGGGATCAGATATTCCTCAATTCTAGATATCATATGGACTGAGACATGGATTATAATCATTCTCTCTGTCCATTTTTTGTTTCCCGATTTCCGATTTATGACGATCGACTAATTGAACAAATCAAATCAGTCCAGGCTCGGCCGAGCACTTATGTTTGTCATCACTAAATCATCAAGGGGCCCACAGATATCGCTTTTATCCCTCCAAGGGTAAAAGGAATGGATAAACTCCTACCCAAATGTTTTCTTGTACTTACTCATCAAATTACACACAACGATATGTTTTATAACAACCAAGTTACTGGTTGCGTTTGCATACGTCAATGTGAAACCGACGCACAACTACAACTCACACGTCTCTGTTTGAAGAATATAAGATATTATCATCTCATGATCACTCGTGATAAAATCCATGAAGTGATTCAAATGAGCGTGAGTTTAATCCAATACTCGAATCTCATTCCAGGAGCACTCATGAATTTTGCAACAAATTTTTGCTATGTCTAAACACTTTAGACATCTACAAGCCCAATTCATGACAGTCTTGATTCATACCTACTTCCAATGTATGATTGACTGTGGAGAGTTTGAATAACCAAGTTATTTGGGAAGTCAAAACATGCAAAGTGAAACAAAAGAATAATCGAATCCAACATGGTCTCAGAACTTATGAATATAAATAAAACACCTTTAATTTATCACCATATTAATTACATGTTATTCATTGTATAATGTTTCGATTTATCAATAGTCATGTCATGCTCCAAGCATGCACACTATGTTTGTCCAAACAATAGTTATGCCGTACTCTAAGTATGCACACTATGTATGTCTATGATCCTTACTTTGTGAAATAGATCAATTGAACATGATTCCAATTATGCTTATTTCACAATCCCAAATCTTTACCGCAAATGTAAGAATACAAGATTCTTTTCCATTTACTGAAATCTGTTAGATTCTAAACTTATATGCATTGATCCTCTTGTAATGACTATGCACAAAAGTCACAAGGACTTGGCAATAGACATTTACAAAGTATTCCAATGGAGAGCAATTCCATGGAAACGAAGTCTCGTCAAAGTACATTCCTTTGAACATCCTTCTTGCATTAAATTTTCTAATCTTACACATATTTAAAGAATAATTTCCACTTATGGAACCATTTCCATATTCCTATTTTGACTATCACTTCTGAACTAGAGTTGCCTCTTTTCAGAATATGTCAATATGTTTTTTTTTCAAAATAGTTACATCATACTTCCAACTGTCCATGGGCAACCAATCTTTGGTAAACCTCAGATTGTCCTCGACAATTGCTTAATCATTTTAGTCATATCCAATTCTAGACCTTTTCCTCTCTTAATTCCCTAGGCATTTGGAAAATTTAGAAAGGATAAATATTATAGCACATATAATCGATTCTATACCCGAAGCATACAAGACATGATTCATGATGTCTCACATAAAGACATGATACTTGACCATTCTTTTGCTACAATATTTCTATTTCCATTTGCCATGTTCTCATAATTCAGATTATGAAAAGGGATGCCATAATCATAATCAAATTTTAGAATGAAAATAATGTAATCATGAATAAATTTGATTAAAATCTCACAATCTAAGCCTTTAGAATTAGGATGAAGTATAATTTCCTCTCCCTTAATTATAGCAAACAACTTTTCAACCCCAACAACTTCACGAATTGAAACTTTTGTTTTCTATAATTAACACTTAACATAATAATCATGCTCCCACTAACATGATAATTATTAGCATAACACTTATGCTCCCACTAGCTTTGACATATATCCAGAAATCAGTTGGACTTCTAGAAATCAATACTTTATTGACTTTCTTACCAAAGTTCAGATTTCTGATACGAGATGCTTTCATAAGACTTTATCAAAATCATACACCTTTTCTTAGATAGCTCACATGTGTGTCTAAAATTTTTTTAGAACTATGAAAAGGGATGCCGTAATCATAGTCTCAATTGTTTAGACCTTTGCCATTTCTCACAAGTCCATCTTAGTGTGCCGGTTAACCACACACGCTCCACTAACGACTTTGAAAATGTAAATATCACAATTTCTATCTAGTTAAAATCTATTTAGCGAAATCATTTCCTCACAATAATTTTCATGACTTGAAGAGAAGCCTTATGGCAATTAGATTTTATGGTGTATGTGTTCCTATCCAGGTGAATTTGCCATAACCACTAGAGGAGGTTAGTGACAAATCCAAACTCATATGGACTGAACTTGTTTAATCTTAACTTCTTGCTACTTGGCAGCACAAGGGACTACCATTGCTTCCAAGTAGTTATGCAAACAATTGAGAACTCATAGAACTCACATGCATAGTCAACTTTAACTGGAATGGGCACATAAACAAGAATACGTCAACATGATAGGTTACAACCTCAAGTCGTGTGCTAGTGATAAACAACAAGTTTTATTCTTGATTAGTTCTTGAAACTTTTCAAGATCTTTAAGACTCCCACTGACCTCTTGACATATAATATTCTCTTGTCAAGAACCATTCCTTGACCAAACAAATATTCAAGAGTTAGTGCGGATACTTATCAAGATAAACAGTTCACACAATTGGTCTTAGTTGGTCTTTGTTTTATCCAAAACATCATAACTTACCAATTTCAAATGTACAAGAGTAAGAAAAAATTTTAGTATACATTTGACAAGTGTTATAAACCTTCTATGGATTATGTCACTCAAGTTACAATCTTGAAGTATGACTCTAAGACTTATTTTGTAACGAAGTATGACTCATCTTCTTGATTTAACCATTTCAACAATTCATGATTCCTCTTTTTAGTCAAACAAATTCGCTAAGATGTCCTTAGAGAATCAATTGTGATATGGTTTCCTAATCACTAAGAAAATCATAAAACAAGATACTTATGTACTCTCCCATCTTTTCAGATTGAAGAAACTTTTATCTTTCTGTCTAATTTGATTCTTCTTATTCGTTCTGCCTTACATTGAAACTTTTCCAATGTTTCAGAATTACACTTAAACTTGTAAGCACAGCCATATTTACTAAACTTTAGTAAATCATGACGAATAGTCTTATCGTTCTCTATGGTGGACCTGACCAGCGCACACGCAAGTGTACCTGATCCCCTAATCCTTCACTTGACTCACATATACATGTGATCAAGGAATTTGTCTTAATTTCCCAAAGATGAAAATTCTCATTCATTATACAATACAAGTTGCATGATTCCAAGTTTCTATCCAACTGAAACTTGGGTGATGCGAATTTTTACTTATTTGGTAAATTATGACACTACCACAAATGAAAGAGTCAAATCCATTTTCCAATATTGCTATCAATGGAATCATATAAACAACAATTTTTCACAAATGCCATTGTAAGGATATTTAAAATAAATAAAATTAAAACTTTTTCTTTTATTTTAAAACTTGCGGAAAAAACTTATCCTTACAATGCAAATGCATATGAGAACAATGTTGTTATTTATTCCTGGGCAATCTATCACAACCCTTAAGAAACAACTCAAAATTCTGATCACTGAACCATGCGATCGACATCCATCTTCGCAATCAGAATCAACATATTCTTCCTTTAAGCTACTTCTCTTTTCTTTGCTTTTTAAAACATCTAAATGCGACCTAGTCACATAATGTAATAAGAATCTCAAAATAGGAACTTAACAGAGTTAGATAATGGACTTTATCCGAAGCAGAGTCAAACTTTTTGACTTTACCATCCTTATGATCTTTCAGGTAAATAGGGAAGCTTCGCAACCAATGCCCCTTCTTTTGGCAATAGAAACATATGGACTCTTTGGGAATGGTACACGTGACTATCTCAGAGTTAGCCTTTCTCTTTACCATTTGATCAATCGAGTTGACTATGGCCAATCCCTTTCCATTGGGAAGAGAAATCATTTCTGGATTTCCAATGTTACCATTGTCAATGTCCATGGAAGTGTGGGAAGTCAATCTTCCAATCAGATTTGCTTTACCAGTGCCCCAAATCATTGTTGATTCAGCAACATCAAGAAAATAGGTAAGATCATTAAGGGTCATGTCATGGTCTGTCACATAGTAGTCCTTAAAGAACTCACTATGTGTCTCAGAAAGTGATTGAAGAACCCAGTCAACAACCAACTATATCAAGACTTTGACAGCCTATTCTCCCGGCGTGTCTATATATGACTTCATCTCCAAGATGTGAGCACACACAGACTTTGCTTACCAATAGGGCTTGAGTGACCTTGAACTTGTGGGTTAGGGAGAATAATTGGAGGAGGTGGAGGAAAAGAAGTATGATTTCCATGATCCAATCGCGGGACATCATCTTCATTAGGAAAACTTGTTCCAAGAGATTTGGGAAGATCATAGTTGTCTGAACCAGACAGCTACAATGGGAGAAATTCAAGTTAGTTGATTTAAGTTTTTAATATAACACCTAATATGAAATATTAAGGCTAGGACCCAACACAATATTTTATAACTTGGAAGAGGGATGCCGTAATCCAAGCTATAAAATATTTGAAGGTAGGTAAAATCGATTTACCAAGTTCCACCATGAAAAAAGAAAAAGAATTTTAGGTCTTAAGTGAATTGAAACTCCTTGATCCTTTGAGATTCATTGAACTTTTCAATGGCATGTTTAAATCTCGATCGTGCCCTCTCAAGTTTGTGACTGGGATGCCGAGGATCACAAACAAGGTGTGAATAACCATGCAAATTGACTAGGTACCCTTAATTTTTATCAGCTAATCAATGTGCCAATTACCCACATGCGCTCCACCAATCTATGATAAACATTAAGTTACCCTTTTCCACTCTTACTAGTCCATGTTAGTGTGCCGGTTACCCACACACGCTCCACTAACGACTTGGTAAGGTACAAAGTGTAATTTCATGGGTTAGCACCAAATTCACATTTTCCTAAAGTAACTAAGAATTGGAATGTAATAAAGTTTAGTTACTTTATATTTATCATTATACTTTTAATGAAGGTAGAATTAATGTCCTGTCAAAACCGTTCGGCTAACGACCCTCCACCAGTCAAGGAAGCGGGGGGGGGGGGGGGGTGAGAGTGGACACCCATTAAACTGCCATTTTATAGGCAGTAACCTTACACCCCCTTATAGACCGGCTTCGTGAATGAGGCCTACTAACGGTAAGACTGATATTGTTCTTATACATATATATAACTATTAACTATTAATATTATAATAGTATAAGGGTTGAATTTTAAACTATTAAAATTCTAAGGGTTTAACTTGGAATTAAAGTATTCATGGGGGGAAACTTTACAAATTTCAAAACTTGAGGGCAAGTTTTTAACAATTCAGAAAGCTTTTGGTTTCCATAACTTATGAGTTTAAAATAGTTTTAATAAAAAACTCTTCAAGTTCCATAACTTGAGGACAAATTATGGAAGACTTTAAAACATTTAAAAACGAGAATCTTCATTTTCATAACTTATGGAAATCTTATTAGTTTTAAAAATCATAAATGAGACTTTTCATATAACTTGAGGACAAGTTACAAAAACACATTTTATGAACAACTTTTTGATCAATTTGGATCGAAAACAAATTATCACATAAATTTTCTATTAATCTAAACTAAGTCATAAGAATAAGATAATTCAAATCATCAATCTTCAAGAAATTAGCATGAACATATAAACTAATGCAAATCTTGAAATTATGACAATTATCTTAGAATTGGAAGAGAATCAACATTACCATAACAAAAAAATCAATTTTATGAACAAAACATTTTGTGGTAATGATTCTAATCCAAAACAGGCCAAAAAAGTCAAATATATTCTGTCAGGGGCTCCAAATCGCCGAGTGCAAGAACCAAATAGACGAGTTGGATGAGTTTACACATGGACTCATCGATTCCCCTGTCCAGAGAGCAAAAAATTCGATTTTTTCAGTTTTTTTTCAGCAATTTGCATCAAGTATAATTGAAAACATGCCTTGGCTCTGATAACACTGCTGGGTTTTGTATACTACAACATCCTATGGTGCACATACATCCCTAAATACCTTGGATCTATGTTTTCACTAATTATACATGCAAATGGTTTTGTTGGGCTTATAGTGTTGCGTCATGGGCTCGGTCCGTAGCCCCGTTTTTTTTGCCGGTTTGGGCCTGTCCAACCGTGCATGTTTCACTCTAGGGTTTAGTATTTGAGTTGCATGCATGCAGTCTTTGTAAGTAACGCTTTCATTATTTTTCTCAATTAGTTTTTGTAAACCCTAGTTCGCCTCTACAGTAGAAGTTCTTCATAGAGCTCTGCTGAGGCGTGACTATATTTGAATCATAAGCATTAAGTTGAGTCCATACTGTGTTCATATTATTATTGTGTTTGTTTTGTTTGATCTTCATCTTTTTACCTATGAAAGATCTAATCGATCTGAGATTTATTCTCATCAATTGGTATCAGAGCAGGAGGCTGTGTAATTCATACACATCTCTTCTGTTGAAGAAGTAATTAGGGTTTTTCCGCATTGATTGATATTAATTGAGCCGTCATTCCATATTGGCGATCTCATTAATTTTCGATCTTACTCTAACAATAAATTTCAAGTCTGATCTTAAACAGGTATTCGATCAAACGTCATCACGATGTCCATGGATGATTCTCTAATCAATCCAATCAACATCTCTAACAGCATTGGTTCAACAACGAGGATTCCAATCTTATATACTCAAGATTAAGAAGTTTGGACGCATCACTTTGAAGATTATGTGATCGGATCAGAAGATAATGGGTACTTGATCTGGGAAGCTATCACTGTTGGCCCATTCCGCTCACTCAAGCACATCAAAGATTGTCAAAACTCAGAAGGAGTACAATCAGCTTGTGAATGATGTAAAAGATATTCCTCAAGATGAGAAGGAAAAGTTTCAATGCAACATCAAGGCCTTGAGGGTGATTAGGTTTGCTTTGCAGTCAGATACGTTCCGTTTGGTGAGTTCTTGTGCTACTGCCAAAGAGATATGGGACAGGCTGAAAGAATTGTATTCCATTGATGAAGATCTGGAGCATTCGATTCAAACTCTTGCTTTCTGAGTTTGGTGATTTCAAACAGAAGCCCGAAGAGAAACTGGTTCAGGCTTTTGATCGCTTTAATGATCTTTTAAGCAAGATGATAAAGCATGGGATCGAAAGGAAGGTTATTGAACAAAAGGTCACATTCATGAACGGTCTAAGACCTGAATGGATGGCTGTCGTATCCACTGTTAAAGCACATGATCAGTTTAAATCGTATTCTCTAGCAAAACTGGTGGGAATCTTGAAATCCCATGAAATTGCTCTGTCTAAGGAAACAAACGTTAGCCCTTGTTTCTAAAGGGAAAAGTTTTGTTGAAGAAGTAGAAGAATTGGATCCTGCTGACTATGATCTAACCGGTGAAGAGTATGCCCTGATGGTGTCCAATCCTAGGAAGTTCATTAAAAGAAAATTCCCAGCCAACAAGAACCGAAACTGGCAGGGAAGTTATAGCGCTGAAAAGGTTAAGGTGGAACCAAAGACAGGGTCGAAGTCAGAAGAGTCCAAGAAAGAAGTGAAAATTGGTGGAGACTCAGGATTTGATTGCCATTACTGTGGAGGCAAGAATCACTTTGCCAAAGACTGTATGCTGAAAAAGAAAGCAGAAAAGATAGATGAGGATGATGAGGAAGCGAACCTCCTGAGACGGTGGGAGGAAATCAAGAAAAGAAAATTAGGTGCTAATATTAAAACCGTGAATGCTTTGATTGTAAAGGATACATGTATCAGTGACGAATTCGGTGGCGTAGAAGTGTGGTCCACGGATTCAGAGGACAAAGAAGTAATGAAACCCACTCATGGCAAGGTGATGTTGGTGAAAGAGGAACCTGCTACAGGAAGGTGTTTAATGGTGACCGAAGGTGTATCACAGATGAGAGGATATACAAATGATGGTGGGATAGAAGGCGAAAAGGAGCGAGAGGACAAGTGCTTTGCTGCGAAACATGTTAGTGTACAGATCAACGAATGTGATGAGTTGATCAAGAAGGTACTTTTAATATTCTTGCTTCTCTGAAAATACCTGTTACTAACTATGTAAAGGAATTGAATAGCTTAAAATCTAAATTTTCAAGTATAAGTAGCAGTCTTACCCAAAACCGTGTCACAAACTCTAACTTGACTGATCAAATTAGCAGGATATCGTCGAAGAGTGAGGAAAGGAGGATGTGGATTAAGCAGAAGGAGAAAGAGTTGATTAGGTCTAAGGATGAATCGATTTATTTGCAACGAGATAATCTTAAACTTTTAAAACAACGAAATGTTTTTTGTTTGATTACTAAAAGACTTTATTTTAATATCACTCAGTTTCATCTCGATTGTGAAATAGGAAAGAAGATACATCGCATGATTTTACCATTCCTTGAGTTAAAGGAGGATGAAGTCGATGCCGAAGCTTACAACTGTGAAAACGTTGTATCTTCTGATGAGGTCTCACCTGCATACAAAATTGGTCTTGACAAAATTGAGTCCTATATAAAGTCCAAGACCATAAGGACATGCTCAAAAATCTGTTAGATGAGAATGATAGATTGAAGTTAAGAACCAAAACTGTACATAAATTTGACTCATTGAATGCCAAATTAAGTTCAGAAAATAAAATTGATGTTGAAAATGCATCTGAACTTAATGAGGATGATGATTTAAGTGAAATTTCTGTAGAGGATTTGGTGGACTGTTCAGAATTTGTCAAAAGCGAACCTGAAACTCCCAAAAATCTAATTTCTGAAAATTCTGTTGAGTTCGCTCGCTCGTCAACAGACAAGACCAAAATTCTCAAAGCCAAAACCGTTGTGTATCAAACGGTACAAACCACTCCAAATCAAGTCTACACAGTTCAAGGAGTCACTCCTCAACAAACAACAGAACTAACTGCTATGGTGGAAGAAGACAATGTCGCTGTTTGTGATGAATTCTTCTGGTCAACACCAATAGACAATGCTGATGAGACAAAATGCCTATCTCAGAAAACCTCATGGAGAGTGAAGGGAAGGTATGTGCCCGAACCACTGAATGAGCCTGCAAAATATGATGTGCCAAGTACTAGTGGCACCAAAACGTCTTTGGGCGAACCAACACTCACTACTAGTGAAACATCTTCGTCTAAGAGTGAAAGCAATGCTCGTGTTCCGAAGAAAAAGACAAATATCCACAAAAATCCAAAAGATGTGGCAGATCGAAAACACCAACGAAATCTGAGATACAAGAAGAATCTCTTAGAAAGAAAACAGTTTTGGAGATCACAAAATCCTCACTATGTCAGGAACGAAAGGAAGCATAAGTCACAAGAGGAATCAAGGAACCGAAAGGAAGGTTTCGGTCTGACGCAAACTAACAACCGAAAGGATAGCTTCGCTCCTCACAGAGTCAGCAACCGAAAGAACGGTTTCGGTTATCAACCTAATATCAACCGAAAGAGCGATTTCGGTCCTCAACCCAATATCAACCGAAAGAGCGGTTTCGGTCCTCAACCCTACAAGTTCAATCAGACGAACAGAAGATCGAATGTCACTTCTAAACCCAACTCTTGTCATTCTAATTCTTATCCTTCAAAAGATTTAAAGGGGAAAGGAAAGCTCTTTCCAGAAGATGACAGACGTCCAAAAGAGATCCAAAAGTATGCAAACGTCAACACCTCAAATCCTACGCCTACTGAATCTAAGTCAAACAAAATTAAAGTTTTCACAATAAAAAGAAAAGATGAAAATACTTTAATTAAAAGAACTTATTTGGTTGATATCTCTTTTACAATTCCTTGTCCTGTAAAAGGCTCACAAGGACCCAATAAAGTTTGGGTTCCTAAATCTGCTTAATATTTTGTAGGTTATCCGTGACGAGCAGTTTGACAAAGAATGGTATATTGATAGTGGCTGCTCGTGTCACATGACAGGAAGGAAGGAAGAACTAAGGGAGTTTTGGTCTCTCAAGGATGGTGGTATTGTGAAGTACGACAACAACTCATATGGAACTATCAAAGGCTATGGAATGATTACGAATGGTGATTTCTCGATAAGAAAGGTCACATATGTTGAAGGGCTCCAACACAATCTTATCAGCGTATCACAGCTGGTAGTTGGAATTGGATTGAAGGTATCGTTTGATGACGAAGGCTCAGAAATAGTCGAGAAGAAGTCCAATAACATTTTTCTGAAATCGAAGCGAAAGGGGGAAATGTACCCTTTAAACCTCAACCCAATTCGAGGTAAACCAGCAGTTTGCTTACTCACGAAGGCTCACTTAGATGAAAGTTAGCTATGGCATCAAAGACTCTCTCATCTTAATTTCAAGGATATCAACAAGCTGGTTTTAGGAGATCATGTTCGAGGTCTTCCAGTTCTCAAATTCGACAAAGAACATCTATGCACAGCCTGTGAAATGGGAAAGCAGAGTAGACAAAGTCATCCCTCCATTATCAATACAAAGGTGATAGAACCATTGGAGCTATTGCACATCGATCTGTGTGCTCCCTCTTCCATTGAAAGCATTGGTGGAAATAAGTATATTCTGGTCATAGTGGACGATTTCTCTCGATTTACATGGGTGTTCTTCTTGAAGCAAAAATCTGAGGCTACTCCAAAGCTCAAGCTTTTCATAAAACAGGTAGAAATTCAACTAAGGAAAGTTGTTCGTAACGTAAGAAGCGACAACGGATTGGAATTCAAGAACAAAGATTTTGAAGATTTTCTTGCTGAGAAGGGAACGACTCATAATTTCTCATCCGCGTATACTCCACAGCAGAATGGTATCGTTGAAAGGCGAAACCCATCTCTGTGTGAAGCAGCTCGAACGATGATATGCTTTGCATCCTTTCCTTTATATTTCTAGGCTGATGCAATTGTTGCTGCTTGTTATACTCAGAATAGTTCATATCTAAACAAGCGATTCCCTATCACTCCTTACGAGATATTGAACAATCGCAAACCGAATGTGAAATTCTTCCATGTGTTCGATTCAAGATGCTTCATCTTCAACTCTAAAGAGAATTGAAATAAGTTTGATACTAAGGTTGATGAAGGAATATTCTTAGGTTACTCCC
This sequence comes from Lactuca serriola, assembly GCF_051521515.1. Classification (NCBI taxonomy): domain Eukaryota; kingdom Viridiplantae; phylum Streptophyta; class Magnoliopsida; order Asterales; family Asteraceae; genus Lactuca; species Lactuca serriola. Next base: position 21,169,917 of record NC_136413.1, on the reverse strand, counting down.
TAAATTCTAAGGCATATAGAGTTCTAAACAAGCCCTCTAAGTAGATTGAAAAAACATACTATGTCACTTTTGACGATAGCTATGTTAAGAAGATAAAGTCAACCAAAGGTGCAATGCAAAAAATCTTTCCAAAGACTAGTCAGGTTACAACCTCTATTTCAAATCTTTTCGAGCAATATATGATTCTCTTTGATGAGCCTCAAACGGCAATTGATTCTGAATCAACGGCGAAAGACAGCAAGGTTGATAATCTGAAACAAATCATCGACGATGTTGCTCAAAAGATGGCTGCTGATCAACCTAAAGCAACCGAGAGGCCAAATGTAAGCGAACCTTCGAATGACCGTCCTTATGTCCAGGGGGAGAGTCTGTCTCTACGACACGGTCAAGGTTCTTCATTCCAGGGGGAGAATTTAATGTCCCAATCATCAAGCTCTACTGAAAGTCCAAACGAAGGAGAGGATACTAATCCAGATTCTGAACAAGCGTCATCCTTCGAGGGGGGAGAATACCAATGTCAATGATGATGACATACTATCAGAATTGGAAGAAGAAATCAATGCAATATTGGATCCCTCTTGTGATCCAAATTACCCACCTCTTATTAAATGGACCAAAGATCATCCAAAAAGTCAAATCATTGGGGAATATTCAGAAAAGGTGTTAACTCGATCACAGATCAAAGCGAAACAAGCTGCACTCTTTACTCAAGTAGAGTTTTGCATGTTCAACTCCTTTGTTTCCAAAGTTGAACCGAAGACTGTTAATTCAGCACTTGATCATTCTGACTGGGTTCAAGCCATGCAAGATGAGTTAAATGAGTTTGAAAGAAACAAAGTATGGTGCCTTATTCCAACTCCAAAGGATGCTTCGGTTGTCGGTCTCAAATGGGTATTCAGAAATAAGATGGATAAGGAGGGGAACGTGATTCGTAAGAAAGCTCGGTTAGTTGTGAAAGGCTACTGTCAGGAAGAAGGTATCGATTATGAAGAAACATTCGCTCCTGTTTCAAGATTAGAGTCTATTTGTATCTTTCTTGCCTATGATGCACACAAATACTTTGAAGTCTATCAGATGGAGCAAGCAAGTCATTCATGACTGTGCTTTATGGGCTATATCACGGGATCAATTTGGATTATGGAACCATCATCTGGCAACAACTGGTTCAAAGCTTGGTTTCTTCATCAAGACACTCAGAAATCTCTTGTGGGAGATACTGGTCCATCATCACTAAATGGGCAATGGATCGTCTCCACATTCCAATCATGGCAGACTCACTTCTTGATTATTTATATTGATTATTGCTTATATTTATGTGTTTCATTATAGGGTCGTTCCTTGTGAACGATATATTTGCTCTGGTATTATTTGATTCGGGAGCTACCCGATCTTTTGTGTCGCTCGCGCTCAGCAAGCGATTTGTGGGAGCTCCAGGAGAGCTGGATTGTCCACTGATGTAGAGATAGCAGATGATAGGACCATTTGGGTTGCGAGTACACTGCAGTTTTTTGATGAGCAGTTTTCTGTGGATTTATTCTCCATTCCCCTACGAGGGGATAAGGTTATCGTGGGTATGGACTGGTTGAGCCCCAATGGGGTAGTGATCGATTGCGAGCAGCAATTAGTGCAAGTTCGGACCCCAAGTGGGGGAGGGTTGTGATTCAGGGCGAGTGGCCGCAACATGGGCTGACTTTGTGTTCAACAGCGAGAGCTAGGCACTACCTTCAGCGAGGTTGTGCAGGTTATGTTTCCTATGTTATGGATACCCGGGATAAGGGTAAGGTGACCGTGGATAATGTTCCTATCGTACGAGAGTACTCAGACGTGTTTCCAGAGGATTTTCCCAGGGTACCTCCGGAGAGGCAGGTAGAGTTCAGGATTGATGTAGTTCCTAGTGCGGCTCTGATAGTCAAGGCGTCATATCGATTGGATCCTCCCGAGATGCAGGAGTTGTCTACACAACTGCATGAGCTGTTAGACAAGGGATTCATCAGGCCGAGCAGTTTTCCATGGGGAGCCCTGATCCTGTTTGAGAAGAAGAAGAATGGGCCACATCAGATGTGTTTAGATTACTAGGATCTGAATAAAGTAACGATGAAGAACCGTTATCCCCTCCCGAGGATTGATAGTTTATTTGACCAACTTTAGGGTGCATCTAGGTTCTCCAAGATTGATCTGCGATCGGGTTATCACCAGCTGCGAGTCAGGGATGACGACGTGCCGAAGACAACCTTTCAGATTCGCTATGGTCACTATGAGTTCGTGATGATGCCGTTTGGGCTCATGAATGCTCCTGCTGTGTGTTCATGGATCTCATGAACCGCGTATGCAGACCGATGCTGGACCGGTCTATGATAGTCTTCATCGACGATATCTTGGTTTATTCCAAGACTCAGGAGTAGCATGAGGAGCACCTGAGGGAGGTCCTAGAGACAATGAGGAGGGAGAGACTTTTCGCAAAGTTCTCCAAATGTGAGTTCTTGTTGCGCGAGGTGCAATTTCTGGGGCACCTTGTTAACCAGAAGGGTATTCTAGTTAATTCGGCAAGATAGAGGTCATGATGTAGTGGGAGGTTCCGAGGTCTCCATTTGAGATTTGGAGTTTTCTTGGTCTGGCGGGTTATTATCGGAGATTCATCCAAGATTTCTCCAAGATTGTTGTTCCCTTGAACCGTCTGAATAAGAAGTCAGTGACATTCTATTGGGGCCTGAGCAGTAGGTAGCCTTCGAGACTCTCAGACAGTGGTTGTGCGAGGCCCCGATTCTGACCTTGTCGGAGGGCGTCGATGATTTTGTAGTTTACTGTGACGCTTCGATCATGTGTATGGGTGCAGTGCTGATGTAGCGGGGTCACATGATAACTTACGCTTCAAGGCAATTGAAGCCTGATGAAGAGAACTACCCAAAGCATGATTTGGAGCTAGGGGCTGTGGTTATCGCCATCAAGATTTAGCGACACTACCTCTATGGGGTTCGTTGTACTTTTGCATCTTTGGAAGGTCATAACTTTTGCATACGAACTCCGTTTTTGACGTTCTTTATATCCACGCATAGGTGGAGATGTACTCTAAAACTTTATTTTAGAACAATAAGACTAGAAAGTACTTGATCATAAGCTCACTTTTTATGATTCCCGGTGTCGTGTCAGTTTTGTCGCGAAACTTCGACATGTCATAACTTCTTCGTTATATCTCGGATTTCAGCGTTCTTTATATGTATGGAAACCTTGTGACATATAATACAACTTAGTTAAGATTATTTATTCTAAATAACCCTCTATCAAAAAGTCATTTTTGACACTTATCGTCTCTAAATTAACTAGTTCGAATCAGCGAGCGTTACACTGGAATACCCTCGGGTCCACTCAATCATCAAACTGGAATACCCCCAGTCTTTTGACTCATGCACAAAGCAGTAAAGTCTCAAACCAACACAATATGTCGACATATAACTGATAACGAACGTAATCGATAGACATATAATCATGCAATCAGAAAATCATAGGTAGTCGTATAGGTTTACCGGTCTATGCAAACCATCAACTAGCATATAATCATACAGATCTATCCCATACTCAGCATATCAATGTATAACAGGATATCGATGCAATGGGCCGGCCTTGATGCCTTAGACCAGTAAGTACAGTGAGGAAAACTCACCTTCCAGTAAGAACAATAGTTGATGTGGTCCTTATGCCGAATCTCAACTCTAACCGTCACCTATTCATCTAAATAACCAATTCTCAAACACCATTCAAAATACCCAAAATACCCCTTGGTTAAACTTAGTCAAAGTCAACGAGTCAACATAGCCGAGTTGACTATAGCATCGTTCACAGGGCGTACTCCGGAGGTAGGCGAGGTGTACAAGCATCTGAGGCATCGGGCCCATATATGTGTATGTGCAGTGTACCCTGTGGTATGTCCAACGTACGTAGTTGCCCACTTCTTAACCTATTCAACACTTAACTCATCGACTTAATGCTTCCAATTATAGATCCAAGGCTGAAATATCCTCAAGAGTCATAAATTTTCCAACTTTGTGACCTTGCATGTCCGTTAAGTGCTTAAAACACAAAAATATAGCATCTTAATGCATTAAGAACTTCTATAGCATGCATGGAGTAAAACTAACACTGAAGACTACCTTTTTATGACTTAAGACCCCTCCTAAGGTCTGAAAGGATGACTTACTGAGTCAAGAACATGCTATGCTCAAGAATCACCACATTTGGGATAAAAATAACCTAAAATCAAGCCCAAAACAAGATCTAAGTGAAACTTTACCAAGTTCAGAACTTTATACCTCCAAGTGATGCCAAATGTTTGTGTGATTCTGAATCTAAAGTGATTCCCTCCTTCAAGACGGTCTCTACTTCCTTCCTTCTTCTTCAAAGGCATAAAACGCACACACTCAAGCTTAGAAATGCTTCACAAGGTGGATTAGGGCTGCAAGGACACTTTGAGAGAATGGAGGTTGATGAAAAGAGCCAAGGTTGAGAGATAATGATAAATAAAGATGGTCCAAACCCTAAATATTAGGGTTTGGGACTTCACCCCATAGGACCAACGTACTCAAAATGTACACCCAAAGTATGTGCCTCCACCCCCATAATCTAAAAGTGGCAATATTAGCCCCTCCCATCAACAATTTTTACATCATAAGGACCAAAATACAATAAATCTCAATATAAGGGTTAAAAATGAATGTACCTCAAAACAAGATGATACCAAGAATTTCATTCAAAGCACCACCACAAATGTCTACACATCTAGTCTAGGCTTAAATCGCAACTCGAAATTTTTTAAAAAGCACAAATAATATTTGAAAAAATGAATATGTATATGTGCACATGATGTAATATATGCACATTTTTTAATGTGACGACACACACACTTATAATAAAACAAAATCATTTTTTTGCAACTTTTTATTTGCGTTTGGCCTAAACAAAGATGCTTGTGGTGGTATTTGAAAGAAAATGTTGGCCAATTTTTTTTTGGCTCTTGAGTTTAATCATTAAATACATACTAGAAACTTCATCTCATTCATTTCGGTGCTCATACGAGGAGTATGATTGGCAATATATTTCAAGGATTTCAATCTTCTTTATGATATATATATATATATATATATATATATATATATATATATATATATATATATGTTAAATATGACTTGAGCATTTGGAGCATTCGCATGGAGTATTTGAGTTCAATGGAGCACTTGGAGTTCATGGAGCATGTAACAAAGGAATGGATCATGTAGCAAGGGAATATATCATGTAACAGAGGAACGAATCATGTGACAAAGGAACAAATCATCATGAATGGGGAATGGAGCATCTAAGAATAGTGTGGAGCAACTAACAAAGGAATGAATCATCTATGAATGATAAGGAGCACCTAGGAGTGGAATGGAGAAGCTTGGTGCATGGATGCACCATCTATGCTTAAGATGTGCCACTCCAGACATGGATATGCCACTAATGATTATAATGCACCAATTTTGCATCATGATTCACCATTAGGTGGCTTGATGTGCCATGCTTGTTCCTAGTGTTCCATATGTGTTCCTAATGAGCCATGCTATCACACCCGGATCTTGAGGTACTCTATATGTAATTAAATTATCATTTTGAGGATTTCCACGATGTGGTGGAGGCATCACCATGACATGGCGAGGCGAGAAGGGTTTGCGTGTTTTATTTAAGCCACCACGGCGTAGCAGTAGGGGCTACGACGTGGTGGACGGTTGACGTTAAAACCCTATTTTTCCGGGTTTACTCCCTATTGAAAAGAATAAGGAGGCTAGGATTTTATCATCCTCATCATCTATCATCCCTCTCAACCCCTAAAGAAAACCCTAACTACTCTCCTCCATTATTGAGCTAGTTTTGGTGTTTCTTGAATCTAAAGAAGGAAGAAGGTGGAAGAAGGAAGCAAAGATCAAGCAAGCAAGTCTCTATTCTTCACGTTAGCACTCTTCCAAACCTTTGTAAGTGTCCAATACTCGATTTTTATCATGCTAGGTTGCTAGATCTTGAGTTTTTTCCAGTAAACATCTTGTTCTTGTTAGTTGGGATGGTGAGATCTCTTAAAGTATGCAACTTTATGTATCTCTGGGGCATTTGGTGTAATTTGTACCTTGGATCTGGAGTTTGGTTGGGTTTTCAGTCCATGCATGAGATTTAGGTCATAAACCCTCATTGTGAGCTAATATGAGTTCAAGAAATCATTGGACATGCATGTTTATAAAGCACCAAGTTTAGCTTAGTTTTGGTGCTAGAATCACTTCTAGAATGGATGGACTTTGGACTTTATGGATTAAGTGCATATTGATAAAGTTCTTGCATTGTTAATACTTTTGGGACTTATAAATTTGGGTTTTGGACCTTTTGGGTGGTCCTAAGGGATAAAATTAGAAAGTTTATCCTTCTTGATACATGTTGGACCAGATCAGAGCTTTAAAGCTCTTGGAATCGAAGAAAACAACTTACTGTATTAATCTTTTGGAACCTCGGCTACCACGACGTGGTCCTAGGCCACCACAGCGTGGCGGCTAGGATTTTTCCGACTGTTTGGTCGTATGCTGGTAAGCGAAGGAAGACCATGACATGGCGGTTAGCTAAAGTCAACTCTGGCCATTGGCTTTTGGTATGGGTTGACTTTTTTGTCAATCTCTATTTAAAGAAGGTGGACTTTGTTGGGTCAAAAATATGGTTTATACTTTGCTTTTCTAGGAAAATATATTTTTATGTAATGTTGTATGTGTTTGCGGTTTGTGTGTACGGCCGTACACGTGTGTACGGCCGCACACCCTGTGTACGGTCGTACACAAGGTGTGCAGCTGTACACATGTGTATGGCTGGAGGTCCATATAAACTGAGGAGTGCATGTAGGAGTGTACGGTTAGAAGAGAGAAGGCTAGAGAAGAGAGAGAAAGTTAGAGAGAAGAAGTGTGTGTGAGAGAGAATCTATTGTAAGGAGCATCACTCAATTTCAATAATACATACAAGATTCATCATCTTCTTCTTCTCATTCTCTTCTATATTGATCTAAAATCATCCAATTGATTGGGATTCCGCACCATCAATTGGATCTGATTGATACACAAGCAATTTTGGGGACTAACAATTGGTATCAGAGTTTGGTTGTATCAATCAATTTTTTCAGATCTGGAGCTTATTTGATCTTATTTTGAAAAGATAATGGCGTTTTTGGATAGATCTCGCAAAAATAAGGGGGGTTACTTCTTTGCATTTTTCATAAAAACAAGTTTTTGATCGAGTTTTGGAGCAAAAAATGGTGAAAAACGTCGTTTTTTCGCGAATCTGTTGAAGGTGTGCGGCCAAACTTTGAAGGTGTGCGGCTCAGCAGCCTCGGTGTGTGCGGCTCGGACATGTGCGGTCTCGCATCTGCATCCTCACTTCGCAGCTCTAGTCCTCGCAGCTGCCCTTCATAAGAAAATAGGATACGTGTTTGAAGGTGCCAAGGATCGAACCCTGGACCTCCAGGTCATTGCCCCAGCGCCTTACCAACTCGTCTAGGAGGCTCCTTGTGACCTACATCCGAAATTTAGAATATAACTTATCCTTTTCGCATATAATTTCGCAAATTGACATTTTCAACCCCAAAAATTCAAAATTTTATTTTTAAAATCCTTTTTCAACCCAAAAATTTTAGTTTTTAAATTTTAACTTTTATTTTTGACTTTTTCCTTAAAATTTTGACTTTGACTTTTAAAAGTTGACCTTTGACTTTAAATTTTGACTTTCTCGTTTGACTATTAATTTTTCAAATTTGGCTTTTCGGTTTGACTTTTAAGTTTGACTTTTCAAGTTTGACTTTTGAGTTTGACTTTTTAAATTTGACTTTTAAGGTTGACTTTCTCGGTTTTTAAGTCAAAGGGCAATTAAAAATATAAAAAATATATATAAAAAAAATAAAAAAATAAATAAAAAAAAAGAAAATGAGTTCCACATCAATTCCGGTAAATGAAGTTTCATGTATTCCATCTTGTAAAGCTACGATTAAATTTCTTCGCAAACAAATTGATTTGCTAAAAAGGGAAAATGTGGACCTCAAATACGAAGGCTATACTCTTAGGAAATGATAGAAACCGTTAAAAGCTCAATTAGAAACTAAAATCAAGGATTTCCGAAAACTTCAGGAAGAGTACAACAACAAGTGTGAAAATTACGATCACATTAAACACAAACTTGTTGCTGTAACTGAGGAACTTGACGCTTTAAAAATGAAGTGTGGAAAAACAGATGTCAGTTTCAAAAATTACACTGCGTCAAGTAAGACAGTCGAGTCCTTATTTGAAAACCAATTAAAATTCAAAGATAATCAAAACAAGGGTTTAGGGTATGATAGTGTTCCTCCCTTTTTCAATCATAACTATATATCCATACCTTTGACTCAGGAAGAGATTGACCGGGAACCATTTATGGTATACGGTAAACCAGTTGTTGAACAGGCAACTGAGGGTGTTGAGCTGAATGATACTAATGATTCTACTTCTTATGCAGGTAAAGTAGTAGAGGATGAGAACAAGGAGAAAACTGTTGAACACACCAATGACTCCTTGAACTCTGAATCTGTTGCTTTGAACTCAGTTGCTTCTGATCAACCTGCTGTTGAGAAGTACAGGCCACCAAATCAAGTGAAACAGCCGACTTGCTGCAAGTGTGCTTGTGGGAACAATCAGAAACAAGGCAAGGATACGCCACCAGGGGCAGGAAGAAACAACTTCCCAGTGAAGAAAAAGACATGCTTTCACTGTGGAACACCTGGACACATTGCCAGAAATTGTCCTAATCGAGCATACGTTCCCTACTATGCACAAGGCTGGCAAAAAGCGCCAAGAGGGAGATCCTTCAAAAGAAACCCCTCAAGGTCACGTTCAGACCATGATGACTGGAACGCGCAGAAGGCCAAGAATCAAACCCACATGGCCAAGAATCAAACTCCCAAGAACAAGAAGGGAAAGTCGGCCAAGAAGTCAAATCCAAGAGATGCTCCCATGAAGCCAAAATCAAAGTCATCTCAACGGCCGACATCAAAATCAAAAGCAAGTACTGAGCCACCCATCAGATCGAAAAAGAAATGGGTTAAACCCAACTACAAATGGGTTCCAAAAGGCTCACTCTCCTAAATCAACTAACCCTTCTAATATTTTTACATCTTCTGTTTGTGATAAGCAGGGCATGTCATGGGAGAGAGTATCGTCCAAAGATGACAAAGGTCGACCTAGTTTCAAAATGGACTGGGTTCCAAAGACCAACTGATCCCGCTCTGTGTCGGAGCAGCTTTGGAGGCATATCATTAGACTTCAGTTTGTTGGTAGTGGCTGTTCCTGGCACTAGATAGGGGACATCTCTCAACTGTACAACATTCAAACTTTTGTTTGAGAGTATGTCTCCTTTTCGGGAAGGGAAGAAAGGAAGTGATCACTCATGGGGTTTGTGCTTAATGACATGAAGAATTTTCGGATATGTTCTGAGATTATGCGTGCTGTTCTCAGACCTTCTGGATGCAATTTCAATCGGTGACTTATGGTTTGATTTTTCCTCTCTATACTCCTGAGTTTTTCTTAAGCTGATTCGCTTTAAAGAAAAATTTTTGTTTTAGGATAGTTTAAATTTGCACATTTACTTTCATTTCTCTCCTATGCACAAATTTAGGGGGAGAAATAAAAACAAAACAAAAATTAAAAAAAATTAAAAAAAAATAATAAAAAAATAAAAAAATAAAAAAATAAAAGAAAAATTAGAAAATCAAAATAATATTATGTTGGTTATGGAATGTGCTTGAGGGAGATATTTTGGGAAGTGAGTGATAACGGACAATCTGAGTCTGCATAACGTACCCAAAGTTGAAGGGTCTATGCTCTGGTTTGATGCGTCGGTAGACACGAAAGATTCTAAATGGACATGACTAGGCAGAGTTGAACTTTAGAAATCAATGACTTGACAAATCTTGACCTAGTTAGATCCGTTCAGCATGACAATACGACGCTCGGATAGGTTGAGCAGGGAGATATATACGGGAATCTACTTGTCACATTAATTGAACTCGTATCTGGAACAGTGGTTTAACTTTTCCTCCATGTGCGGATTTTGTCCTTAATTCCGGTATTGATGGGGAAACTGGTAAATTCCGATAAATTAGGTCTATAGAAAATCATTTTCTTTCTTTCTGTCTGTTAGTCATATGTCACCTCCTCTGCGTGATTGGAAGAGATCCGACCTGGACTGTAACATATGCAACTCTATTTCTCTGCATATTATATATACATATATATATATATATATATATATATATATATATATATATATATATATATATGAAATTCCTCTTATTTGTTATCTATATGCTGTCTCCTTTGCGTGACTAACAATCCGACCTGATACACAGCATATGCACTATAAGTGATAATACTCTGAATCTATCTTCTCCCCTAATGATGGTCTACTCATCCGATGTAAGGAGTACTCTGGAAGTCCTTGATTACCGGGGCATATCTGGAAGCGGGAAACATGTTCCAGTACAATTAAAATTGAACACTCAAAGATTGTCTATAGATCTCGCTGCTCAATTTAGGTGGACAACAATATCCCTGGTCGTCGTCAGCTGAATGGTCCTTAAGATATAGTATCTAGAAACTTAGGATCAGATATAATATCTAGGAATTTAGGATCACATTGTCTTGTCACTTATAGTATGTCCTAATTTTGTCACAATTTTTCGTGTTTAAGTGGACAACAATACCGGCGATCGACCAGACAAATACGTGAAGATAGAAGGTACCGACAAGCGGATAAAGGCTGTCTAAAAACTTTGACCCCAAATCATTCTTAAAGTTAGATATCATTTTATTTTTGTTAAATTTGTTCATAGTTTTCCTCTATGCACAAATTTTAAGGGGAGAATTAAAAATAATTCAAAAATCAAATAAAAATCAGAAAATTAAAAATCCAAAAATAGTGTTATTTCTTGTTCAGATATCCAAAAATATTTTTGTTTCTGTTTTTATTTTTCCAGAAAATATCAAAAATCCAAAAATATTTTTTTGTGTGCTAATTTTTCTTTTAGTTTTGGTTTGTCTTGAAAAGTGATTTCAGGCGTAGATGAGACTCGTGGGGACTGTATGGAAGATCTTCTGAGCCAAGGCTTCATTCGTGAGCATCGAAGAATTCGCATTCGAAGGAGCAAGAAATGAAGATTATTCTTTCGACATTCAATCTGTCAACCCCAGAAGCATGGTGAAGCTTTACTTGAAGATTATGTGACAGATTGCATTGAAGCCTCCTCGATCAATTTGCTGCTATCTATGAACCTGCTGAAGTGATCCAGAAGATTATTTCTCTCCATTGTTCTCTCTGAAGATTCTCAAGCTGAAAGCGCTATCTTTCAAGAATCAGTACATCAAGCCTCCTCACCTAATGTGCGTTCAGAGTCAAATCTTGAAGAAAAGCCCAACCGCTCGAGATGAAGTCATTCATGAAGATTCATCAAGTTCATCTTGAAGCTGTGAAGAAATCAAAGATTAAAGCTGAAGCCAAAGCTCCCATTGAAGATCGACAAGAAAAGCCAACTACTTTTTGGGGGGAGTTTGTTGGGCCAATTAGAAAAGAAAGCTATAAACCAAGGGGGAGATTGTTGGGCCAAAAATATGGTTTATACTTTGCTTTTCTAGGAAAATATATTTTTATGTAATGTTATATGTGTTTGTGGTTTGTGTGTACGGTCGTACACGTGTGTACGGCCGCACACCCTGTGTACGGCTATACACAGGGTGTGTGGCTGTACACATGTGTATGGCTGGAGGTCCATATAAATTGAGGAGTGCATGTGGGAGTGTGCGGTTAGAAGAGAGAAGGCTAGAAAAGAGATAGAAAGTTAGAGAGAAGAAGTGTGTGTGAGAGAGAATCTATTATAAGGAGCATCACTCAATTTCAACAATACATACAAGATTCATCATCTTCTTCTTCTCCTTCTCTTCTATATTGATCTGACATCATTCAATTGATTGGGATTCCGCACCATCAATTGGATCTGATTGATACACAAGCAATTTTGGGGACTAACAGACTTAGGGTTTGCCTTGTGTGGATTGTTAGGAGAGATTTTGCACCCATCTTTTGGCAGGAGAGCAGTTAGGTGTGGTTGACAAGATTTTGAGTCGTGTGTTAGTCAGATTTGAGATTTAGGTAAGTCTCCTCACAATACTTGCAAGTCGAAGGCACCAATGTCAGCCCATTGGATTATGATATAGTATGCTAGCTGTCTTTATGATTCTTGAATGTATTGTATGTGTTTGTAATATACCGGGCAGGGCCTGATGAGTATGTTGGGCAGGGCCCATCAGAAGTTACCGACGGATCTGTTTTGGACGGGGTACGATGTCGGGCGGGGCCTGATGGTTGTTGGGCAAGGCCAGTATGTATGGTATGTGGTACTTTTGGGAAATCACTAAGGTTTGTGCTTATAGTTTATGTTTATGGTTCCAGGTACTTCCGGTTCGAATGGGAAGGGCCCGACATGACTACACAACATCCCGTAGAGTTTTCCGTATTGGTAATTAATGAAATTACTCTGATGTTTAAATACTATATTCACTTTGATCGGTTTTGGAACAACTCGTTTATATGATTTATTGTTTTGAAAATATTAATTTTAGTGTGAATCTTTGGGATGTTACAAGTTGGTATCAAAGCCTTGGTTTGAGGGATTCGGGTACACGTTCGGGTGTGTATTAACTCAAACTGAGGAATTGATATTCTTTTTGAAAGAAAATGAATTTTATAAAAAGATTTTAAAGAAGAAATGGGTGTGATGTGTGCATTAGCCGAACTCAAGCAAGTGATTCCCATAATACCCATACATGTTTGTTATGATATATGTTATGAGAATTTCATGCTAGAATTGGGCTAAGGATTTGCTCATGATTTCATGGTAGGAGAGAGATGCCTTTATATGCCTAATTGTTTGAGCTTTTGGAATTGCAACTAGTATGGATTTCAGATGATTGTATGGATTGGCCTGATATGTGATGCCTCATAGCCTAGGAGGATTAAATGCTATGCTCGAATTGGAATCTGTATTGGTAGAAGCAATTTCTAAATGTATCCTTTAAAAAATATATACGATTAGGATCATATAGCCCTAGAATAATTGATTTTGCCTTATTTCCTGTTCCTTGTCTGGTTGTGGTCCTAGGGTATAGTCTTTTATTCGAAAATCTATTTGATCCTATATTATGTATAATTTGCATTTATAACGCAACCGACAGTAAGAATGGAAGTTCTTAGAATGGGTTGTAATGAATGAGCTTGGGGTGTCCTCTGCTTGTTATGTGGTTGGAGTGCTACTGCATGAATTTTGCTTGCTTTGTGCTTAGTGGGACCATTAGTGACATGAGTTAACTACTAAGTGAATATCTTAAGTCACATGCTGCATAGGTTAAATAATCTCAGAGTGATTGATTTGGCCCTACTATGCAGCTCCCGTCTGAGTCTAACCGTGGTAGGGTTGAGACTTTTACTCGAAGGATTATCTTAGCTTTGTTGCATGTGATTGTATTCATGAAGTAGTTAGTTGACATTATTGGTATTTCTTCAGCAACTGATGGCAGGGTGAGGAACCTAAGAGAGAATATGAAGTATTTTAATGGGTATATGCTGTTTAGCGAGTACTTGGAGTACCAGTTTAAGAAGGTGACATGGAGGATTCAAGATAATTCTTGAGGAAAGTATGGATAGGTGTGGAAGGTAGTATCCGACTCGTACTACTGAAAGCACATGACCCATAATCGAATCAAGGAGAGTCATGGAGAATCTAGGAAGCCTATGGATTGAGGATTCTTGGGTATGTTATGATCATTTGTACGATTGCTTCTCAGAATGGTGATGATCATGCGTGGAGGAGGTTCAAGTTCTGGTTCAGTTACTGATTCAATTGATGAGAAAATGTGGGCATTAATCTCGTCGGAGATCATCCATGGTATTTTGGAGTAGACTCCTGTGATCGTCGGGTCGGTCAAGGAGGGGATTATGGAGATTATGGATGAGCATCTGAGCGCGTTCCTTCTTGAGATTATGGATATTGTGGGAGCTCGCACTCTTTCATTCCGTGAGTTTCGTGCTTGTGGAACTCTTGAGTTATTTAGGGCGAAGTACCTATTTATAGTAAGAGGTGGTTAGCAAATATAGTGAATGCATTCCAAACGAGTTTCTGCCCCGAGGGGTCGAAGGTCAGCTTTGCATGCTATCTTCTGAAAGACAGAGCTTGAGATTGGTGGGAGGAGGTATACTTCTCTTTGGGAGATGAAGCCCTTGACACGATGACTTCAGATGAGTTTGTGACCTGGTTTAGGGCGGAGTTTGCACCCGTTATTGAGGTGAAGTAGTTGTCGAGGGAGTTTCAGGACCTTCGCCAGATGGATGATACTATGGCGGAGAACATCGCCAAGCTTAGGGAGAGGGCTCTTTTAGTTCCACAGTTTGTCATAGATAAGGATATGAAGAAGATAAAGTACCATGATATGATGCAAGACGATATCAGGGAGTTTATGAGCTTTTCAGATTTTCGGAATTTGGAGGACATGATTGCTAGAGCCTGAGAACGGGAGATTGATTTGGAGAACCTGGGGAAGAGGAAAACAGAGCAGGTGTAGACAGTTAGAGGTCATGCAAAGAGACCCAAGACTTCAAATCAACGGTTGAGGGGACAACATGGCCGAGGTCAGTGCAACATGTGAAGGAAGCAACACGATTAGGTTTGTCGATCTAGGGGTATGGGTTGCTAGAAGTGTGGCAGGGTTGGTCATGTCAGTTGATATTGTCCATAGGGGACGATCCCGTTAAGTTTTCAGTGCAACCAAGTGGGCCACAAGAAGGCCGACTGTCCGAAGTTGATAAGAGGAGCGGTGAGGGCACTTGCTCTAGCCACTCCAAGGATTCTGATGGTCACAAGGGAAAAGTGAAGGTTCCTATGGTGAGGATCCGAGCATTGCAGTCACAAGCCGAGGAGATCTGAGTTCCATCAGTTGACGTCGGAGGTATGTGTTATATTCACTTCCGTCATGCCTTTTATTAATTATGGTTATGATTGTCTTTTAATGTGTGAGACGTTATGTGTGGTGTAACTAATTCTCCACCTGGAATTTATAGTTCTCTTCATGATGGACTAGCCTTTTTATCTTGAGAATCTTCTTATGCCATTTTTCATACTGAGAGTCGAGTTTAGGGGATATTTGGGATTTCGATGTGGGAGGCATCGGTCATCATTGGAACAAGCTTAAAGTGAGAAAAGATCAACATCCGATTTGATCTTTGGTGGTATCAGCAAGAATTCAAGAAATCCGCATGGTAGGCATGTCGGGTTTGAATGCAAGATATGTAGGGGTTTTCCTGGTTTCAAGGCAATGAGGAATTGATTTGATCGTGGGAGTAAGATCGGTAGTTGCCAAGTTCATACCTTTGTATTGTGGTCAGTTGCATGTTTGCATAGGAGTTGCTCTAAGTCCAAGTAGGTCGTGGAATCGGTTGGGTACCCGTTTCAATATTTGTGATGTTGTTCTTCCTTATACGATAAGTCACCAATGACTTGTAGTGGAGTCAATGGGAAGTACTTGGGATTATTGAGCTCTTTGAGATTTCAGGAAGGATTCATCGGGTTTTAGAATGTGTTTGATCGCTAAGATTGGCTAGTAATGGAATGACAGTTCTTGGAAGATCAGGTTAAATCGTAAGGTTGTGAGATAGATTGGAAATCTATAAAATTTTATGGAATGGAATAGTGTAGTTGAATCCAAGTTGGGGAGAATCGTTTGGACTAAGGGCTGCACAAGAATGGATATTAAGGTTACCTCGTGCACCAGTAGCGACGCGTGGTGGGTATGTGATTAGGAACATGTTAAAGATTATGTTAGGGCCTCTCTGCTTGTCCTTGTCTGATTAAGGCTTTAAGGTTCGAAGCATAACCCGAACACCTGGTTGGGGTATAGTTGGATGAGGGTTCGACTCGTGATCATTATGGTTGGTATGATAGATGAGCGGTAAGACCATGGGTTGGGACCATGGCAATATAGAAGTGTTGTAAGACTGCGGGGGTGGTCGTAACTTTCACTAGGTTGGCAGGTATTGTGGTAGCGCTGTAAGACTGTGGGGTAGCCCGTAGCATTCACATGGTCCATAAGCAGTTATGAGAGTGTGGTGAATCTATGATTTGGATCATAGTTCCTCTAAGTGAGATTAAACCAAGATAGGACAGGTCGTAAGACTGTAGGAAGGCCACTACATTCGTGGAATTAAGGAAGGTTATGGTCCGTATGAGGCTGGTTATGATATATGACTATAGTTGAGCATGTAGCGTTCATTTATAGCAAAGTGGATTTCTTGCATCTGTGTAATGGTAAATTATGTTATCCTTGGTTGGATCAGGAGGGCTGTTGGAGCCATTATGGAAGACAAGCTAGGACATCTCTTGCCAGATAGACCCTCGTTCAGGAGTCGCATGGTGCGATTTTGTGAGGCTATCAACCTCAAAAACCGGTTGGAACTCCGATATATCGGTTAATTGGTAGGTAAATATGAGACCAGGGAGGTCTCTGTTACATCAGAATTTATAGTTATGGTACGGAAAGGTGAGTCTGATATGGTATCCCTGATTGAGACTCGTGTTAGGATTCACCTTGTTATCAAGTGAAAAGTTTTCAACAACAATGAATGGTTAGGGATTCTGTCTCCCGGTGGAAACAACAAGATAGTCTAGGGTTGTAAGGGTTTATGATCAGTTTGGATTGCGAAGTTGAATAGATTTGGCAGTGATTCTGAATGCTTGTCTGTCGGGAAGTCAAACAAGTTATTAAGATTTAGATTTTGGGCAAAGTAGTGATGGTTATTCTTCAGTAATTTACGCTAGTGGGGTAAGGATCCGTTCATCATCAGGGTGTGAGAGCCCCACTAAGGTTGGGTTCGATTATAGTTTTGGAAGGTTGTTGTATGCATAAGTCAACTTCTTAGTCTGTATTGAGGTTGTAGGAGTATCGTCTAGGTTGTTAGGCGTCTGGAAGGTAGTAAGGAGTGATTTCGAGGACAAAATCTAATTTAAGTAGGGGAGAGTTGTAACACTGGGATCTTGAGATACTCTGTTCATAATTAAATTAACATTTTGAGGATTTCCACGATGTGGTGGAGGCACCACCACGATGTGGCGAGGCGAAAAGGTTCGCGTGTTTTACTTAAGCCACCACAGCGTGACGACATTGGACACGACGTGGTGGATAACTGACATGAAAACCTTATATTTCAAGGTTCACTCCCTATTTAAAGGAATGGGGAGGCTAGGTTTTACTCATCCTCGGCCTCCATCAGCCCCTCAAGCCCTAAAGAAAACCCTAACCACTTTCTTCCATTTGGACTTTTTGGGTGGTCCTAATGGATATGGTTAGGAACTTTATCCTTCTAGAACACATGTTGGACCAGATCAAAGCTTTGAAGCTCTTGGAATCGAAGAAAAATAGCTTAATATATCAAGCTATTGGAACCTCTGCTACCACGACATGGCGGCTTGGATTTTCTTGACTATTTGGTTGTATGCGAGCCACAATGTGGCCAAGGAAGACCACGATGTGGTGGTCAGCTAAAGTCAACTCTGACCATTGACTTTTGGCAAGGGTTGAATTTTTGATAAATCTCTATTTTTTGAAGGTGGACTTAGGGTTTGCCTTGTGTGGACTATTAGGAGGTGTTTTGCACCCATCTTTTGGCAGGAGAGCAGCTAGTTGTGGTCAACACGATTTTGAGTTGTGTGTTAGTCGGCTTTGTGATTAAGGTGAGTCTCCTCACAGTTCGAAGACACCAATGCTGACGCATTGGATTATGTTATAGTATGCTAGTTGTCTTTGTAACTCTTGCATGTATTTTATGTGTTTGTATGTATACCGAGTGGGGCCCGATGTCAAGTGGGGCCTAATGAGTGTGTTGGGCGGGGTCTATTGCCTGTTACAGACATATCTGTTTTGGGTTGGGCCCGATGTCAGGCGGGACCCGATGGTTGTCGGGCAAGGCCCATTATATGTATGATATATGGTATTTTGGGGAACTCACTAAGTTTTGTGCTTACGGTTTATGTTTATGGTTGCAAGTACTTCTAGTTCGAAAGGGAAGGGCCCTACATGACTGCATAACGTCCCTGAGAGTTTTCCACATTGACAATTAATGAAATTACTCTGATGTTTAAATAATATATTCACTTTGATTTGTTTTGGACCAACTCGTTTGTATGATTTATTATTTTAATAATAAAGATTTTACTATAATTCTTTTGGATTTTACACATGGTATCCCTTGATGAGCCACTTATGTTGTGAAGTCCTCTATGATGCTCAATGTTGTTCAAGTTTGGTTAGATGTTGAAGATGCTAAAAGATTATTGCTTGATGTTCCACAATAATAGTTAATGAGCCATGGTGATCTTGATGTGCCATTCTTGCATCATGATAAGCCACTATGGATCATGATGTTATATCATGTGTGTTGTTGATGTCCATGCAATGTAAATCAATGATGAATGTTCCAAAAGCTACTTCATGGCATTTGTGATTGGTTGACACCATTCATGGGCCTATAAGCCAATGGGCTTGACCCATTAGGGTTTTATGTCCGATCTCTCTACTATAAATAGGGATGTCTCCTAAGTCATTTATGTGTGTCTTTTTGTACCCTTAGTGAGTAGGTCGAATCTCTGCTGGTTATACTTGTAATCTCTGTTTGAGTACTCTGTGAACAAAGAATACTCCCCTCCCGCCCGTGAACGTAAGTCATCTTGAACGAACCACGTAAATACTATGTCTTTGTGTGCTTTTGTGTAATGTGTTATCTACATTACTTCTTAACAATGGTCGTCAAAACTTGGCAAGTGGCATCAGATTTGTTTAGAGTCTTGATAAGTGTCATCTAATTGACTAATTATATATATATATATATATATATATATAGAGAGAGAGAGAGAGAGAAAAGTGAATATACCCTACAAGGTATATGAGATTAGGTACCCCAAACTCAAAATACTATGTCGTTTTGTATCATATATGTATTGTAATCCTATAAGGTTCTTAAACTTCAATCCTTAACTTGATTTACTTTCAAAATTTTCAAAATTTCGCTATTATCTTCTTCTTACATAGTTTTCGTTTGTAACTATATATATATATATATATATATATATATATATATATATATATATATATATATATAACCTAGTAGGTGTTCGATAGAAAGATGTGATGTAAGAAGAATATAATAGTAAAATTTCAAAAATATTGGAAGTAAATCAAAATATTGGAAGTAAATCAAGTTAGTGGTTAAAGTTTAAGAACCTTGTACGATTACAATGCATATATATGATACAAAACGACGTAGTATGATGAGTTTAAGTACGTAAGCTTATATACTGTAACGCCCCGTTCCTAAGAGTACCTAATTGTGAGTCCCCGGGATTTAAGAGAAGTGGGAGGTGTTCGATAGAAAGATGTGATGTAAGAAGAATATAATAGTAAAATTTCAAAAATATTGGAAGTAAATCAAAATATTGGAAGTAAATCAAGTTATAGTGGTTAAAGTTTAAGAACCTTGTACGATTACAATGCATATATATGATACAAAACGACGTAGTATGATGAGTTTAAGTACGTAAGCTTATATACTGTAACGCCCCGTTCCTAAGAGTACCTAATTGTGAGTCCCCGGGATTTAAGAGAAGTGGTATTTTGATCATCTTGTGGGAAAAGTGGATTAATGAGGGCCAAGTATGAAGTTTGGGGACTCGCCGAGTACGCCCAACGTAAGCTGGGATTACGCCCAACGTAATTCGGTAAGTGACGCGGGTGCAAGGTTGAGTATTCC